>NC_133214.1:4917435-5167435 GCF_958299795.1 Porites lutea
ATCTGATTTGGTTAAAAACAGTATGAATCGCGTATCTTGTGATCTGCAAATCAGCTAAGAAATGGAATCTAATGCGCATGTGCGTCATCTGACTATGTCCCCTTTAACAAGTGTTTCCTTTGTATTAATTTTCTCTTCACCATTAGTTACACCTATGGATGATTTGTCTCGATCGGCAGTTTTCACATTTTACCTTACAACACCAATGAAAGCGACAGTTACACATTTCTTCCATTTCACTCTCACTTGTTGTATACCCTCTGTAACAGCACATCAAATTACACCCGTCTGTCCCCTCGGACGTGTTGTTACACAGTCGTCCTTTCGTCCCGAGAGAACCCGTTTCGGGATTGCGACGACAAAAGTCTGGAGAGTCTTCATAGTAGACCAAGTCAGCAATTGTGGGTGCCTTGTGCAGTTTGTTTTTTGGACGGAATGCAGGTTTTCCTTTTCGAGAGCTATGACCGTTGCGGTTGTTGTTTTGCTCAAATTCCACCATTGACGCGCTGTCGAATTTCTCTTTGAGCACGTCTCCGATGCGTCTGAAATTCGGTAAGCGTTTCCAGCAGGTCTGTACAGTGCAAGCCTCCGATACGCCGTGACATTTACACTCCCGTACCATGTTCTGTCTCACCGACTTAAAAAAAAGAGAAGCAATTTCGTGTCAGTAAAGGCAAACTACTCTTTGAAACTTTCATTGTTTGGCTATCAAAAACTACTATCAAAGCCAATGGATGTCTGTAGCCAAGCTGAGATTTTGCGGTGTCAGGGTATTTAAATATTGTCTAAGTCTCCATTTTGTGCGCTCGACAGCTCTCTCGAGCGCCGTTTTTATGTCGCGAGGCGTGAACATCAGGCAATTAAAAATTGCTCTACTTTCAAATCGGAAAGCCCCATTACGTTGTCTGATGAGTACGTGAAACTTTAAAAGGCCCTTCGATTTTAAATTTTAGAATTTGATGTTTTCGTTTGAACACCGACAATAGAGTCAAATTATCATCCTTTGATCGGTACAGGGAGTCTTCTCAAGAAAGACTACTCCTCATCTCAGACTTGTGCTACAGGCGTTTGGTCGTTTTGATACGAACTCGCCCAGTGTTACTGCACAAAAATTTCGATCACTTCAAGTACCGTATTTCATCGAATGATAGCCGTCCCTCGATTAATCGCCTCCCTCGAATAATCGCCTGCCTTTGACGAAAATATTTAAAATAATCGCCTCCCTCGAATAATCGCCCTCCCACTACCATAGGTAACCCGCTATCGACACCAATAGCGGTAAATCTGGAGGATGAAACTGAAGTAGAGTTTGATCCAGCAAAGCTGATCAGTGACGACGCCCAGGATATTGACAATGGAAATTAATCAAGGAACCAAATTTGGAACACTAAAAAGCCCATGTTCCGTTTCTTTGATGTGATTATTTTTTGATTTAATGGGAAAATAGAACAAAATATTTAGGGCACGACCTCCAGTGAACGATATCTAAAATGATCGCCTCCTTCAAATAATCGCCCCCTTTTTAAATACGGTATGTACGTGAAAAACATTTTGGGTGAATATTTGTATCCAAACCACTTGTATCGAAACGACCGTATATATAAATGCGATAGGTAGAATTTAATCATAATTGTGTATATAAATTATCCTTTTGCCCTGCGGATAAGATGGTGTAACATGAGGGCAAAAGAGGCTTTTTTTGTTTTCTCGCGGGCAGTTCTACGTTTCCTTGGCTTGAAATTTCCATTTTTGCCTTCGCAGTCTCCAAATTAAACTTGCAACTTCGTCACGTCTCTATAATTGGCTATGGCAGTGGAAAGTTTAAACGAGATGACTCAGACAATGAGAAAGAAAGTCAAGATTGATGAGCCATGAAATTGAAATTAATCACAACAGCAAAGCCGCGGTTTTATTTTTAATACTAACAATGACTGTACACCCAAATTTGCCACAGTTAGAATAAGTAGCTTCGTGGGAAACCGCCTTGTGACCGTTTACCACAAATTTCGGCTATTACAAGGAAAAACGTTTTATTGTTGTTATTCATAAAATTGAAACAGTTTGTCAAAAGAATGCCGCCACAGACGGGAATAGTAGGATTAATATTCTACTCACATTTTTTTTTTTTTGCAATATACTTAAGAAGACTCTTAAAAAGCGGTTGCCACACGTGATTGTGTAATAATCTTTTTGTGTCAGTTTCGAAAGGAGAATCTTATGATTGAAGTATTAAGCAATAATCTTATAATTTGTTAGAACGTATGGATGAAGTCGCAACAAGTTCAAGTTCTATCTTCTTGGTTGAGCAGTTTACAAACTTAAAGTTTATTGATCAGCAAAATATACGCTAACAATTAGCCGTCATTTCTTTCTATTAAGTTCGTTGAGTCCAAGTCGCGTAAAATACCTGTGAAACTGAGTCACGTAGCTGATGATGAAATTTTTCTTACCACTACAATTGCGCGCAGACGGCCGCTTTGACGCATTAAAATTACTTTTATGACGGTTTTTTGGTCGGTCGGAAGTAATTCTTCATAATTGTGGCTGAAGAAAAAAAAATACGCCCGAGGCTACTCCGGGTGACCTAGTCAGTTTCTTTACCGCGTGTAATCCCAATTCCAGTAGTGATGGAAATCTTCGATTTCCGTTCCCTAATTATTTTACTTAAAAAGATACTAATAACGGCAGAAAGACCCTCCTTGTCTCATAAGCTGCTTAATACTGCAAGTTTATCTGAATGGTAAACTAAATTTTACTAAACGAGATGCAAAAGTTAGAAATTTTTCTTTGCAGAATAAACAGCGTCAATGATTATAAGATTAAACTAAAAGTAAGGTAAGCATTGGCCATACCGCCGCGTACTCGAGATAGTTTAACTGTCTAGCCACCTTGTACACTGCAGAATAATAGTGGCATAGTAATGGGAATGTAATTCTTGATCAGCTATGAAATCTTTTATTCCCAGAAGGAATGATTAAGTCTTGTTAAGTGGTTCTAACTTTTCGAAACCAAAATGAAGAGGAAAAATTTGTATTTTTATAGTAGAGAGACTAAGCCCGGGGACGAAGCCAGTTTATTCTTTTCTGCTCTTGTAGCTTGTAAAAATGTAACCTTCAGACACACTCACCGTTCTTCCAGCTTCGTTGTTGTGCAAATTCACCACTGTGCGAAAATCTCGGCCCTTTTCACCAGCGTCGACAAATTTCCTAGAAAACTGATCCGCAAAATGAATGTTGTCACTACATCCTCCCCACTGCCATCCTGCGTTGCTGACTCCTCTGTATCTTTTGTCACATCCGCAGGACGATAGTTTTCCTTCGCTACAAGCTCTCGCTATAGCATGCGACACTCCTGCTGCTGTTATCGAGTAGGCAAAAGCTGTTTCCCTGCAAGCTTTAACAGAACCATGCGCATAAATAAGACTGAGGTGCGTTTAACCTTTTCATTCCAAGAGTGAATGATGGAGACTCTGGCTTGTAGAGCGGTTGTAACTTTTGAGTCTGTGTTTTGGAGTGATCATTCAAATAAAAGCTAGTGAGTATAGTACTTTGGTACTGTTTATAAATGCTTTAAAACTTTAAGGTAGTTCTAACTTTTGAGTATCCTATAGTGTGACCATTCAAACGCCGGACAGTTACCGAGCAGTTCTTTCCTGTGGTGCTGTTTATTTTGCTGTACTAGGTGGCTCTAACTTTTGCATCTGTGGGAGAAATCCTATAGTGTTACCATTGAAATGAATTCTCTTGAACAGCATTTTCATAAGGCACAATTTGTTTTTATCATTTCACAAAGTAAAAAATCATAGTGAACTTTGACTTTGGCTACCTTTAGGAGTGTTAAATCTTGAAGGTTTGATAGGTTTAAGGTTTGAAATGCGTGCACAGCGAGTCAGGCTTGAGGTGCCAAGTCAAGTGTAAGGCGTGCGTCAGGCCTGCAGCAGAGCCTGATGGAAACTCAGCCAAAATAATGATGGGAAATTAGAAGAATAATCACTTAAGGAACTTCGCTTTGATTAGTAAATTTTCTGAATTCATTGACACCATAGCACAGATGGCTCCAAATGATCAACGTCAATATGATGCTAAGAAGACTGATTATACTGGATAGCTTTTGCGCTGGCACTAATATCAAATCGGATAGGGCTTCTGTTTACACATGAGAACGGTGCTTTCGAAGCGATTTCTGTGACGGAGCGAGGCTGAGCCGCGCGCACGGGATCTCTAAAGTGGAGAGTCACATATCGGATAGGTGTTTATACTATACTATTCTGGACAGCTTTACGTGTTGGCAACGCGAAAAACTATCCTGTATCGTGTGAACAAAGCGTAAGTCTTTCTTAGAATCCGAAATGAAAAATCACAGAATGATGGAGTGAATCTGGGCAGTTTCACTTCGCTACGAGCTCCCGCGAAAGAGTGCAATAAATTGGCGGACCAAATGATTATTTTGAAAACATTCCCTCATTTTATAGTTACCTGAGTCAAAACGAAGTAACAACTAGCGATAAGATAGTTTTCAGGAACGATCAGAAAAAAGAGAAAGAGTGGTTTGGGATGTAAGGAGGGGTCGCAAATGACATGGGTTATTTAGAGTTCTTCAAGTCGTGGGTTGTGAACAAATTTGAGAGACAACACTATAATTATGAATTATAGAATTTACAGTGATCGAATAGTTCTAAGGAATCAATAAAAACTGGAGTTGTTTAGCCAAAAAAGAAGTACGAAGGAATATCGGATGAAGTGGTTAACAGGAGTTCATAAGATGTGTGAGTTTGTAGCTGAAGCTGCTGAGACGCAATTTTAACTGAAATACTGGGTAAAATCAATGAAACTGGTGAATTGAAAGCTACGTTTTATGAATCAAATAGAATGACAAGTGATCCCACTACTGAAATAGAATCTGTAATTGCAATGAAGTGAGTTATATGAGTTATGTCATCAAACTTGTGGATTTTTAACCAATGCTGTCTAAACGGAATATAGAACTACTCAATTTAACTTAATCCGCCTGAGAATCAATTAGAACGAGCAGTTTATAGTCCAAAACATTGAATCTGAAATACTAAGTGAAGTGAATTGCGGTTCATCAAGTCTGTACTTTCCTTAGCAAAGCTTTTAGGACAGAACATAGAACATAGAACTAAGATTTATGAAAAAGACTCTTCTGGACGAATCAAATGAACAAGAAATTCAATAACTCAAATTATAAGTCAGTAATAACTGAAGTAGATAGCACTTCATTGAATTTGTGGCTTCGTGGTTCTGGCTTTTGAGACAAAACAATAGAACTAAAAATGTTGAAAATAGTCTTAGTCGTCATGCAAATAGAGTAAGTTGTTTCATTGAAGAAGTACTACAGGAATAGCGAAAAAAGTACATTACAGTATTTGACCGTTTATTCTCGCATCGCATTTGTTGTACTCCCTCCTTTGCTTGGAAGTGAGACGAGCCTTTGAAGTTTATTTATTAATAATGGTGATGAAGAAGTTATTAAGAAAATCGTTTTTGACCTTATTACTTGATTACAATTTCCTTAAGTAATTTTACCTTGATCAATCTCAGGGTAAAAATAACCCCTAAAAATAATGGCGTTCATTTGACCGGGTTTGTCTTTAGCCTATTCCTCAAGAATCCTTCCCGTCAACTTCTGTCCTTTCACTTTTCTTTGTATGTTCAACAATGAACCATTTCATCCATAACTAAATACCGTTGGAATTAGCGTTCACTTGACGAAAATTTCGCAAATGTTGCATGTCCATAAATAACTACATATATGTCAATGATAACAGAATGCTGTGTCATACAAGAATATTTCTTTTCGCGTGGGTTTCTTTCTAAATTCACAGGCTAGCCCAAGCCTGGTTTTTGTCTTGTTTACTTTACTGTGGGCGAGAGCAAACGTTCGTCGTCTTTTTAAGCTTACGTTCTGTGAAAAGAATTTTCTAGCGTATGAAACATCACGTTACTGCGTTTTATTATTTCCTCTGGAGTTCGTTATAATCTTGTCCACTTCTTGAGTGTTTCGATAAAATCAGGTCTATACAAAGTAAATTTAACTTGGCCTCTGGCCTTCGCCCGTGAGCTTTAGTTTTAAATACACACGCATAGAAATATTTTTTAAGAGAAGAGTTAAGGAGATGTCTTTTCTTTTACGAGAATGTGCTTAAAACATAGATAGAAAACCAAGCTAAAGTTGACGTAACTTATCGCGCACCGATTTCAATTTAAAAATACCTGATGCAGATGATTTCGTCTTACCTATTTTCAGAATTTTTCCAAAGACATTTTCCGGACTATGAGCAGAGCAGTTCCACTTTCTATTTTTAAACTGGAGCTGACACTGCGTGATAGACTCTCTTGCACCTTCGCCGATGTACGGAATGAGCTCGGGGTATTTTCGGCACAGCCGTTGCTGTTTTGGGGTAACAGGCTTGACCCCATTCGCAGGGGAAAGTTGGAAGTTATAGTTGTCTGGTAACTTTGAAGAGCCGCTAACCCCGAGGTTCCTGTAGATTAAAAAAATAAATTAAAGCTCGTGTTCCTTGACTCGTTCAGTGCATGGTACAGTTAATTATGGACACCCAATTATTTCAAACTTTTCAGGCTGCCGGCGAAATCCTATCCTATAGTGAAAGCTACAGAACAGTACTTTCCTGTGGTAACTCATTACTGTTATGCTGTAGAAGATGGTTTATTCTTCTGAGCCTGTGGATGCAATTCTATGGTGTGACCATTCAAGTAAAAGCTAAAGAGCAGTACTTCCCTGTGGTACTGTTTATAAGGTGTTTCTAACCTTTGTTTCTGTGGATGAAAACCTGTAGTGCGACGATTCAAATGAAACCTCCTCAGCAGTACTTTTGTATGGTGCTAGCTATTGGTGGATAGTTAACAGCAATGAACGTCAAGAATTTTTAAAATGATTCGTGAATCTTTGCTAGACTAACAAAATTATTAAGAGCAGGAAGTATAGATATTGACTCACCACCAAGCTCCGTTCCCCTCTGCAAGTACATTAAGACTTGTCAAACCAAACAGCGCTATCGTGTAAAGAGCTTTGTAAGTGTTCATCTTGAGCGTCTAACAACCTTGTTCACTAGTGTGTATACAGTTGTGTAATAACCGAAGAATCTTAATTCGCGTTCATAAATCGGCATGCATGTATTTATTGCCGTCATACAAAACAATGGATTAAGCAGCAACATAACAAGGATCACTAAAATCTTAACCAGTTTTGTTTGCAGTCTACATGTCTGCATACATTTTGAGCGGCAAACATAAAGAAAACCCGGTTATCCAAGAGTTTCTAATTAGTTCAAATCCTGCGTTCATACCTGGGGAAGGTAAGAACCCGCCCACACAGAGAGCCGGTGAAATTGCTACAACAAGTTTAATCCCTAAGACAGTGAACCTTAAATGAAACAGCTTGCTGGTAAATATGCTATCAAAATGTGTACTTTTTACTTTAAAGACTCGTGTTTCCTTTATCCTCGCTCTGCGTTTCATTCGCATTGGTAGTTTTCTCCCGTGACCGCACTCGGTATTTAAAAATTCTCTTTGATTGCCCTTCTTTTAATTAATTTGGAATACTTTAAAAGAAATTGTGGACAATGCGAAAATTACGTGACTCTCCTATGGAAGGGTTCACTCTTTCCTTGGTGCACAAGAAAGGTATCGCTTTCACATTTTAACAATGTTCCCTAATTCGAGTTTTTTGATAGGCGTGAAACATACCCACTTATCTTCTGATATAAACACTTCGCTTTTCAAAGGAATCAATTTATACGGCTTTGCCTTCGTCAGGGTCTTTTCAAAAGCTCTAAATTAAGAAACAGCGAAAAGAGCAATTTGCAATCAATAGCTCCATACAAATGAAGTGATTAAGACTTGAATAGGAATAAGAGGAAAATTAGCTGTGTCACTGGACTTCAATAAACACAACAGAAACCGCCTCAGCGCGTGAATTTTTCACTCAATTAGCTCTCCTCGGAAACGGCTTTTTCAAGGTGGTTTGCAGAGGGTTGTGGTCTCAAACAACGTGCGTCGTACAACTTTTTCTGTCCTTGCTTCGTTTTTATGTTTCTACGGAACATACAAAGCTCTACATTGATCCACTCGCGTCCCAAAACTTTACGAAAGGTGTTATTCTGTTTGTTTTGTATTTCGCTTTGTTGTTATAACGTTCATGCGATAAAGTTAAGAAGTGAAAGACGGTCTTATCTCTACCATGAAACTCATTACTCTTTCGCAAGGATTAGAGCTAATAAAAAGAGACAAGTAGAAACCTGTCTTGGCACTGCAATATAGAATTTTTCTCTAATCGAAGTAAAATCGAAGGTCTAAAAGGCTTTACACGATTTCCTGTCTTTATAATGAACTGCAACGCTCAAAAAATGACACGAATTCTTCCACTTTGTTATTTAAAAGTTTTCTCAACAGAGTAAAATATTTTCATTAACTGAAAGCACTCTCGGAAGCGTCGGAAAAATCGCGCTACTTTACTGGATCCGCTGCGCTTTATTTCACTTAACGCGGTCTATGGTCCACCTACCAGGCACGTGCTTGAAATTGATTTCGCGTTTAATGGCGGTCCCTACAGACGCATTCGAGAAAGGAATATTACGTACGGCAAAACAATAAGACACGTATGTTTTATTACTGCGAATTAAGTGATCCCCGGAGGCATGCTATCTATTCATTGAGGGTTCGAAATAATCAACTCACACAATTAGCCTTTGTGCCGTCATAAAATTGTGGTTGTCATTCGTTGAGTCGCTGTCTTCAAAGAATATTTCTTCAGCGCGCTACTTTTATCATCATTCTAAGTGATGTTAAAAGAAATGTTTTACTAATTTAAGTCACGGAAAACATTTTTAAACAAGTTTGTTTCTTTGTTTATTACCGTATTTGCTCTTGTTATCAAAGAATATTTAGAGTTAAACGTAACGGATTCGCGTGGTTTTGAAAGAAAACACAGAATTTCACGGTTTCCGATTTGTCTTAACAATTGACTGCCGACGAACTCGTAATGCTTCCAAACGGCATCAAAAGACTCGGCCCTTACAGGAACGATAGAAAGAGGTGAACAACCTCGTGCGCATGGGGGAGAGGTGGCGTTTGATGTTTTGCCTGAAAGCATCTTCGCGCTTTAATATCTACTCAAACTATCTCAAGTCATGTCTACAAAACCGGATAGTTCTTGCGCCAGCACGGAAACCATATCGGATAGGTCTTGTGTTCACATATAACAACGGTGATTTGGGAGTGACGCTGCGCCGTGCAAGATCATCACCTATCGAATAGGTTTCTGTACCACTCTGACGCAGTGTGGACGAAGTTCGGTCGTTTCGATACCAAGTCGTTTCGTTACGAACTCAAGCAGTGATATTGCACAAAACTTTCGATCACTTCAAGTATATAGTTTGCGGGTCAACATGAAAAACATTTTGGGTGAATAGTCTTCGTTCTTTAAGCCGAGTACGTGGAACTATTTACACCTAAACTGAATAAACTTGTATCGAAACGACTTTAAATTGTATCGAACTATCTCAGACTATGTTCACACTATACCGGATATCTATTACGCTGGCACGGAGACTATACGGGATAGGGCTTCGTTCTTCTCACAAGAGCGGTGTTTTCGGAGTTAAGCTGCGCCGTGTCAAATCGTCGCATATAGGATAGTTTTCTCTGCCACTCATGTCAAGGCCGTCCTCACTTATGCGCTCATTCTTGTATGCTTGCGTCGCTAGTGAGGACCAAAGGGAACGCTCTGTCGCCGCGCAGACCATGAAAGTAGATCGTCATCTAACTATCCGTGATGGTGTAAACATAGCTTTTAGCATGACATTATAACATTATTAACTATCAAAGTGCTTTATAGATGTCTGTAAAGAAACATGCGCTCGGAGTGTATGACCCTTCTTCAGTTTCAGAACAAGAAGAACCCGCTTTGCACTCAGCAATTGCCATTAAACCTTAAACTGAAGCGCGTACCGACTGAATCGTAGCGTGCGCAAGATGCATGTCACAAATCGAAGGAAGCTGAAATTAATAGTAAGCCCTTTCAGCTGAAACGGTTCTTAGCTGGAAATTCATCTTTATTTTACGCTGCTGTCGTTGGATATCGGTTCCACTGCATAGAGCCATACGACGCACCCTGACATCAGATCATGATTTGATAATTTGTTACTGTATCCTAAAGCTAATCTTACTGCAAGGGTCAAGCACCACACAGCTGAGCACAAACGGCTTTTTTTCTGCTCACCATTCATTATGTTGTAAACATCGCAGCCTTGGAGTGATAGGAATAAATTCACGTTACTTTTTCTCGACATCTTCTGAACATTTTCAAGCCATTTCACCCGCTCCCTCACTTTGTTGAAAGCACGCAAGCGCAGTAGCGCGTCTAGGTCCCAGTAACGTTTTCGCTCGTGATGCCTGTTTACAACATAATGAATGGCTGCCCTTTTAATTTTGAATCTCTGGACTTAAAAACCTGTGGTGTTGCCATTCAATTGAAACTTATTTTGCAGAACATTTGCATTGTACTATTTATTTCTCAAGGTTTTACAAAAATGATAATAATGAATTCGGCGGGAAATTTTTTCTTTGACCTCTGTTATGAGGCAAAGTAAAATGTAAAATGTAATTCTCTTCAGGCTCTTGAGTCTTACAACGATGTGAGAAGACATATCATGAAAAATGGTCTCGACATCGGCTCTCAACAATTGTATTCTGAGACTGTTTGCACTGGAGTTTACACTCTGCGTTGTTCGTGGATCACCACATTCCCTCTTTCTAGATCCAATCTGAACGAAAAGATGCAATCTTCTTGGTAAGCAAGACTGCACACATCGCGCGTGATCTTGTCGCTTATAGCGTACGTGTTTAATATCGATCGTATCAGCGCCATCCGTATACGTGACCATGACCAGCTGGTTAAGCTTAACACTTCGCTTGTCGGTTGCGATTGGTTGCTCATCTTTGTTAAAAGCACGAGCAAATATTAACACGAATATTTTCAATTTCGTTATTACTTGAAAGGCCAAGTTTATGAAAGTAACTTTGCCTAATGGAAAAAACTGTGGCTGAGGTGCACGTAACACCCAAAACCTTTTAAGAGTTATCGGAGTAAAACGCATGCTCTGATTGGTCAGATAAGCGTGCACTGCGTGTACTACTGTTATTGGATTGCCATGCATCCAAGCGCGCGATACTCTGCTAGTGAACAGGGGCTATTACGCGGTACTATTAAGAAACACGAATAATTCTAGGGCACAACCTGTGTCCGCTTTGGTAGACTTCTTTCAGGAAGCTTCTTTTTCTATATCACTAACAAACACTTTTTAAGGTCTAAACATCTAATCAGGCAGCGGAGTAGACCGAAGTAAACTTGGGAGAAGAAGGCCTCAAATGCTTGGTCATGGAAATACGTGTTTTCAAAAAAGGAGAGGGGGGGGGGGGCCTTCTGATGTGGTTGTCATGACTGGTCCTTAGGTGCTTGTGGCGCTTTTTGCGAGACTACGTGTTTAAGAAACACGATTAATTCTTAGACACGAAGTTTGGTTTTGGTAGACCTTGTAGCCCCCTTATAGATTATAAACAAAGTCTTGAAGCAGTTAAATAGAAAGCGTAGTAGATGGGGTGAGAGTCAAATGCTTCGTCATGGCAATATGTGTGTTTTGAAAATTTATGGTCGTCTGATTATATGTATTAATGACCTTTTCCTAGCTGCTGACGTTCTTGCATTATTTCAATCGGTCTTTTAGAGATGAGTAGAAAGAGAATGGAGCTAAAAAGGCTATTTCCTGGTTTCGAAAAACCCTCCTCGGCCAAGGAGTGTAAAACAGAGTGAGATCTGGGTACGAGACTAGTGCAAAACCTTTCTTGTGATAATGAGCTTCTTTTTCATGATAATAAAAATTTATTTTTATATGAATGGCGTTGCAATTAGCCTTGCTTTAAAACAGAAGCTTTGGGTAACTCGGAATGGCCTATTAATTGTGACTACCATGGAAAGGTTAACATCATTTATAAAATTAAAAAGCTAATCGCCGCATTTGAATGACTTGTTCCCAGTCCCCTACTGGTTTCTAGAGTGGCCAATTAGTTTTTGATATTATAAAAAGAGAACGTAAAAGAGTATTTTTACTTAATTCAACAGGTGACCGCCCTGTGGCTGGCATTGGTCTTAGTTGCGAGGACATGGTAACACATAGTAATGCACAAAACTGGCTTCTTAAGAAGGAACATAATGGAAGAATTATATCTCGTTGATGAATGGATTTCGGGGTTTGCTCGGGAACGGAAATGTCCGATGAAAATCGTCGAAAGTGGCAGATTGAATGTCACATAAAGTACGACCCAAAGGATAAAGGTAAGGATATAATTTATCCCTTTTATTTCATATTGCTGGCAATATTTTTCAGCATTTGCCAGCACCTGTCCTCCACAAAGGTGGATTAGGCAATGTCCGAACTTTACCGGGTAGCTCTTGTGCCGTAATGAAAACCTTTACCGCACACGTAGTTAATCGATAAACCAATAATCGATATCAATCATCGATGAATATCGATTTCTATATCGATCGATAGAAATCGATAAAGCAAAAAAGTTGTGACTTGACTTTTTATTAATTGTTATCGATTCCTATCGATTGTTATCGATTTAGTTAATTGATAATAATCGATAAATTATTGTTTTCTGTGAGTTCGATTTCTATCGATTTCCGATATCAATCGATATCAATCGGCGGATTAAATCGATCAATATCGATGATATCGATTGATTTCCGATATCGATTTCTATCGATTAACTACGTTTGCTGCTACGCCGATCTTGAGAGCCGGTGCGTCGTCACTTATCGGATAGGTTTCTGCACTACTCTTTGGCGCAGCGTGAATAGGTGTTCATACTGTGTATAGTGGATAGCTTTTCATGTAGACATGAAAAACTCTCCTTTATAGTAAAGAATTAGCCTTAATTCTACCGTCTCTTGACAATTGACGTTACGGTTGTGACTCATTAATTACTGGTTAACAAATCATGGTATATTTTTGACATCATGCACAAGTTGTCATCACAACGTTACAGCTTGTTAACAGACCTTAATTTTATCTAAGTGATTGTAATTCTAAAACCAGTTCAGTGATCCTTATTTATCCAGTTGTAATTGTCACTTCAAGATTCATTTGTTGCAAATTTAAATACTTAGGGTATTGGGTCAGATCTACCTTAATTAAAAATGTTAAAGTAGCTCAGAACCTCATTCCTCATTTTCAACAAATTATGTTTGTTTCGGTGGTAAAAAGTTTTCGACATGGAAATGGCTAATGGCTGGGATGCCATAGCTCTTTTATTTCAACGTAACTGTAAAAAGTAGTATACGTCAGACGCATCAAAGAAAAAGCCTCTTGGCCCGTTTTAACGGGGAAGAATATTAATTCGGATCAATTTAAGTTTCTAGGAAACTGCCCACCTACTCCTCCCCTAAGCTAACATTAGCACTTACTTCTCACTTGGGCAAAATGATGGCTCAGGGGAGGGGTATGTCCATTTATTCTATGGGCTTTGGGGGTTTGCGGTATTGAAATATTTTTGCGAGGAGGTTTATTTGTATGCTCATGTCTTTTTCATCATCGCAGTATTATACCACAAAATTTGTGGAGATCTAGAAATCTCTAGAGATGATTTCGATCATTGCTTCTAATCTGGAATCTGAGGTCAAAAATCCCGTTAGGGGTTCGCATAGGAATGAGATGGGATATGTTAATGCTCTAAGAGCTCTGGTTCGTTAAAATCTGTGTTACTGCGCTGTGAGAAAATAAGATTTTGTAGTATTATCCTTTTTATTGTGCGAGCAGTTAGTTTTTGGCTTTGCAGGCATAAGATACTGTAGACCAAAACAACCTGACAAACATTTTCTAGTTATCTGAAAACTGACTTTTTTATAATTCAATGGCAAATGTTTTAGTCTAAATAATCCTGCGGTACCATGACCTGGTTGTATTTCTACTGGTGATGCAGGCTTCCGGAGCTACGGCGTAGTTTGCACAAGTTTATGGCGCCAATTGACCTAAACAAACTCAGAGGATCATAGCCTAGATACTGGTTGTGTAGTCTCTTGGTCTGCGTGTAATTATGGCGGCATGCATGGTCTCTCTGGGTACTCTCTCTTGAGCCATGGCCTGGGTGTGCCTGAACACTCATGGTACCATGGTCTGGACTCTATTACGGCACCATAGAGTCCGTGTCCTTTATTCCGTATCAAAATACTCTAATGATTTTATGGACCGCAACGGTCTGGGTACGGGAAATTCTATGGTTAGGATACGGGTATGTTTCCGTAGACTGGAATACCTCTTTCGAGGAGAAAAGGAGGCTCTGGCTGAATCGCGTCAACCCGTTGAAGTCGCCGCAACCCGACCTTCTGGCAGGGTCGTAACATGGTATATGGGCTCAGGGCTCAAAGCCCAAAATATGACTGGGATCAGGGCTCAGAGGAAAGGGCTCAGGGCTCAGAAGAATGGGATCAGGGATCACAAGGCTTTTGAGCCCAAATCAGGGATCAGATTTATTACACGGTCTAAAAATCTCTCATCACAATATTTTTCCGCATAATAAGGTTTCTGTCCATAGAATTTCCTGGCCGAGGTACATTACCTATTCTTGCTTCCGGCTGGCGCGGGGGGCTGGCGGTGGTTCCTGTCATACGCAGTCCTGGTTGTTTGACGAAAACATGGTATCATATTCTTAATTTATTAATTGTTGAGGGCACCGTAATATGAATCTCAAGTCACTTTTCTCGCTTTGTAACGCAACTCCTCAACGCGCTGTCAACGCCAGAAGGCAGAGAAAGCGATTTATACGTATCTTTTTTTGCGAGAAATGGGGAAGAAGAAAAAGGACAAAAAGAAATCCTGTGACAGAGAAAGGTACGTAAGTACTTCCTTGACTGATTTACTCCTTGCAAGGGTCCAAGCATAGAGTTTTTGGGCCGATCAAACATAACAATGCCGCCAGGACAATAGATAAACCGATTCATTGAAAGCAGGATTTACTGTATAGGTCCCGATTGCCTCATCGCAACAAGCAAGTCACAAGGCAACTATAAATCGAGGTTCGTATTTTTTGACAGTAACTTAACTCTTAAAAGTACTTATATAATAGAATGGACGTCAAAAGTAGAATACAAAAGTACAATGAATTCGCGCGCTTTGTTGCAAAATAAATGCTTTCTCGCAATTTATAAATCTGCTCTAATTGCATGGAGTTTTAGGGCTATCTCGAACTCTGATGAGAAACCGAGATCGGTTCACCTACCAGTACTAGTATTGGGCCGGGAAAGTAAAGGACACATTCCATTACTGTATAACTGATAAATGCTTGTATGATAAATAGTCTGAAATTACGTGTAGAATTAGTGAAAATAAGTGGAACACCAAAGACTTACCTCAGTGAAATAAAAGTAACAAAACCTAAATAGTTTATTTTCTTTAGTTTTTTTTTATAAAATAAACGGTTGAATTGGTGAAAGGAGTGTTGCATACTGGGTACAAGTAGCAGAGTCTGCAGGAATTTAATATATTATAGCACTCAGCATGAAACGCCACCAGTAAGGGGCCCAATATTTGATTTTTGAGTCGAGGATGGGTTATTTTTTCCATGCAAGATTTTTTCAGACCTCATTCGTGCAGTAGACTGTTCACAGTCCCCTATTTGGTTATTTTGTTTTGCGCAAAATTTACAGCCTTTAGTGAAAATATTGATCTACAAGAATTTTTTCGGCGCTTTGGGCTATTTGGCCTCGGCTTATGTAGTGGTCGGCCCCGAAAGGTATCACCACCTTAGATTTGCAGCCTGATTTTTTAGTGGAGTGAGAACACCCGCTCTGAAAAAATACGCATCGCGGCGGCCCAGCTGCCTTTTAGAATCAATAGAGAGGCTCTACCAATCCTCGTTTATCTTTTAAACCGGCCCTCAAAGCCATTACACACAGAGAAAGCTGGGTCCAAAGGCACCGGAATGGCTTCGAAAGTCGCACGGCAAGAGAAACCGTAAGGAGGATATGGACGAGGAAACGAGCGCGGAGGGAAAGGAGCGACAAAGGAAGGCATTGCAGAGCTTTGCGAAAGAATTCGGACTGGGTGTAGGACAGCAACGAACAAGAGGGAAGACCAAAGAAAGAGCTGGTACACTTCCAGTTGCTCTGAGTATGTTCAGAAGGAATGTGTCGGCATATGGAGAAGTCGATGTGCTGAAAGAGGTTAAAGGGAGTGAAAGACAAACTACAGTTCAAGACGCAGCCGAAGAATATGAGATTATCTATTCAAAAGGCGACGTAGTTGCTCTCAAGCACGATTACAAGAGGTATATCATCCTTTCTTCCTTGCGGTTCTTTTAAAAGATTTCCACCATAACGATGACGCATTCCTGGAAAAGATCACATGGGTTGGAGATGGCTGGAACAGTCAGAAGAAGATCCCCTTGTATACCAGAGTGAGCACCGTGACGATAGAAATTATCCTAAGTATATCATCGAGAAAGTTCAAATAATAAAAGATGGAAACAATTTCTGTTTGAGCTGCCTGCTCGAAGAGCAACGCTTAGCTGAATTGCTCCAGGGGTCAGTTGAATCAGATGATTCGCCTGCGTCAGGTGGTGACGAAGAGGAAGGGGAGCAAGCTCATGTGGACAACTTTTCAGAGCCAATTAGATTTGAAGATGGAAGGAGTAGGTCTGGAAGACCTACAACCAGATATGTCCTCTGACAATCTACAACGGTTATTAAGCCAGGAAAAGCCGTTAATGGGCTTGACACAGAAAAACTGTTAAACTGTAGAACCTGTGGCTTGCATCATTTAATTTTTCTACTTCATGTAAAGCAGGTATTTTGCTATTGGTAATTGATCGCGTGATCCTCACTGTAACACACACAGAGTGAAAGAGGAAATTCACATAAGACTACAACATCAACAGCGATAGCAGAATAGAAAGCTCTGATAGAACCTACAACTTGCACTAAAAATTAAATTTAATGTTTTTCTCATCAGCCGACTTGAGCATGTTCTATATTCTATATTTGGAGATAAACAAAGTTGCCTAAGTTAAAATGTTGTGTAAAAACATAGATGGGATCGATTCTTTCATCAGGGCTCAGGGATCAAAAATTTGGGGAAAATGGGGCTCAGGGATCAAAATAACGGCAAGAAAATAGGGATCAGTGGGCCCCAGATATACCATGTTACGACCCTGTTCTGGATAAGTCAATCTTGTTTTCTTTCTTAAAACTGTTTTTTGATAGCGCGCATCGTTTTATTGATCAACTGACGATCACAACTGAGCCCATTGTACCAAACGCACGTCTACAGAGCGTTTTCACTCACTTTGCCAGCGGTATGCAAATTTATTGGAACAAAAGAAAGCGTTTGCTTAAGAAAAGAGTTCAACTCCCCCGGGATTGGTTCGGTGACACCAACATGTCCGCCGTTTCATTGTTTTGGCACACCAATATGGCCGCCGTGACGTCATGTGAGAACACTCTATTAGACCTTAACCCAAAACTGTATCCTAGCAACATACCCCACTTGCCCAACTAAGATCTCACCCAATTCATGCAGCGTCTTTCTTTAGAAGGGAAAATCGGGCAAGAGAAAAAAATGCGATCAATTCAGGTTTGTGAGAAACTGCCCACATACCCCTTCCCTAACTCAACGTTAACATGCACTTATTCTCAGTTAGGGCCCAATTTTGGCTTAGGGGAGGGGTAGGTGGACAGTTTCCCATTGCTCTGTCGGCAATGTGATTTCTAATGTACTCATGACTCTTCCAGTTAAGCGTACCTTTCCCTTTCAGCCTGATGTAATAGGGAACTCTAGAGACCTTAACTGGAATGAAAGAAAGGAACGAGCGTAATTAAATGGTCTTTTCTATCGTCGGGTAGACGACGGCGTGAGCGTTCCTACCTAAACTGTATCTCCTTTCTGTATTTTCAACGTAAACAAGATTACCCAACTAATGATGTAAGCGTGGTTGTTTATATGCCTAAACCTGCTAAACTTACAAATTGGATTAGGAATAGAAACGTGTTGGCATGAGCTTAGAAAAGGCACGTGTCGTATTGTTGTACAGTTGAGGAGCTTTTGTTTCGCACGTTGACTGAAGCATTTGAAAAGTGCTTGAAGTATAAAAGTTTCTTTTTGAGTGGCAGTTGAGTAAACCTCTTGATGTAGTGATGCAGGGTGGCTTTTCAAAGTGGTCTTTGGTCAGTATTGGAGTGAATCCCTTAAAAACAGAGTAGGCTTTTGATGAGTGGTGGAGTGAAATTTAAATAAATTTGTAAATGGAATTTAAGAATGTGTTATTCGTGAGAAAAATGCGCCTCAAGTTTATAGACAAACAAAGATAAAGAACTCGAAGCATTTGAAACCTAACCAAGCTTTCAGGCTTAAGAAATATTGCTAGAGCTGCACCAATTTCGAATTTAATAGGTCAGGAAACTTATTCAAGTCCATACGTTGATATTAATATTGCAGAAATGCGCCATACAGGGCAAAAGTTCTTTTCCATCTGAAAACCTATTCAACAAAACAAGCTGGCTAGGTTTTCATGAAATGGGCTGTAACAATTTGAGGAATTGCTCCGGACGAAAAACAAGGAACAGAGGAGAACTCAGTCAAAAATGCAAAGCATTTTCCAGTTGAGGAGCCACACAAATGGGAGACAATTTCAACAGGAAATTACTCCAAGTCGTTGCAAAAGGGTTGTTATTTTCCGTGGGAAAACGGCGCCAGAACTGAGCTATTAAGACAGTGGATTGTCGTCAACTAAGCCCATTAAGGGCACGGTTTCGCCTGAAAAAGGTGTCATGGAAGCAGAACCGAATTCCGATCTTGATACGCCTAGGGTACTTATTCGAATCCAGACGGTAATGACAGAAAAGGGGCATAAGGTTGAATGAACTATTTAATTTACAGTGGATCCGGATTGAACTAAAGAAATTAGCACTTTTCATGGAATGGAAAATTGGACTCTTTAAAACATTAAAATAGCTTTCAATTTTGCAACTTGCGTAAAACGGGCCAAAGCAGACGAAAACTGCATTCAAAAGGCAGCGTCTTTCAAAGTTAACAAACCACACAGTCAAGTAGTTAAGAGCAGCAACCAAGAAAGACTTAGGAGTTTACAAAAGCTTGTAGGTATCCATGGTATGGAGGTGGAGCATGTGTAGATTATGGAATTGGATGAAGGAATAATAACGTGCCAATTGACGAGTCACTCAAAGAGGTGGCAACAGCAGCAAGAAGTAACTTTTGACTTTACGAAAGAATTTTTAGGATCCGTGGGAAAAATCTCCCTGTTACTAAGCAGACGTTTTTTAATTGAGCTTCGGGATCATCAAGCGAAGTTGATAATGTCAAGACAAGTCTAAAGTCTATACCGGGTGTCCCAAAAGTTCGTTCCTCTACTTTATAAGTCTGTAATTCAGGACTTGATAAGTAAATGGTTTTAAAAAAAGTTGTGTCTTTCAGTCTAATTAAATATTTTAAAATTGTTGTGCCGTCTTTTGACTCAAACATTCGATATGTATATATTGGCGCCAAAGTTGCGCTAGCCTACAAAAGGCAGACGTTTCTCCTCGCTCATCGCCGCTGAGGGACTTTTCGCGGGGAAGAACGTCTGCGACTCAGCGACAGAAATTCCATACTGATGACGCAAAATCTGGCCGAAATCCGGTCAGGTGCTAATAAATTGGTCGACGGAGTAGTTTCATTGTTCTAGCTATTGTTTACGAATGACAGACAAAAGACAAAACGCGGCAAAGGTCAAATGTAAACGCGATGAATCTTCAACAAAACAGTCAATATTTGTGGAATATAGATTTTTCTAGAAGAAGCATTTGAGTTTTGCTGGAGCTCATTCGCAGATGAACACAACACTTTTCCAAAATCGACCAGGAGAAACGTAAAATTGAACAAATTTGCATTTGGAACCCCATGACTACCGGATTTATTAAACATTGATATGCGTCATCAGTATGGAATTTCGCTCGCTGAGTCGCAGACGATCCTCCTTGCGAAACGTCCCTCAGCGGCGATGAGCGAGGAGAAACGTCTGCCTTTCGCAGGCTAAAGTTGCGCGTGTGCGTATATAAATTCCCACCATATTTTCTTTGTATTTTGTGGCTCGAATTGCTCGAAATCTTGCCTTGTTTTTTTTGTTGTTGTTGTTGTTTTTTTTTTGTGATTAACATGAAAGATGAAGGGTCGCAAAAATCTCTCAGCTACGTAATAGCATAAGCATGTATACTTCAACCTACTGGCTTATCAGTTAAAAATGGTAAAAAAACTGGAAAAACCCGATTGTTAGGTGATTGTTAGATGATATTGTTTGGGAGTCGAAGTACCTCCCGCATACCAGGTGACAAAAAAGCTCAAATTGGATCATCTGGCTCTCTACACCATGTTTACACGCTGCATGACGTGTCCCATCCGATGCCGCAACGCCTACAGAAAGTGATAAAAACCAAACTGAAGGGGGCGTACAGGATACTGAACTTCTGAATACAAGTACTTGATAGAGCAATTAACATCTTTTAAAAATTTTATGTTAAAATAAAGTTTCGGTCAAAAGGTATAGAGCACAAAAAAAAGAGGAACGAACTTTTGGGACACCCAGCTGTATATGCTGCACCCTCTAAACGCTATTTCTGAAGAAACAGGAACTGTATCCGGCGCTCCACTTGCTAATATCCTTTGCCTCATGCAACTGGATCTGTCATTGCACGTCTTTAACATAGTACTTCAATTTGTGTTTCGACATATCTGGTACTTTACCATGAGTAATCCTTTCGCACCCAGGTTGGCAATTATGATTGTATACCCGACTATAAAACCTTGTAAGTTAATTATTATACCTTATATACTTTATGTTCTTATACATTGTAATCTTGAAACTTTAAGTACTTTTTCATTTTAATCGATCTAAAAAATGATATCTGACATTTTCTGGTCACGAGGATTTAAATACCCCGGTTCACACAAGATTTGAAACATTTAAAAGCGGTTTTATGAAACACGAATTAAAACTGGTTTTGGAAAAGTTGCCCATTGATTTTTGTCGACTAAATGAAAGCATTATCCAATTAAAGAATAGGCTGAACGACTTACTTAAACTTCATGCAGACTTAGACAACCAACTTTGGCCTTTCAGCTTTCTATAATTACTTTTGTTAAACCTGCTTTAATTAAACTTGTTTTGTTGCGGTGAATAGGACTTAACTTGTTGCTTGACATATTTGTTTGATTCAATGAAACCATAAAAGGCAATATTCCTTGTGCTTTCATGGCGTGTGAAATTCCTTGTTCGCAACCAATTCTCAGTACCCTTGAGAGGGTGATGATAAAGTTAACAGCTTTCAATTGATCACTCTGGGAATTTTTCAGAGTATTGATTCCCAGTGACTATAGCCTTTTTTCCCCACGGGGAGATTTGACCCTCTTTGTCTGAAATTGGGTATAGATTTTAATAAGCTGGGTCTGAAATAAGGATATTTCTGAAGTAGGGTCAGTTCTCAGTGCTTTCTAGAAAAAGCGTCTGGAATAGGCCAGTTTCTAATTATCATTAGGCTGAGCGGAATAAGACGAAAGTAATGAATTATTCATCCTTCAAACTTAATGCTATTTCTTTTGGTTTCTTCCCCTCCGCCTCAAAGCAATAACTGATGGGCCTTTTTAGCTTGCATGTTTTGTTTTCCCAATTTAGGCTACGTGATGTTCTCAAGGGAATTCGCCTTCTGTCTTTTCTAAAATTGTACATGCATATACAGGTGGATAGGACGAAATTTGAAAGAAACAGTTTTCTGAGGTAACATCACATGGTCTGAAATTAAATGGGGAAACAAAAAATACAGGCCAAAAGGGCCTATTCAAAACGCGAGTATCGGGTGTGTATTTTCTTTTGTTTCATTGTTTTTGGCTCGTTCGAACCGTGGTCCGTTCTGAATTGGGAAGCGAAAATAACAGAGTTTGGTGGGATTATGCAGGAAAGCAGCACATTGCTGTCGAGACGTGCCACACTCTTTCCCCCCGATTTTGCCATGAGCACCTTCTTTCCCTTCCATAACGGGCTTCTCCCTCAAGAATAAGCTCAAGATAAAGATAAACTTGTAGAATAGAGGGAACTAGCTTGTTTTTTTCATAAGTTGAGGATACTCATTTTCATATCAGGGATAGTAAAAGATGTTTTAGAATGAAAGACGTGATTTGAAAATTGAAAAGAAAGAATTGTGAACACTCAATTCAACAGACTCATATCGGAATCGTTGAAAACTCGCTCTTCTTAGAAAGGTTCACTGGTCTTACTGTTCAGGATCCTCCTCTATAAGAATCCTGGAGTCTAAGACCTTTCCCGCCAATATTAAACACTTAATGACTGGTCCCGGGAGAAACAAAATTGACTGTTTCCAGAGGGACCAGTCTTAAAGTGATTTGTTATATAGCTTGAAATTTTGAAGCTGGAAATTCATTAAACCTCGCTGTAATGGCGGTCGTCGGTCAACATTCGCGGGTGATTTTGTGATGTTGCCCGCTCAGAGAGTTTGGCGGGAAACAGTTTCATTGTTAGATGTCATGTGACCTCGAAGTAACCAATGAGAGCGCGCGCTGTTGCAAAAAAATTTCCAGCGATATTATAACTAGCAATGGAAGCTGATGATATGTAGTTGAAAATTAAAGTCTTACAGAGCATTAACAGTTGGATTTTTGTTACCCGCTTAGTAATGGAGCTCGAATTAAGCTTTGTAGATCTGCTCAAAAACTTAATGAAATTGAATAATCTCACTTAAGAGCTGACAACTCCAATGTCAACATTTTAACTCCCGGTATGAATGATTGAGCCTTATAAGATGTCTCTGACTTGAATTCCTATGGTGTGACCATTCAAATGAAAGCTACTGAGCAGTACTTTCCTGTGGTACTGTTTATTATGCTGTACAAGGTGGTTCTAACTTTTGAGTCTGTTGATGAAATCCTATGGTGTAACCATTCAAATGAAAGCTAGTGAGCAGTACTTTCCTGCGGTACCGTTTATTATGCTGTATAAGGTGGTTCTAACTTTTGAGTCTGTGGATGAAATCCTATGGTGTGACCATTCAACTGAAAGCTACTGAGCAGTACTTTCCCGTGGTAGTTGGGAGCTTAAGCAACGCCGACGGCGACGTCAACGAGAGCAGCAAAAAAAGCAATAGGTTTTTTTTGTACATTTATTTACCGTCACTACACGACTACGACGTGAAAATGCCCAATTTCACTTTTTGTGGACGACGTGAACACAACACAACGACTTTCTTTCTCCTTTCCTGAACTGAGCTTCGATACAGTCTTTTAGAATTCAGCTCCAGAAAAGGCTTCCAACATTTGACGAATTGAACGAGACGGAACAAGCGCAAGAAAGTTTGATGCAGCGCGACTTCCCTTTTTTAATGACGTTTTTGTAGCCGTCGCTAAGCTCCCTATTGTTTACTATGCTATACAAGGAAGTTCTAACTTTCGAGTCTGTACCACGAAATCCTGCGGTATGACCATACTTTCAGCGTTAAGCATTTTTTTGGTCTAATTTTCACTTTGACTACTCAGTTCTGGGAACGAAAGGGTAACAAGAGAACCACTAGGTTTGGAGCACGTGTAAACGGTGTCAGAGAAAAGCAGACAGAAGTGTGAGGCTCTCCTAAATTGTTGCTGAAGGGCTTCATTTACAGACGTTATATATGGAACTACCTTGTACCTTATTATAAACAGCGTATTTAAATTGTCTTGCTATTACAGTGATTAAGATAATAGAAAAAGAATTTATCAACAACGGTATAGATCTAACAATTTATTGCTTTATATTAAAACTTTTGTTTCTCGCAGCTGGATGCGTCGTCAGTTGAATACCAATAATAAGTCACAAAACTCCACAGAACATCACTGAAAAAGCAAAAAGTTTTCTTCCTGAACTTCAAAATAGCGTCCCTCTTTGTTTTTCTTCTACTGAAAAACGGCGGAGATAGCTTGAGGTGATGTTCCTTTGGAGCAAATGAGGCCGTCACATTAATTTCATCCCTAAAACCATTTACTTCAGAATCTATTAAAACTATTTAAATAATGATAGCGTCTAAAACACACATCGTTTCATTTGGAAGCTCTCCAGGTGCTCGGTTTGCAATTTTAAGGGTTTGATATCTACTCGTTTGATGTGTCCGGCCTATACATAAACACTGTTTCCGGATCAGTACAAGAGCATCTTTACTTTTGCTAAGCCTTCCGCTATCTTATATTTCTTTGTCGTATTAATCACTTGCATAAACATCTGAGCCAAAAATAAAGTGCCTCGCAGTGTTTTCTTTAGAACTCAAGTGGATGTAGGCCCAGTACATCAGTACAGAATCTGTCGGAACGTATCTATCAAAGGTCACATAGTTCGAAAAATATCCTTTCTGTGCGGTTTTGATCCCTGTGGTTTATTTCAATGTTTGATATAAACGTCAGCTATTAAACAACACTTTCAACCCCATAGCGCTAATCATCTAAGAGGATTAAATCAAGTGACTACTTCGATGAAACTATTTCGTCTTTAGTCTGTCCGTTACATTGCAGAAGGCGTGTTACTGCCGGTCGTGGGAATTTGAGAATATGGCTCTCGTAACCCGATGAATAGATCGCGGCTTGGCGAAAATCACCAGCAACCTTAAATTACATGGATAACTATTCCATGGCATTTAATTGTTTATCCTTTCCCAGACAACCTCTCAAGTGCCGGCAATTAAGTCGTGTTGTGATCTCCTGCAGTTTTGTTTGAATTCTATTATAATTGATCTTTCACAACTACTGTCAAATACCTCAATCTAGTTAAAGCTCTGACCTGTGCCTCTAAGACGGTGGGGTTAGTCCCAGAGATAATTGTAGTACAGTTGTTGAGCAGAAATAAATTGTCAAAAGTTGCCTTCAGTAAACTATTGCTCAATCTTAAGGCGCGGTCTAGCTTAACTGGAAGTAACGTTTTCTATGTAGTTAATAGTCCAGTAGATTCTTTCCCTGAAGGGAGAAAATAACACAAAAATACCAACTAATGATGACACCAAAACCAAAAAAAAAAAACGTTTTCAGTGACTGTATTTAACGCGACTCATTTCAATCCGTTTGTTGACGCAGGAATATTCCTGTTTTGGTCGTTGTATCTGTGAAAATTTCTTCAGGTGGGCCGTACATCCCCGCTAAAAATTTTGAAGAGTACCTCCCTCTACCCTCTCTCGCCTGCTCATCGAGCCCAGAACCGTGGTATCACTTTGTCTTAAAGACTGGTGTGGTTCTTGCTTTCATGTTGACTGAGGGTAACGGAAACCAAACAGATAATCTTTGTCACGTTCTACTGATCGTCATAACATTGGGCTTCAACGTGTTAGGTAATAATGTGGCTCTACAAACAAGTGTGCACCTCCATCTCCCTGTGGCATTTCTTGCATTTGACCCTGCAGCACCAAAGGAAGTGGCACTTGCAGTTTTCAGTGATAACCATCTTCTTCATCTGAGCGCCCCTGCCGCAGCACAGTAGCTTGCATCCGCCTACTCCCATACTGGTGTCATTGCACTGTCTACCAGTAGTCCCCAAAGAACCCAGATAGTGGTCAGCTTTGCAAAAGTCCGGGGAGTCAGTGTTGTACACCAAATCTAATTCAGTCTGAGGCTTTATTGTTTCTCCTTCTTTGATCAACCTATCGCCTTTGTTGCTAATTAACACTTTAATCGCACCATTGAAACGGGCTTTTAATCGGTCTCCTACATCTCTAAAGTGCGGCATCTTTTGCCAACATGTTTTAACAGCACAAGAGCCGGAGAGACCATGGCATTTGCATTCTCTTTGCATGTAACGCTTCACTGCCTGGGAAAGAGAAAACGAGGAGAAAATGGTACACTCGTTAGGGGTGCCCTCGACTAAATTGATTATATTTAAAGGCTATATATCTCTGGGACATTAGATTATTATATATCACTGCGAGGTGTTGTGTTTTTGCAAAGCTAACTTTCGACTCCCAGACTCTTGTATATGTGAGTGCGTGTGGCGGTCTTTGTCTACACTTTCCTAAATGGCGCTGGAAGCCGGCCGAATGATACAGGCAGTCTAAAACAAGAGATCACTCAAAATGGAGTAAACATTTCTGTAGGGATTATAGTATTCGTGTCAAGATGCCAAACCGCGGGAGCACTTGTCTTTCATTATAATCCACTTCGAAGATAAACTGTCAAAATTGAATTAACGACTCTGTCAATAAAGTTTACACAAGAAAATTAAATTCCTGTGAAGATTTATTGTGATGAGAAAAGGGCTGATTAAAAAAATACTGAAGCATTAAGACGTCCCAGGGACATCATGCAATCGTCCCAATGATGGAATTAACACAAGACCTTTCGTTCCTCTGTCATCTGGGTTTAATATCGCTACTCAAGAGGTTGAGAAATGTCTGTTTGTCGGTTTGTTTTGTTTAATACCGCCTAAGGTATCAAAAATTAAACCTATACTGATAGCTCAGTGTATTTGTGTGTAAACAAAAGCATGTGTGCTTACAAAAGGTATGCAAATACAACAAATTCGGCGATTAGTGGAAGGCGTTTTTATAATTTAGCTTTTCTTCGTCCAAAATTAACATTAGGATTCGATAGCTCAGTGGTAATTGTTCGTTTGGCGGTATAAGTGACAAATTGACTTTCACGCTATTTTGACTATGAGCTATGCTTTGTACGCAAGATTTCTTGTCACATTGCCGACATCTCTGAATTAGCTCAAGACATCGGGCTCTCGAGCCAATTTAGTCTCGCAGAAGAGTGACTGGGTTTCGCCTGCAAACACTCAGCTTTCTCTCCGCCGTCACGCTTACTTGTTATCAGAGCTTAAATCCTAATCAAAACGGTACATTGATCATGCAATAAAAGATACCACCAAAGGGCGCCAAACCGAATAGAATCCCTGACCTGAAGTCGTCGATTCACATCCGCTGTTAACGAAATAGCGAATTGTGCATTGTATGCGGGCTGGCCGAAAACAAGGTCCACTCAAGTGCCGTGGAATTGTAAAAAATACATGCATGTTTTCTCTGACCTCGTTAACTGTAAACAAGCTTATTACTTAGTGATAATTGTAGGACAATTGTTTCACAGCCTTTCCACAAAAGCCCCTGTTCTGAAGAGTGTCTCTGATACCTTCTCTGCCCTCATGCACGATTAAGTTTGGTTGATACGTATGTAACTACAAAGCCTATTTAAATGTAATATCGTGATGAGGAGGGGAGGGCTCGACTGTCGCGTGCTTATCAAAACTAGAAGAAAGGGTTTGGGCAAATCAAAACAATACTTGGTACACCGCGGAAATGCTGAACTCACCAAACGGCCTGCCTCGTTATTGTGTTCGATTACCATGGAGCGTCCGTCCTTGCCCCTATTTTTCGCCATTAGCTGCTTTGATATGGTATATCCATAATAAATATTATCGCTGCAGCCGCCCCATTCGAACTCGTTATTTTCTCCAGGGAATACCTGGTTCGGAATATTGTTCATGTTGTCTCTTGCAGGATAAACATTTCGTGGTTGTGTTGCGATCAAGTTGTTGTTTAGAACCTGTGACGAGGCAGCTACTTTACGCTTGGGCTTGCGGCAGCCACAGTTGCTAAGTTGACCCATTCTACATGCCCGCGTGACGGAAAAGGTTGCTCCGGCTGAGGTGATAGCGTAGATGAAAGCCGTTTCCCTGTAGTCTGAACAATCAACAACAAAAAAAAGCTTTATGAGTTGAAGAAATTTGGTAACTTCTCTTTCCCACAATCAAGGCTTTCAGTGTCGTGTATATGGTTTTAAATCATGCGATATTGGGAATGCGACAGTGCACGAAAATCCATGCTCAACAATGTGCAAAGATTAAAACGGTGTTTGTTGGTTTTGTACTCAACTTACCGTATCGTAGAATTCCCTTAATGGAATTCCTAGACGTGGTGCAATTCCATCGCCTATTTCTGAACTGCCACTGGCACTCGTCGACGGAAGTTTTCATTCCCGCCAGAAAAGTCGAGATTAGTTTAGGCTTGGACTTACAAAAGTCCGCCGTTCTTTGAAAGAACGACTGCGTTTTCTTACACACGCTATTTGGGTCTTGTTGCAATGACGTCTCGAGTGACCTGTGCATTGATGATTAAAGGTAGTATATGTTTTAGTAATCTACTAAGCCAAGTAGTATGGGGATTATTAAACCGCGGATTTCTTTGGTGTCATACTTTTTCTTACTCTGCATGCATGTTACTCACCACCAAATCGCAATAACATTGCTTGAATAAATAACAAATAAAAATAGACTCGGTAAACGAAGCTTCATGGCTCACTCTAAGGAGTCACTTATCAATGAACGAGAAGAATAGGATGTAAGTGCAGCGAGTAGAATTAATATGCTCTATAAACAGATGAGATCGTCCTTGACGCTGATTGGTTTCTCAGTTCTAACAGATGTCACTTTAACTCTCGTCCTCATTAAAAGTCAATCGGAGCTAATCTCGGTACCATTAGACAGAAGTGGAAGTGAACTCTGTCAGTTCTTTCATCGAGTCGTAACAACTGGTTGACACGCGCCTGAGAACTAAGGACGTTTGACCGAAAACTTCAAGATAACGTACATACTTTTTTTTCGTCGGTACGAGACAAAGTGTGTCGCACCTGGCCTAGCCTTGATAAACTTAATTGATTAATAAAATAAAAGAACCTTTCCCCTGTCTCATCTCTAAGCCACAGTTATTACACTTGTCTAGTCCTTCCTTTAAAAGCACTAAATAGAGAAACAGACAAGATTCTTTATTTTTCATATTAGAATGTAATCTTATCTACAATAATTGTAATTCGTACAAAGTCAATTTGTTTTGCTAATTGTTATTTTTAACTTGTCAACATCTTTTCAGGAGGCTAGCCAGAAAGGCAGCCCCCCAAAAATGTTTTGATAGCATTTTGCAAGCCACACATAGCATAGAATGTCTTAGTAACAAGGTAAAAAGATATTTATAGCTGTTTTGCCTTTTATCACGATCGTAGCTTGCTGCATCTTTTATTGATGATATTTGCGTTGTTTGAGAAACATTTTATCTCTACCCATAATTGCCAATAGTCAAGGAAAACCACATTTTTCAATTAAGAATCCAAAACATTCTTGCGAATGGAATATGCAGACAAAACAATGCTTTTCTAAGATAAACTGTCAGTGTATTCTGGTGATAAACTTTTCTATGACGCCCACCTTATTTAAAAAAGTTCAAAACTTCGACAGCTCTCAGTTAAGGAATGTCAATATATAAGAAAGGACCTCAAAACATTTTTTCCCGGATCAACGAGCAAAGCCTGTTTCTTGTGCAAACTGCTTAAAACGAGACTCAAGACCTTATTTTTTATCTTTTTTTTTTCAGAAGTGAGATTATGGAAAAAATTCTAACATTAAGGTGTTATTTAAATTTCAACTATTTTCCTTTCTTCGTCGGAAATTTTTAATGGTAAGGAATATACTTCCGTACACTGTTTCTCAAATTGTTTTGCTTTATCGGTAAAGTATAGAGCTCTTCCGGGATATAAGCTTCCATAATTGACCAAGTGTTCTATGTTAAGTTCAAACTGACTGCTAACCATGCACGAAATACTTGGACGACAATTTTAGATGAATAAACAAGGAAAATGATACTCGGCATAAGATTAGATCTCTTTTTTAGTTCCGGAATAGAAATGAGTTGCAGTCTGGTGTAATTCCTGTCAACAAAGACCAATAATCATAGTTTCTAATCTTTTTTTAGATTTTCAAAATGATTTTAAAGGAAACTGAATAATTACTGTTGATGCTTCGCTCAAATCGGGAGTCAGCCTTTCTGAGAGAGCTCCTGTAAGGTTGTTTTCTGTTGCTGTGGTGGATAGAGAGGCGAGTTCTAGCCGTCTCTGGAAGTCCCACCCATTTTGGTTTTGATGTTTTTTGCCAATCTTTTCTGTCACCCCATACGTAACGCTGATTTACCGTGAATCAACTTACTTCGAAATTGAAACAGGACTTATTTTCGAACCAAAATGCGCGACATAACTATTTTAAGACCATCTTTTTTTCAGGGTTTTGGTTGAATCAAAACAATATTAAAGTTCCGTTTGTCGCTCATAAAAGATATAAACATAACAGATATGAGGAAAAGGTAGAATTCTATATCCATTTATAAGCTCATTACGAGTTCTTTCAAAGCCTTACGGATATAAATGGTCGGCGAGGAAAAAGCACTGAGGGCAGAGAGGTCGTTTATTGAATACGTCGTTAAGCGGCGGAAGAAGCAGTTTGTTTTGTAGAAGCCCTTGAGGTGGCGATCCTATATCCATAGTGTCTTGCAAGGTTTAAACCTTTCAGTCCCAGAGTCTGTAATGGAGCCCTGATATGTCGTTTTGATCTTTAACTCTGTAGACGAAAACTCGTGGTAAAAAAACTCCTCCAGCAGAACTTTCACATACATGACATGTATATATATATTATTTTTATTTTCATCATCACCATCATCATCATCATCATCTTCATCATCATCATCATCACCCTAACATAATCTTCCTATCCCTCCCCCGATCAATGGGTACGTCGAAGGCTTGTTACCGACTCTTCCACTCCAGAACCTGGGACCTCTCAGTTCTCTGCCTTTCTGCGCCACGATGTTCTGGGCTTGGCTATATTTCAATGTGTTTCAAAAGGACATTCGAAAGTTTTCTTTGCATTTTGAATTTGGCCCGGACTGCCGGCAATTTGAGCAATGTTAGGACATGCAATTGACAGCTCTTGCTTTTCTTTGTCAACAGGAGACACGATCATTCGAAAGGTCTCTTCATTAGTCTGTAATTCACTACTTTTAAAAGGTGGCCATGCTGTAACAGATCCTTAATATTTGATAACAACGAGCATACAAAAGATCACACAGTTTGTGCTTCCATCCACCAATCTGAAACTTGACTCTAATGAATCAGGCTCAATTAAGGTACAGGTATACACTAAGTCTTTGTTTCTTGTTTACAATCACGGTCCACCAAGGAAACAGAACCTTCTTTAGAAGTTCCACCTGTTCAGCATTTCTTGACCCAAACGTCAATTAGAGCAAACATTCCATAGAGTTTTCAAATTGTCCTGTGACGCTTTGCTTGCTATGCGGAGTAACCAGTGACAGAGATAAATAGAGATTCCTTTAATATCAGTTTAAACGTCTTTACAAATTGTTTCTTGGAGCAAACACTTTCAAATGAATTGCCCTTTAAGCGTTGATAACGAATAACGACGTTGTAATCCGTGCGATGACAAAGTTCACTTTTTCCGCTATTTATTAACTGCATGTAAGACAATTTAGTCTGAGCGTTCTTTTGAGGCTCGAAGGTGGCCGAAATTCCTCCCTAAAAGGTTTATTGTACTGCAATTATCTTCACTGACTTCAAAGGTGGAATTTCAAACGTTTGATAAGTGACCAGTAAACATAGATTGCCTGTCTTTTAAAAGACTATTTGCCAAAGCTCCGCCGCATTCCATCATGCTATAATGAAATGCAGGCGGAGAACGGCGATGCATATCTCTGTGTATATCTCTTCCGAATTCGGAAAATTAGAGAGTACAGTGTAAACTAGCTTACTTTTAAAACAAGACTATATAAAAAAGGCGCAGTTCTCGATAGTGACTCGGAGTTACAAGTGAATGATTCCGACTTTTCATTGACATACGGTTCTGTTCTCATGTTTGGATAAGGTCACAGCCGGCCTGAAATCTGAAAACATTCAGAAGGTTCTTGTCAACTTCATAACTCAAATCCTAGAATCTTAGAGTAAAGGACAGTCGGTATAGGCTGCGAGAGGCTTTAATACAGTTAATTTGCTGTACATCGATCCTATTAACCAATTAATACATAAATCGATTCCTTTAACTGCTTCAAGTTGCTCTCTTTTAGATGTACCGTTTCTTCTTTTTCCAGTAGGTCAACTCTTACGGTTCCTTTCTTTGACGATAAAATTATTTTGATAAAATGATTTCAACAAGTCTGGGAAACCGGAAAATCTGAGATGAAATACAGGGCAGGTTAGGGGCCACACATTTCAAATCAGTCATTAGTTTCTCGTCCCTCATCGGGGCGGCTGTCTTTGTCTTATGCCAGCTCTACCCACTTAATCAGTCAGCTGCTGTTCTTTCCTTAGTGACCAAATATGCTTTAAAATGAATTACAACAAAATTGAAACCACATAATTCAATTTAACGAGGAGTGCTGATATTACCACTCCATTGTCCGTCGCAGGGCGTCTTGCTGGGGTTAACCACGTCGGCCCCAACAGTGGCCAAAGCTAATACTTAGGAAATTCTTATTGTTTGTTTTATAAAATGGAAAAAGACAAATTGGTACCATGCAGAGATATATGTGCCTGTGCGAGTCTGGGAGTGATAGTGCTTACAACGTGCCATAATAACATTAAGTGAGGAAGAATGGGATTATTCCCAAGGCCTTTGCGTGAGGCGTTCTTCTCTATGTTAGTCGTGCCCATTCTCAGATCTTTCCTAACCCATTATTAGCCTAGACATAGGAGGTTGTCAAAATTGGTTAACCGTATGTGATCCAAAATGGCTTTTTAAATACCCAGTGGCGTCATTTAAGGCCGACCACCTAAAAAGTTTTCATTATATGACTGTTAAATGACTTCCTTATCCACCGGACAAGAACCCTGTCTTCTTTTAGCATCCGGGGGGCGGGGCGGCAAGATGGGCCAATCTCCCTCGCGTCGAATTGTTGTCTTTGTACCCTGGGGGAAAACTACTCCCTTGGACATGATGAATCCTTTCTTGAGCCACGTTTGCTCTCCGCTCCTCCTAAAAAGCATGTAAAAGGACCACGAAAAACACGACCTGCAGTCATCTCCTTGTTTTATTGCGAACCTTCATGCATCGTACATAATCTTGTTGTTACAAAATATATAAAAGTAGGTTGAGTTTGATCGTCCAGGTGAACGTAGTCCTGAATAGGTCTGTTGTTGTTGACAGTGACTGACATCTCGACAACCTGTGCGGTAGTTATCTCAGAGTCAAAGTGAGTTGCATCACGTCAGTTAATGGTATTCTACTCTGGTTATTGATCTGATTGGTCAATTACGTCTCGATGTTATTGGTAGTCTGTCAGTTAAGCTGTGATGTTATTGGCTATGAAGACTCGTAATCAGTAATTAGTGCGTTTCGATCCGTCTATTGTCACAGTTAAACAGTCGTCTATTGTTAGTCAATAGTTAAGGCAAAGGGAAACACGGCAAGCTCTGATGAGCTTTTTTAAGGTTCCCTAATGATTTCTTTACATTGTTGAAATAAAAAACGTGACATAATGAGTATCACTTTACATAATCAAAGAGTATTTTTCGCTAATTGTACATGTGTATGTAATGCTTTCTAAAATGCGTTGCTTGATTTAAATTTCTTCAAATCATTTGGTAAACTATTCCATATTATTGCTCCTCTATATACTGAAGAGAAAAGTTTCCATAATTTGTTCTTTTAAAATCAATGCGTATTTTTTGAAGCTGACCTAATATTATAGGACTGTATGCTATCATTTATTACGAAGTAGTCATTAAAAGTTTCAGGACGTTTGCAATAATAATGTAAGTACATGAAGTTTGAATTAGGTATAGATTTGTTATATATTTATTCATTATTTTTACTAACTCTTACAAAGGCTGAGAAGTTTCACGAAAACTTGAAAAAGTCATGAGTCTTACTATTTTCATCAGTTAAAAGTTCAAAAAAGTGAAGTCATCTTCAAGAGCAAATTGCGTATCAATCAGCATTATATAACAATCACATCGAGAATAAATAAACAATTTAAAACTGTCAACTGAGGAAAAGAACTTCATTCGTTATAATATCATTGGTTTGTAATAAAAAAGTTCTCATCCGTCGAGATTTTACTGTGCGAAAAGTGAGTCATTCAACAAAGTTCTTGTGTCGTTTAGGGAAAAAAGTTGAAGTCGTCATTAGAACCAAGTGGCTCATCAGGACGGGAGCTGAATTCGGTCTTTATGTAGTATGAAGTGACTAGGAATATTTCTACTCCACCCTGGGTGGGATGCCTGTGGTCCATCGTAAGTCTACCCCATTCATAAAAAACAAGGCCTGGGGCCTGTTCTCGAAATTTCCGGTAACTTTTCGGGCCCGGAAAGCTGTTATGTGTTTGTTGGGTTTGCATTCAAGATGAAAGTTTCAATAATTTTGAAAATAATACAATGAAAGATCAGTTATCGAAGCAATTAGGACTAGTTTGTGGGCTAGGAACTGTGCTAATATTCAACAGATTTTGATTTAAAAATTTGCCTTCGGGCCCGAAAAGTTTCCGGGTCTTTCGAGAAACGGTCCCCCTGGCCCGGTTGTTTAAACGTTGGATAGCGCTCTCCACTGGGTAAATCACTATCCAGTGGATAAGTATTAGGGAAACCAATTGCGCTATCCTGTGAAAAGAGATCTGTTTATCCGATGACGTTATCTACCTTTTGAACAACTGGGGCCTGGATGGAGTGAGGCTTTGAGAGTAACAGAGAAATTACAAATCCTAAAATAGAGCAGGCAATCATAGATGGCGTAAAACACTTTTCACTGTCTAGGTAAATACTGCAGGTGAGGATCTAGGATAATACTGACCTATTTCCTAAACGAGCGTCGAAGGCGCAAGCTTCTAGGGGGGTCCCGGGACATGCTCGCCTTGGAATTTTTTTGGATTTTAACTCCCTAAATTCTTCTTTTTGGGGGTTTCTGAGTCAGTCAGACAGGATAATGACCAGTTCCATTCTCCTCGGATGAAGCCTTGAAAATCGACAGATTATTTCATTAAGGTCAATTTCCATGTTACAGTGGATATGGAACAAAGCGAGTCCTGTCATTCTGTAGATTTTAACTGGGAAAGATTTATTATAACTTTGTCAAAAATCATTTGTTATGAAGAATCTGACCGATTTCTGTAAAGCGGTAGAAACCGGTCAGTATCCGGGACTAATACGTGTCTAATACGACTGACCTAAATTGACGGAGCGGTCTTGTTAGACTAAAAAACTTAATGTCCCGATATAAATGGCCGTCATCAACATCAGACGTGAAGTATAACTATATTGCTGCGTAGATATGACTGAGCTGTCAAGCATTAATTTCAGCGTATTATCAGTTGAGCTTTCGTTCGAATGAGCACACATGATGCAAGCAAGCAATAGGATTTCACCCCAGGCTAAAAAGCCAGAACCCTTTATTTGAATTGTTACCCTTAAATCAGAAGGATTTAGAACCTCCGACCTTGTACACAACAATAAATTAGCTCCAGTATTTCATCTAAGGATTGAAATTCGTTAAAATAAAGACAAAATTAAATTGATTACTTTACCACACAAGTCTTCATAATCTTTGAACTGACCCTTAAACCCCTCACATATGCTACGTTGTGTATGATGAATTAAGCTTGGGACGCATGCACGTGTACAACATAGAATGATGATCCTACTGTTTTAAATGGCTGGTCACACCGTTGTGATCCGGACAACGACAAGACCCTTATGTCAAAGATAGAGAATAGAGGGAAACTTAGCAGCGAGAGGGCAGAAAAACGGAAGTTGTAGTGCGTAACCCAGTGTCACGTTTTGGTTATTTTGGACAAGCTGAGCAGAAAATTCTGAGAACCGATTTCCTTCAATGGAAATTTTTTTTTCCAGAAAGTCACGCTAAGTCAATTATCTGCTACCTTTGTCTTATTTGCAACTGATTTGAATACGTTTTCTGCCAAGTTAAACAACCAGTCAAATGTTCGATGGAAAAAAGTAAATATTTTTATTTCCGTGTGTTGGTGAAATGTGCGATCGAAAAATAGTTACCGTAAATGAACTAATAAACGCCCGGGGCGTCTATTTAATTTCAGGGGTCTAAGTGGGGGTGTTTAATAGGTAGGAAGCGTTTAAAAGAGAGAGGCGGTTATTCTTATAACTGTAACAAGCTCAAAAAAACTAATATGCTGTCTAGGCCGTCTAGTGATCCATATCGCTATTTCAAATCCCAACATCGATCGATGTCACAATCCTCGCTCAGGTTTATTGTGTTGCCATCGATAGTCTATCCTTTCTTTGAACATGACATTGAGCAAAATGAAATACGTAAAGCCTTGTTAATCAAGCAAGAAACTGAATGAATTGAATGATTTTGTTCCTTCTTGCTAATTCCTAGAAAATTGGAGTAATTCCCTTAGGGGTCGTCTATTAGACAGGGGCAGGGCGGTTATTAGAGAGGGGGTGTCTAATACAATTTTAACAGCTTAGAGGGGGCCTTATTAGATAAGAGGCGTTTATTTGGAAGTGGGCGTTTGTTAGCTCATTTACAGTATTGCTAAAACAACGATTGATTAGCGTGCTATCTTAGACTTGCAGACAGTCGAAACTAAAGTTCTCAAATATTAAGTTTTTTTAAGTCTTCCTTTTGCTTGTATTTAGAAAATTATGGTATACATTATATTCAACGGAAATTTTAAAAGGGAAAATGTAATAAAAATGGGCTTTATATAATCATCGACGTTGATAGGCTGTGGCTCAGTTCCATTAAAGGAATCAAACAATATCTGAAAACTTCAAATTCCATAAAACACTTGATACTGACTAAATAACTTAATCGCCCCCATGTATTTATTTCTTACAAACAACAGTTCCTGTTGATTTTACTCCTTTCACTTGAAATCATTTTTGCATTGTTTTCTCTTCTTGCTTTGTGCTTCGTGCTTCGTAGCTGTGATGTGCAACTACGTTTATTTGTGTTTGGTTGTCCAAGCGTCAAGGTTCTAAACATAGAATTTTGCATGTCTGCTAAAGAGGATCAAACAACTCTAATTTTCGTAAAAAAATTAAATCACTACTCCTTAATGTTCTAGGTAATGAAGATAATTATTTGAATGTTAATTTTTTAATAGAATATTTTGTGAAGTTAACCTGATATGTTGTATATACCTCCAGTTGTAATTTTAGTCTTTTTCAAATAACAAAATCCCTTGTACTTGAATTTATATGTAAGGTGTTTCTTTCTGTATGTTTTTGTATTTCTTCTTTTCTTTTTTCTTATGTAATTTAATAACGCCTTTAGTTAAAGTCTTGTCCTGCCTAGATTAGCATTGTAGCTATTTGCAGGACATGAAGTATTGTAAACTTTATATTTCTTTAAATAAATACGTTGTTGTTGTTGTTGTTGTAACAAAAATATTTTTAAAACCCTAACCAATCTTTTTATAGTTGAGACTCTTTTAACGCTTCGGTAGACAACAGTAACAACAGTGTACATCCAATTATCGTCGTTGCTCTGTAATCATTGCATGTAATTTGTTTTCCCACGAAGCACTTATAACAGTACTTTCTTCTTGAGAACTCGTTTAAATATGTCCGTGTATTCCAGATCGAATTTGGGATTGTCGGTTTTTGAGGAGAGGAGAAAACCAGAGAACCAGCTCAGGAGCCGAAAAACCTCGCAGAGCAAAGGAGAAAACCAATGAAAAAGTCAACCAACATATGGCGTCGACGCCAGGATTTGAAGAAGCGCCACACTGGTCGGATTAGCGAGTGTTCTCACCACTGCGCCACCCTCGTTCCCCGAATTAATGCTCCGGTATTCGTGTTGCCGCAACAAACGTTTCACTGAGACCTTGTGTAATCAGCCATTTCTCCCTGTCTTTTTCCCGGGGGAGGGGGGGTACTCAACAAATGTTTTTACGGGGAGGCTCCGCCCCGGGGTCCAACCCCTTACCCTTTTCATATACCATTTTTCGCGAAAAAATACCCCCTTCGGGCGGAGCCTCCCCCTGTAGGCCATCATAGGGAGTAGCCCCCGGAGTCTTTTGTTAGCTGCCTCCTCTAAACTAATTCTCTGAAAAAGGCTGTATTCAATAACGATAATCATTATACGTTTCTGGGAAACTGCCCACCTACTACTCCCCTGGCCTAAGCCAACATTAACACTTACTTCTCACTTAGGGCAAAATGTTGGCTTAGGGGAAGGGTAGGTGGGCAGTTTCCCAGAAATGATCCCTCTAGGAGAATCCCAGTGCGTGTGACTGTTCTCTTTTCATTTGTACAAACCAGGCAAAGAATGTAATTGATGTACGTAACTAGAAAATAACGTTTGCTAAAAAAAATTCTTGATTTAGTAAATGACCTATATCCTTCAAGAGAGGATAAAGGGGACAGAGGGGGCATCCCCCATACACACCCTATTCCATAGGCAATTCGTCTCGAGTTATTTTTAAGACCATAGATCCCAAGGGGGATTAGACAACAGCCAATCACATAGCGCGAATATGTTCCGCGTGGATGACCCACGCTCAGAGCCACGCGTCCTTCGCGAATTGATGCAGAAAAAATGGCGGAAGACGCGGAGAGCGATATTGCTATTTGTTTTGTCGACAAAACGACTAAAGAGAGATTTCTGCTGAAGCTGTGTCAGCGAAACGGAAATTAAAAAAGAATCGCTCCTCCTCTCTTGTATAGAGCTAACAGTACAGCAGGGATATCCTTAACACACTGAATATTCTCTCAGGATCATTTATGATTTACAATTGGAAGAGAGCAATTTCTGGTTTGATATTTATTCTGTTATTAGTCTTTTATTATTCAACAAAAATAACACTTGGCGTCCTACTTACTTTATTGTACAAAGACCGGTTTCAATCCGACCGGCGAAATTTCTCGTTTGATTAAAGCACTGAGGTTACGACAACTTCGAGTTAAACTGATTTCACGGGTTGTCAAAGAGTCCAGCGATTCCCTTTTCCCAGGTGAGCGCCGACTCATTTCGCTTCAATATTCAGAAATGCTCTCGATCTCTTGCCTTTCGCCCGACATGTTTTGCACAGCGTTTAGTCATGCGAAACCTCTACGAAACATCCACGCAGCGCGCGAGGTAACTTTATCCCGATTCTAAAAATAACTCGAGACGAATTACCTGTGGAATAGGATGTGTATGGAGGATGCCTTCTCTGTCCCCTTTATCCTCTCTTGTATCCGTTTATTACAATTTGGTAGTTTTGGCACTTTACTAATCCCAAAAATATCTGTCTTTCCAGCTTGTTGCGTTTTTCTAGACTTTTCCAATAGCCTTGACCAGTTTTTGCTTAAAATAATTCAAGTGTTTTGACTGCCACTTAGAGTGGCTAGCCAACCCCCACAGCGACTTGACGTTTCCTAATTATTTTTCAAAAATTAATAAAAACTTTCATTTAATTCACTTTAAGTGTCAATTAAGTAATCTTTCTTGGTTGTAGTCAATAATATATGTTTTGGAGAACGTTTTTATCGACAGTCTTTAACCATTTTTCTGTGTCATGTGTCATTCAGTTTTACCACTGAATTTTCTTTTGATTTATTTTGCCTATCGTTTCCAACTTGGTGCAAAACGACAAAAACTAAAAACGGCGTAAATTTGATGTTGCAAAATTCTGACGTAGATAAAAATAGTACTGTGCGAAAACACTGCTAAAGTTGTTTTATTTTTCATTCGCAATGATGATACCATCATGATTTCGTCCATAGATTGAAGTTAGAAGTGGATTGGGTGAAAAATAGTAAATAATAATAATAATGATGATGATGATGATGATGATGATAATAATAATAATAATAATAATAATAATAATAAATTTATACTGCACAGTTTTCATCTTTTCATGGAGAGATGATCAACGGCGAATTACTACACCAATGCATAAAATAAAATACCTAAGTAATAAACAAAAGATGCAACTAAGAGCTAGCCTAAGAAAAAGCCTTACTAAGCAGACGTCTTCATTAAAAAGTTTCAACAGATTCGGCCATTCCAATGTGCAGTGGTAAGCCTATCCAGAGTAAAGGCGCCGAAGCAACAAAAGCAAGATATGCCAAGGTTAATTAAGTTTTGAGAAAGTGTCTGACCCTTGCGATTTCACGTTCTCCTCTGCGCGTAGGATATTCTGCATGGAACTGACTGACTACTCTTACTGAGTCAATCCAATTATGAATGAACGAATCAGCCATGAACATGTTATATAGAAATTATCACAAAATGGTAGTTTTCTGTAGTCCAGGAGCAAGGGGACAGCACGTTTTTGGCAAAGCTCTTAGAGTCGCAAGCGTCAGAATTTTTAAAAATTTGGTTTTTAATCATGTAGTATTTGATTGCTCGGATAAAGAATATATCAGTTTCCCAATAATTTTGTTCACTGGCGTCAAAGATATTCTAATCTGCAGAATGCCAGAAAAAATGTGACTCAACGTTTTCTTTGAATTTACATCAAGTTTAAAATATACGACAATTACACAGAAGGATAAACTTCCTTATATCATTTTCCAACGGAAATTTCAAAATACAGTGGAACCTTTAATTTTAGGGGACACTCTCTGGTTCGAGGTAAGTGTCCGTTCAATAGAGGTGTCCCCTGAATAGAGGTTGGGCTGGTGTTTGTTAATAATCATCCAACAAAGACAACATAAAAATAAATCATCTTCAACTTATCTCTACAACATTATATGTTGAATTCACACAAGTGCAGTACATCGAATTAAGTGTGAGTTCAGGTTGTGAAAGGTGCCATTTTTGTGATTGTGTACACTTAAGGATATGAATCCCTTTTGTGGTCATGCAGTCACGTTTTGAGTGCTAAGGTGTCCCCAGAAAACATGTTCCTTTCCCCTGAGTAGAGATGTCCGGCCCTGCAATAGAGGCAACAGATACAAAGATTATGTGGACATTTTTCCGGGACTAAATTTTGTGTCCGCTGAAAGAAGGTGTCCCTTAAAGAGAGGTTCCATTGTAAGAGAAACAGAACAGTAAAGAAGAATCTAAATGCCAAACCTTCAATATCTAAAAATTAAAAGTTTTTGTGGATTGCTCGTATGTTTAAGATGGCCGTGTTCCTAAAAGAATAATTAGTAATTAAATTTTACGTGGTTGAATACACAACACAGGAAATTGGATTGTCAGTATATCAGTCTTGATGATAATAAATAATTCACACATTCTCATATTTTTCAACTGGCACTATAAATAAGATATCGCGCGTGATAATATTTTAACGCTAACTGAGTGTTCGTGATGTTTTGAAATTTCTCAAATAGCTTGTCGCCTGGAGGCTTGTGCAACTTTCAGAACTTTCAAAAACATAAGTTAAACCCATTAATCGTTAATTGCACTTGAGGTCGTGCGGTTTCCTATACTCAGGTTTTCGTTTTCACTTTTTATTATTATTATTTCTTATTCCTTGTTTTGAAAGTTTGATTAGCACGCAATGCTTTTTGTGCGCCTCAAGAGATTTTTTCAAGAAGACCGATAAGATGCAAACGTTTTTATCTTCATGGAAAACTGATCTTTGCTGAAAGTAGTTTTACACTACTCTGTTGCAGCGTTCAGTACATTTGATGCTGGCTGTTATGCCTTGTTAATCTTTACAATGAGAATGAAAGGAAACACTATTTTTAGCTATCCTATAGATATTTTTATCATTTTTTAAGGCCAAATGATCTCTTTCTATTAATTTTTAATAATGTTTTGTTGTTATTCGCTAATAGCCTAATGACAACGAAGACAAAACAAGGTCTTAATAAGCACCTTTGGGATTTTTCTAAAACCCCTTATTTGGGCGCCAGGTGGGCCACTCGAGGTAGACTATAACATGAAAATGACAACTCATTTGGAGTCAGTGATTCCTTTGTAGTTTGTGCAAAGTCAAAACTTTGTGCTACAAAGCACCTTTAAATGAATTGCAAGAGTCTGCTTGATTCAAATGGCCGGTGTCCTCTTCGTTGACACAGTTTATTCCTGCTGTACAAGGCGGTTCCAACTTTTGAATCTGTGGATCGATGAAATTCCTGAAGTGTTATTTACAATTCAGTGCAATAATAAGCACCACCCTTTTGTGGTATTGTTAATCATGCTGTACAAGGTGGTTCTAACAATTGAGTCTGTAGATGAAATCCTATGGCGTGGCCATTCAAATGAAAGCTACTGAGCAGAACTTTCCTGTGGTACTGTTTATTATGCTGTACAATGTGGTTCTTACTTTTGAGTCTGTGGATGAAATTCTAAAATGTTCTCATCCAAATGAAAGCTATTGAGCAGTACTGTTGCTGTGGTACTCAGTTTCATTTTGCTGTACAAGGTGGTTCTTACTTTTGAGTCTGTGGATGAAATTAATGTTCTCATCCGAATGAAAGCTATTGAGCAGTACTTTTGCTGTGGTACTGTTCATTTTGCTGTACAAGGTGGTTCTTACTTAACGTGAATCTTTGGATGAAATCTTAATTTCTGACCATTCAAATGAAAGCTGTTGAGCAGTACTTTCCAGTGGTACAGTTAATTGTGCTGTATAAGATGAGATCGATTCTTCTTTTCAGTCTGTGAGTAACGTCACGGGTCATGGTGTTTAACCTTCCTCGGAACTCTTTGGGACTGTCTCTCTGTCAACAACGACAACAATTGCAACTTATTTTTAGAATTTCTAATTGCTTTAATAATGGTATTGCCGATTCTCAAAATTATTCAAGAAGGGAATTTTTCCATTTTTCAACTGAACTAGACAAATTAAGAATTACAATCGAATTGTCTTTGTATAGTAAGTTTGTCCTAGTCTTATACCACCAATAAAATAATTTCTTCTTTGATATTCGAGGGCATGAGATGAATTTTTTTACTGTTTTAAAAACGCGTATAATCTTTTGTATCAAAAGAACAATTTATAACCGAATTAAAACAAATTTGCGCTTGAGGTTGCTCCCATCTCTGAGAACAGAAAAAGCAAACCATCGTGTTAGTAGAGGCTTCATATAGAAACAGGTGGAGAAAAGACCCTCGCTTGTTGTTTAAGCTCTTCGGAGTGTTCATGTAAACAAAATAGGCATCGCGTGCTAGATATTTTTAACACGGTTAAAAGATCGGTTCAGACCAAACAGAGCAGTGATGTGTCAGTTGACATTATCGCCCTTTTGAATGAGTAAACACTGGCATTTCCTTTACTTGAATTTCTGACAAGATTTTAATCCTTCCAAATGATGTTTTAAAAGAAAATGTCAACAGATTTTCGACGAAAGAAAACATCCTAAAGTATGTAAACCTTGGTCAGTTTTTGAAAACACTGTCACCCAATTCCAATAACGGGATTGGAGCCAAACCATGCGTTTGCGTGCACGCGACTAATCGGAAATATCGCTTTGTTTTGTTTACTGTATTTCTGGAGAACGTGTTTAAAGGGCGTATAGCAATTCGCTCACTGTGATTCGAGCTACCTGCTACTTAACTGGTCGGTTGCCCTACTCGATAAACCTTCTACAGAAGGCATGCAGGAATTTTGCATAACTGCCCAACCTCATCACAAATGAAATGGGTTATCCCTATTCATTGTACAGGAAATGAATATCGCATTAGTTAACTGACTCATGGACAGATTACAAGAAATTCTGCCAAGTGTTGTAAGAGTTCTTAATGAAGAAATAATTGTAAAAAGTAAGATATTTCCACTAATTGCTTTCTTTCAATAAGAGTATGAAGAGAGATTTACAAGAGCCAACCAAAAAACCTGTGTAAAAAAAGGTGAAATGTGGACTTCTTGAATTACGCAACAGATACCCCCCAGAACTTGTGTTTTATGGCAAAATAAAAACACAAGGATTATGCTAATCTAAATCTGTTATGTTCTTACACCCACTCTTGACAAACCACCGTTCCTCCCCACGTGCAGGTCGTCACATCCCAGAACTGATACACTGACAAGTTACATCACTCTTGTGGGTGCGGACGTTAGCTTACGCTTCGATCTCACCGAGTCGTACAGGCTCTAGTGAATAGCTGTTCATCCCAAAACCCTTCTGAAAATCTTTAAGGAGGCAGCGTTGCTGAGTGGCCATTGCGTCGGACTCGCAATCCGGCGCTCCTGGGTTTGAATACCGCTCTGACCACTTGCTGGATTTGCTCTCGGTCTCCGGTCCAGAATTCATTCACCTTAACGACTCACCCATATATATCACTTGCGTCCACCTAATAGACCGAAATGGCTGCTGGATTAATATTCTTTCGTTTTAATTAAATTTAGCCTGACTAGTCTCATTCCTCAGTACAGAATTCAAAAGAATACTTTATCTCAGTGGAGGCTAGTCAGGCTTATTTAATTTCAAGTGGTGAAAGCAAGTCGCGCATTCTGTCCGATGGCTTCCAATTCCGGTAATGACATATCTGTATCTGTGATAAACCCCTTTAGACGGAGGAAATACGACATGCGTGGCCAGGAAATAAGGCCACATTTATTCATAAGACCTGGACTACTGAAATAATCTTCTTTGAAATTAACCTAAAACTTCTATAGAAGATCTGCCATTATAATCATTTTTCGTTATGCTTCACTTAATTTTTCCCCCACGTGCCTGCGTTTTGTTCTATTTAACACTAAAGAAATGGCTATCCCAGAAACATCTTTCTTCTTCACAGCATATTTAGTTCTATCAATGGGTAAGGTAAATTAATTTCGGTTTCGTAGTTATGTGTGCAAAGATGTTTTTAAGCAACAGAAGTCAAGCGGAAGGAGACTTTTTGCATTTTGGGGCAGTGGCTTTGCCCATATTTGGGGGCAGAATGTCTCTATAAGAGTAAAGACACTGAGCAATACAAATTTGGTAGTGTCAAGCCACGTGTTAAAAGGGAAAAATGCCTTATTTCTATTAAAGTGCGTCGCTCAAGAACGCCTTCTGCTTAATCTCCCTAATATTCACTCCCGTTTCTCATTTGTTTGTTTTGTCCACAGTTTATATCAATTATTTGCGGATAAGAGCGTTCGTTTGAAGCAAGCGGTTATCCATCCATTTTCCATGTACTCCAAAAGGACAGAGCCATTAGTGTCCGAGTTCTAAAGGTATGGACTCTTTTAAGTTCATAGTATAGAGAATGAGACTGAGTTGCCCGGTCCTAATTTAAATTAGTTTCGTTAACAAATCAGCTCATAGCTGAGCGGATAGAGCGTTGGAATTGTTATCCGGAGGCTCCGAGGCTGTGGTTTCAATCCCTGCCATGACCGCTAGCCAGATTTGTTCTCGGTAATTCCGAGCTCAACTCTTCGGTCACGCTTTTAATAAGCCAACTGATTTGCCTCCCGCTAGCTGGGATTCTTAACCCTGTGGGCCAACATGGAAACTACTGGTTTACCAGTATTAGTGTTACCTATAAAGTCATTATTATTTTTAGAGTTAATAAAAAAAAACTCTAACGAATAATGGAACTTTACAGTTTTCACGCCAAATTTCATTTAAAGGTAACCGAAACTCTGTTAATAAAATCTGGTCAGGTTGTAATTCAGAAGAAACCACTGCAAACTGCCATAGTTCGGTAATTAAGGGTTGAGGCTGTTTTCCCTTTTTCAAAGCTACATCACCAACATTTATCCAATTTATATCATAACAGAATGTGAAGACTTTATTATATATCAAATTAGTTAATGATATACCTACAAAGACTCAGTGACCTAATCTTTTTATTAATAGTATATGTTAACTATCGACAGATATTTTTATACCTATCACTTAACCCTTTTCTTTCAAGTGAATTTTCACATCCTTTGACTTAAAGCAAGCAGATGATATTTACGTTAGTTTTCGCCATCAAAATCTTGCCCACAGCAAGGATTGGTTCCTACATAACCTTTTTATTTTTAAATCTACACTTAAATGAATACAGAGCTGTATGTGGTTCTTTGCAGCCGAGTTGTCTATCGCACACACGAATTCTCTTCTTTGTCAAACCTTAATTTTTTACCGACGATAAAATGGATATTAAACACCGTTAACTCAGTATAAAACATGTCGTTCGCCACAAAGTTACTCTCGAATGAGGGTACTCCCTTATAGAAGCAACATGGGTTTGTGGGTTTGTCTTGGCTCTTCTTAGCTGATACTAGATGGGTCCAGAAAATGAAAGTTTGGATCTGGGAAGAATAGATATTTTCCAGCCTCGGCTTGAAAGTGGGTAATTTTAAGTTGAGCCTAGAAAGGAGAGCATAGTTTGGTTCGAAATATGAAGAAGGATGTAAAGCAGGGGGCTGCGAACTCCGTCGAAAATTTGGCGGTGTAACCGGTCTCTTCTCCGCTCTACCGTGCAACACGCCGTGCATACGTTAACATCAGTACAGTCCAGTACTTCGTGTCCTAAAATTCTTTCCACGAATTACCCTTCCAACCTTGTGAATCTCTCTCAATACCTCACTGGTCTTGGTCAGAATAGTCAATTCCGGTGTTCGGCCTCTTGGTGAAGTCTGACATATGATACGGGCGTTGTAGTAAATTATTTACACATTGTCACCCAGGCGTTCTCCACGCACTCATCGCATAAAACGTAGCAACACCAGTTAAAATGGCAACGGCATCTAGACTTAATAGTCATGTGGACCGTATCGTAGCCTCTGTCGCAGCAAAGATTATTACAGTTGTCACTGCCCAAGGAATCCACTTTGCAAACTCTTCCTTTCGTCCCTGGAATGCTCAGCGAGGCATCCTGTCGACAATAGTCAGGAGAAGATTCATAAAATACCAGATCCCTCAGAAACTCGTCACGATGCGCAGCCTTTAACTTACGCTGAAAAGGTCGAAGTTTGCCCCTGTTTCGGTTGCTCACGCGAATTGTTGTAGCAAAGTCATACTTCTCCTTGAGAACTGTCCCAATTTCACCGAAATCAGGGACAGTCTTCCAGCACGTTTTTAGGCTGCATGAGCCGGATACCCCAATACATTTGCACTTGGTTTTCATAAGATCAAGCACTGCCTACAAAAGAAAAAGGAAAGGAAGAAAGTTCAATTCAGAATTATTTCAAGAAATTTCCCATCTAGTAGCGGACAAAGTCAAAATTCAAAACGAAATTACTTGTTGCCACGCGCTGAAAAACAATTTGTCTTGGGTCAAACCACAGCTGAAAAAGTTCGGTATAAATGCTTGTAAATTGAAAATTTTAAATATCTTATCATCGAATCCCCTCAGGGCTTTTCAAGGATAATTTATTACACTGGTTGAGGGACGTTTGCCAGACTGCTTGGAGTGCAGTTTTCAAGTAATAAAGGAATGAGTAATGACGCCTCTTATGTGATTGTGAAAGTGAGATAGACCACCACACCGAACTTGAAGGACATTATTGTGTGGGATCTTTTAAGACCCACAGAATATGTGCAAGACGTGTGAGACGGAGACTACGGTTTATCTTCCCTATCCCAAATTGTCACAAGTTAAGGCTGGGCTCAAAATAGCGATTAATCAAGGGACAATGTCCGGCCAGAATGGCAACGTGACTGCCCAAAAACTTCACTCGACAGTCATATTGACCGGTCTTGCATACTCCCATTCTTGAACACACAGCCAAATCCTCACCTGTAAATCTTAATTAGATTTTTTTGTCTCTGTGTAAAAATACAAATAGAAACTTACACAAGGATTTGTTAACTTTTCTTCCCAGTATTTTGATTGGTGAGAAACCGGACTTGACGGAGCAAAAATTTCTTTGGCCGGTTATCGTGTCCGGCCACCCAAAAATTATTTTGAGCCCTGAAAGGATTTCGTCCATAGGATCTTTACTTTGTTCACTTTTGAAAAGTGGCACAAGGAAGTCGAAGGCTGAGCTAGTAGCTTTCAGTTGAATGCCAACACTATGGGACTTCGTCGCTTAAGAGGTAAAGCAATTTTGCAAAGCATGCGTATTAGTTGAACAGGTATTCGGACCGTAGCGGAAGTGAATAAGAGGAAAAGAACCCACTGAGACGGAAGTAAATATTCAGGAGTGAGGATTGGAATTTACAGAACTACACCCTCTCCGGCCAACCGCTCCGGCACGATGTTTGCTGTTCATACGTTACCTGATAGCCTTTCGTGTCGGCACGGTACCTTACTATGATTCATTTGCCTGTGCAATGTGATAATGAATATTGAATTCGACTAATTAACTGTTCGACTCATGAATCAACCGTCGATCTTCATCATTTTGGTCGACCCATATTAAATAGGTATTACGTTCGGTATGAAAGGTTCTACATTTAAACTAGGTGCAAGTCTTATTTATTAAAGATTGGGATAGCCTCCAATAGAATTTCGATTGTATTTAAGCGCAAATGCGTTTGAAGCCAACAGTTAGTTTATGCAACATTGTGATAAGCGGTTGTGATAATACCAGGGATGCCCACCGCCGGGTTGTTCAAAGCCGGATAAAGATAACCCAAGGTTAGTGCGAGATTTGAATTCAGATATGAAAGCTTAAGAAAAAAAGTTAGGTTAAATATTTTTGTCTACAATTTGATGACTGGATGCTTTAAAGGAGAAAATATTATCCGAGGAAATGCTTTCAACAAATGAAAAAGAAACCCAGATTTAAATTTAACCCCAGGTTAGCGCTAATCGGCCTTCGAACAACTGGGCCCATGTCTCTCTTTCGTGTTCTTCTTCTTTGGTGTGGGATTAAAGCGATATACCCAAGCAGCACTTAATTAAAACACATCAAAAGACATTTTCAATCGTTCTAATCAAGCCCGGGGCGATGAGACGATATAATGCGTTGTTTCTCTGACTGAGTTATCTCATAAATATTTTTTAATCCTCCTCTTATGTATTTTAAGAAATTTTAAGTATTCGTTAATCCTACATTATCTCACAGAGTAAACGTAGTTAAAAGATAATACGCGTAAAAGGAACATCTTGGGTGACGAAAGAAGTCAACAAATAGTAATCCTGTAAATATGGTCTTATTATGTAGTTTCCAAGAACTCCTCAAGTTAGTTTGGGAGATTTAGCTGTCACATGCAAATATACTAGAAACGTTTTCGAGATATTCTTCCTTGCGTATTTAAGGGACAAATTATTTACGGTATAATACTAGATTTGATTGACTCAAGATAACACAAGTGTGATGTTTGCGTGTGATACCTGTGAGTCTTTGCTAAATTCCCAACACCTTTGACATACTTGTTTCCTCTAAGATGCCAGGTTATTCTATAACCATTTATGATACATGAATTAAACCGAAAATACCCTTGCCGTGTAGCACGCTCATTATGATGGGGCAAGTTAATTTTGAGTTCAATACCAGTTCTGGAAGAGAACAATTTACATAGCTATACCCCTTTTCTTCCAGAACAACCCACTATGTAAAGTACTAGAGTCTCCACCCTCTCCAGACAGTTTAAGCATCTAAACTAAACGTCATTATAGTATGTTTTATTTTCACACCATTAACCCTTTCACTGCCAAATCTAGCCAAAAGTAAATTTCGATCAAATTTCCAACTTCATTGAGTGAAATATTGAAAAACAAATAGCACCATGTGTAAGTACAGGCAGGGAGGTCTCATTTGAATGGTCACATCATAGGATTTCATCCACAGACTTGAAAGTTAGAGTCAACTTACAAAACTCCACCAAGCACTCTGACAGTGAAAGGGTTAAGACGCATTAAGCCTACTTATGGCTTTGTGGTGGAGGATAACCATTTTCTAAAACGTGTTCAAAATTTTAAGGAGTTATTACGTAGAACATAATCATGTTATTTTTGGAAAGCAAACAAACAAATACTTTTAGTTCCAAAGTCGCATCAACATCATTATTCCCAAGGATCGGAGAGGGAAAAAGTTCTTCAGAGGGCTATGGGGAGCGAGGTGGGCGGGTGTAGTATTTTAATGAGGGAATCCGAAGCCAGAAAGAATACGAAATTGCAAGGAGGATACAGAAATAGCCAAACCTTTCACCATGTGAACTTTTTTAAGATTATCTTTGCCGAATTAAATTATTTTCTCTTAGTCTTCCGTTTGGGAATTTTAAACAGTCGTAACAAGATCAAATTTATAAAAGCCTCAGGAAATATCGATATGTGAAAAAGACAGGAGGCAACTAGTCCAATCTTTATTTTTTCCTGATTGAACGAGATTAAATGCATTCCACCCCAGATTAAACTGTTTCACTTGTCGAAAACTAATTAGGCTTTTAAATATGCGGTTTTGCTGTGTTTGTAAAACTAAGAATTTGCCTCTCTCTTTCGTTTATCACCATACAGGACGCTTTTGACATTGTTGATCTTAACAGTGTGCAACACGCGTGTTACATGTAAATTTTGTAGAAGGCATGCATGATTCGCCACAAGTCTCTCGTAGCTTAGTGGTTAGAGTACCCATGACCTATTTGCGGGAGGTGCATGTAATTGGTTCAAAAACGCGGGCTTTTTTTCCCCTTCCTTTTACGCTCGTGTCATGATTTACATATCAAGTTGAAGTGTCTTAATAAATCGCTTGCGTCTTTTGAAAAAAATTCAATAAATCCTTATCTATTTTGGTTGTAAGTTGCTTACGTCCATCTAAAAGTTGAATCTTGCAGATGTGCTTTTCTAAAAGGGTTACCGGTACTCTTTCCCAAATAACCAGTTACCCAATTATAAGGCAACAGTTATCACGTCTACTTAGCTTTTGCGACTGTGTACAATATCCTGTATTGTAACCATTTAACTGAAACCTTCTGCCCAGAACTTCCTCATGATACAATTAGGTTTTCAATTTTTAATATCTGACACTATGAAGTTTCTTTTCTCAATTTTTCTTTTTGTACTCTTGGAATGGGAAAGGGTTAGCCAAGCATTGCTTCAGACTTAAAGTCTCTGGATGTAATCTTTTGGTGTGGCCTGAAACCTTTCTGGAGATACTTTCGCGTTATGTCATCTGTTTGCCATTACTATGAGATATGGAATTTGCTGGTCTTCTAAAATGTCGAGTAAATATATGAAAAAAATAATTCCGTTATTTACCGTCTGCAGTATTTATAGCACTAATGCTAGTGGGGTCGAAAACTTAAAAAACTTAAAAGGAAGTCCAGCGCTCTAACCACTCGGCCACGCTGCCTCCAGCTTGGAAATGAAATTGGTTGCTACATGGGGGATTGAAAAGGAAATGGAATTTTGCCAAAGAGAAAGATGTAAACCACAGAGAGGGTGAATAGTCCTGATAAACTTGCGTTGTTAACTTTGACAAACATTTATACCTTCAAGAGCATAATGATAAGTGAGTTTTAGTTTTTGAAATAAGCCAGATTTTGGAGAATTAGTAACTTTAAGATGCTTTGGTCAATTGCTGAGTTGTTGTAATCCCGAATTAATGGATCTTTTAATAATGGCAATACGCGATCTTATTCACTTTACTGTAGATAAAGCACTTGAATGTATTCATGTCTGCCTCTTTGTCTCTTTTAAGCCTCTATTCAAAGATTTTACAGGCCTTACTGACTATAACTGCTTGCTTCCGATCACTAAAGCGATTGAACATGGTTGCAGACTGATCCTCCTTTAAAAGCGTTACCATACATGCGATGCCTTGTATTCCCAAAAAATCGAAGGTAGAGCTCGATCGTGTGATCTCTTACTTCGCAAGTGATTTTAAGTAATGGATCTTATCCTCATGATACAATTAGGTTTTCAATTTTTAATATCTGAGACTATGAAGTTTCTTTTCTCAATTTTTCTTTTTGCACTCTTGGAATGGGAAAGGGTTAGTCAAGCATTGCTTCAGACTTTAAGTCTCTGGATGTAATCTTTTGGTGTGGCCTGAAACCTTTCTGGAGATACTTTCGCGTTATGTCATCTGTTTGCCATTACTTTGAATAATGGAATTTGCTGGTCTTCTAAAATGTCGAGTAAATATATGAAAAAAATAATTCCGTTATTTACCGTCTGCAGTATTTATAGCACTAATGCTAGTGGGGCCGAAAACTTAAAAAACTTAACAGGAAGTCCAGCACTCTAACCACTCGGCCACGCTGCCTCCAGCTTGGAAATGAAATTGGTTGCTACATGGGGGATTGAAAAGGAAATGGAATTTTGCCAAAGAGAAAGATGTAAACCACAGAGAGGGTGAATAGTCCTGATAAACTTGCGTTGTTAACTTTGACAAACATTTATACCTTCAAGAGCATAATGATAAGTGAGTTTTAGTTTTTGAAATAAGCCAGATTTTGGAGAATTAGTAACTTTAAGATGCTTTGGTCAATTGCTGAGTTGTTGTAATCCCAAATTAATGGATCTTTTAATAATGGCAATACTCGATCTTATTCACTTTACTGTAGATAAAGCACTTGAATGTATTCATGTCTGCCTCTTTGTCTCTTTTAAGCCTCTATTCAAAGATTTTACAGGCCTTACTGACTATAACTGCTTGCTTCCGATCACTAAGGCGATTGAACATGGTTGCAGACTGATCCTCCTTTAAAAGCGTTACCATACATGCGATGCCTTGTATTCCCAAAAAATCGAAGGCAGAGCTCGATCGTGTGATCTCTTACTTCGCAAGTGATTTTAAGTAATGGATCTTTCAATACTTCTTTATTCTTCAGTGGTGACATCGACCATTTCCCTTAGCTGTAAACAAAGCACTTGAATGTGTTCATGCCAGTCTGTGTATAGTCTCTTCATGTTTAGCGATGTCTGGCCAGAAATCAGATTAATTATGGTTGCAAATTATTTTCAATAAGTATTTGATGCCATGTATTGATCCTTAAAGAGTCTCTTTAGCTGTTTCTCTTTTAATTGGTAAACTGGAGCTTTGCAAGAGAAGGGAGTGTTTGATCGCAGCTCAAATGATTAATAGTCCTTGAGCACTGAAATTCAAATAAAGCGTTCTAACGGAAATAAGGATCCGACTTTGGAACCTCGTTCACAGTATCGATAAGTGTGAGAACTGGATGTATCTTTTTTACAAAATGAGCATTTTTTTAAACAGCAGTCATAATTTGTAAAGCAACTCAATCATGCCATTATCAAATTTTCAAAGGAGAAGATTTTCTGAATTAAATAAGGGCCTACTGTACTTTTTTTCGCCTTAACTTTCTTTTGCAACAGAAAAACAAGTATAACTCAGCTGAGACCAGCCAAACAAACAAGTCCACCAGGTATTTGCCCCAGGAAGTTTTGTTAGATACAGACAAACAAAATGGATCTCTGCAGAGACCATCCAACCACTGATTTACACCATAGTTACGGAGACTTAGACTTACTTGCAAAGAAGCAAATGAAGCTCAGCTGAGACCAGCCAACCACTGATCCTTACTATAGTTACAGAGAAGCAAATGAAACTCAGCAGAGAACTAGCAAGCCACTGATGTCCACCATAGAAAAGTCTCCGTCTTAGAGACAGTTTTATTACAGATCATTACAGACAAGCAAATGAAATTCTTCACAAAAAGCTCCTCGTACCAAACTAAGCTTCATTCAAAGAGTTATCACGCAAACAATTAAGCAAAACTGCAATCGCTGTCCTTTATATAGTTCAGCTACGGGACAAAAGAAGCGCAAATCGATGTTTCAGAGACCGTGGACCGCTGATGCTCTTCTTTAATAAGAAAATATCTGACTTAAAAAGTTGAGTGTCCAACAAAGATGTCGGACATTCTCCAGGACCTTTCATTCATTGAAGAGTGTCTTCAGAGAGGAATCTGCCTACCAAAGAGTGAACCTTGAGAAAGTTTTCTTTTAGAGAAAAACGGTGTGAATTATAGTTTAAGACAATATTCACTTGACTTAAGGTACAGAAAGCAGCCGCAAATGTCGGACTACATCTAAATGCAGTTAAAACTCAGGCAATTGTCCACAATCAAGATCCAGCACTGAGTAATGAAAACCAAAAGGAACAGTGGCTGATTTAAAATACCGAGGGTCTTGGATCGATGACTCTGTCAAAGACATGAAAACGAGAAAAGCTTAAGCATTGGTGGCGTGCAATATAAGTTGGGCAAAATTTGGAAATCTAAACTGTGTAGGGAATTAAAGGTTAGGGTATTCCTGGCAACAGTTGAGAGTGTTTTCCTTTACGGCAGCGAAACATGGACTCGGACCTAAAGCACAGAAAAGCAAATTGATGGTGCCCATACTAGAATGCTTCGCACAGCACTAAACGTTTCTTGGAGGGATCCCATTACAAATGAAGATCTGTACGGTCACCTCCCAAAAGTTTCTAGAGAGGTCAGGGAAAGAAGAATGAGAGTAGCCACAAAGAGGAGGAGGCATCGAAGCACCTCGAAGCTTGTGTTGTGACAGCCACAACACGGACAAATTAACCCTCTAAGTCCCAATAGTGACCAACATAAATTTTCTCTTAACGATATCCCTACATTGTCATGAGGTGAGGTTATGAGAATTAAGAAAATCATCACCTAAGAGAAAATACTTTGATCTTTTATCAAATTTTCTTAACTCATTCTTTAAGGAAATGTATAGAGATCAGTTTGGAGAATTTGTATGTGGATATTGGGGCTTAAAGGGTTAAGAGAGGGAAGACCTAGGACCAGGTACATACGCACTTTGCTTGAGGCCACCGGGTTCGCCACTTTTGGAGAACTCAGAACGGCAATGCTAGACCAAAGTGACTTGAGAGGGAGAATCCATGTTGTCCGAGCGAGTGCTCGACCCCTCCTTGTAATGAATCGTTGAAAAGGACCTTGTAACAGCAGTATAGCCAGACACATCTGGGAAAACGAGTATCGGCCATTTCATTTTCTGTGTCGAAAGTAATATTTCATTCCTATGTTATTATTAGTCGCCATTCGTTTGAATAATCACTCGATCCCAACAGGTGTCTTGTGTTTGTTTATGAATGGGATGCCTACTGGAGGCCTAAAATCGTTTCTCATGCGAAAACCACTTTTTGTGCTAATTGCTTTTGCAAATGTGACTTTTGTTTTCTTTCTCTATTCACGATTAGCCTTCGCTGGGTTCATGGAAGTGATGAATTAGAATGAAAATAACACAAAAATAAGAAAAGATATTCACCTGTATTCACCTGTGTCATAAACACCTTCAGGGAATTATCTCCTCCGGATAAGGCGAAAGAAATTGAATACACCAAGCACTTCTTTGTTTCAGAGATAACCTGTATGCCCTTGGTATACACTCAGGTTATCAAGAAATGTCTGTTTCTAATTAACTTGAATTGCGGCTGATGCTTCGCAAGGCGACCTTTTGAACTTCAAAAATGAATTTTGCATGTGCTGAAATTGCTGCGTGATGCACGAATGTTTAGACGCGTTTAAAGGCCAATTAGGCTAGTTGAAACGAAGTCAGCAGGAAAATATCCAACTGTTTTAAACAGATAATTAGCTCCTTCAATTCACCCTTGGTTTAAATCGAAAAATGAGGTATCAGAGCCAAACATTTTTCGAGAAGAAAGAGCGATATCTCGGGATACCTCTTGATCACTTCACCGTAAGCAACATTACTCTTCATGTCTACATATGACTTGCATTTTGCTTGAAATGTTCCTTCACACACTTGAGAAATTCACAATTGGATAAGACACTTCCTTCTACAGTAGAGTGAAGGGAACCAAGGCAATGACTGAATTTCCTTTATAAGATCGAAAAATATTCTCAAAATTGTGTGTAGCGTGTCTCTGTGGTTATGGTCACGTTGGGCTTCCTTTTACCACTGAAGAGGAACTACAAATATACATGTTACAGCACGGAAGGAACTCTTTTCAAGCAATCAAGAGGGTTTCCGATCAGGAAATCAACTCTTTCGCTGCCTACTGGGTTCCATCGACAAACTATTGAACCTTCAAGGAAGCAGTTCCTGCCTCATGGTCACGCCCAGAGAGAGAATCACGATAACATGATTCTCTGATTCTCACAATTTTTTTCCTGTTAAATTCGTGTAGCTTGTGATGCACAAAATGACTTTGAATAGAACACAAAGACAGATTCATTCTTCAAGGTGAAAAGATACCTTAATCATATATTTTTCAATTTTCCCAAATCACACTGTTAAACATGAAGGTATCTTGGTCCAACGTTTTCTGTAGACTTTTTATCAATTTTTTCCTATCCCTCTCTAACCAAATACCGTTTTTAACCGAGTTTTTATGTACTGTTATCCCTATTTTTAGCAAGACCGGGTCCCTGTCTGAGATTTTCCACATTTCAAGTGGATGGTACTAACTTTCAATAAGACTGCCCCTTTACTCAACCTGCCGGCGCTGAGTGCAGTAACCTGAAGTTACCCAACTTAAAAGATAAGCTTAATGTCAACAAAATATTCGAGACAAGAGTTTATCAAAAGTTTCCCACGTGCTTGAGTCTTGCTATTGGATTAAGGGCTCGGTGAAACCCCGACTAATTGTAAAGCATGTTGGATTTGAAGTACTGTGGTTCTCACGCAAAGAGAACCCAGTGCTTCCAGGCACGTGTGGGCGAGATATCCTCGCACAATCGGACGAACAAGGAAGTAAAAAGGAAGAGAAAACAGAAGAAGATTTAAACTCTTTTCACTCTACTTCTTCAGCTGTTCTTTAACAGTTGATATTTGTTATCTAACAACTGCAAACATCTGTTTTATTTCGTACCTATTTGGAATGTTCTCGTCGGTGAAACTTAAACGATGTATACATGACAGATAGCTGACCCTGTGTCGCGACTTAAGCCTCAGTGTATCATCGGCGGTAAAGCATTGTACTTTCCGAGTCAATTAAGTTACATGAACAAGTATAAAGCAGTTCTTTAGTCTATAGACTAAATGACTTATAGTGTTACCAGTCAAATAAATATCCTCTCTAGCAGTACTTTGCCGTTGTACTAACTATTTGTTTGTCTTAGTTGGTGCTAACTTTACTTAGAGTCTGTAGGCGAAATCATATGGTGTGCAATAAAATGAAAGCTACCGACCAGTACTTTTCTGTGGTGCTGTTTATTATGCTGTACAAGGTGGTTCTAAGTGTTAAATCCGTGGGCGAAATCCTACAAGAATAAGATTTATTTGTATGACTACAGTATTGCAAAAGTCGTTTATATCTAATTCTTAAAAAGTTGATTTAGTAGCCGGGGGGAGAGTTATGTATGAAGTTCGTTTAATCAAACAACCTACCAGTCGACCCGCCTGGTTGTTGTGCTGATTCATCAGTGATTTTATATCGGATCCTTTCTCTCGAGAATCCATAAACTTGGCTGCGAACTTTGCACCATATAATGCGTTGTCGCTACAGCCTCCCCAGCTCCAGCCCCGTCCTTCGCCAGTAATGGTTTCGTCACATCTACAAGTCGCCAGTTTTCCCATGCTACATGACGTAGCAATGGCTTGTGTCATCCCTGCTGAGATGATGGCGTGCACAAAAGCGGTCTCTCGAAAACCTGCAAGTGGCAACAAGTTAATGAACTAGGCGCGCGTTTTGTGGGATTACACGGAAAATTTCGATCGCTATCTCCGAAAAAAAGGCCAGAGCCGGACGTGAGCGAAGGTAAAGATTGAGGTTGCGATAAACTCGTTTTGCCCAGATTACTAAAACACAGATAGTAATGTGCCAAAGTATAGGCAAAAAGTTTCAGTTTAATGGTCATGCCATTCTATTTTGTTCACGGACGCAAAAGGTACAACCTTCACTCTTCTTAGGCTGTTAAAAGAGTGAAAGGTTCATGGAGGAAGTGCATCAATGTCCATTCTTCACATATTCGTTTGATTAAATTTAAATTAAAAGCAGTTCAGCAGACACTTTTTGTGATACTGTTATTATACGGACCAACGTGGTTCCAAGTGTGTATAGGACGCGTTTTTATGAAATCCTAAAGAGTGATGAAAGCCACAAAGAGGTACCTTTCGCGCTGTAAGCTTCAGTGTGTGATGAGATGAAATGGATCTTTGCTACAAAGGATGGCATCCAATCAAAGGATTATAGCCCTTGTTAGAAGTATCAAGCCCAGTGTATGGAGATTCCAATTTGAGTACATTAAGCACTCTAAGAAGAGGACTTTTCTTTGCAGCAGACCTAAATGTACGCCAAAGTGAATCGGATGAGATTGACGAAGGTTTTTATGCACTTCTCTGGAGATCTAATCGTCTTATATTCCAGCATCGCATGTTTACACTTACAAGGGCGGTAATTGTTAACGAGACCTTTCACGTTGAAGGTAGCTCTGTTATATAAATAAACCTTTGCTATTTTTATGTCTTGACTTGTTTTCATCATTTTTAATGCCCTAATGACGTCTGTTTTGGCAATAACGAAGTGCCAAGCAACTGAAAAGCCTCGCATTCCCAAAGATCGCTTAAGAGTTCTGATAGGCTGCCCAAAGAAGTTTAAGAAACGCCGATTAAACTCTAGTTATGAGATGAAGGTCAGAGACAAAGACCACAAACTTCCTTTAATGATAATTCCCCTTTAGCATGTACTTCCCAGGTGTTTGTCACTATGCTATAAGAGACTTAGACGTATTCTTAATTAAGAAGCCTTCCAGAAGCCTTTGTGTTTGGTAGACTAGTATCAACGTACCTCTCGCAAGCAAGCCACTTGTCAAAGGATTCTTATTTTTGGTTTCCAAAGCAGAGCAATTCCATCGATGGTACTTGAACCTTTCTTGACACTCGTGAACAGCCATCTGCGCCCCTTGCAAAGCGCTCGCCACAACGTCAGCATGGCTTTTGCACAGTTCCATTTGTTCTTTGCTCAAGGAAGGCGTGTTCTTGCAGACCGTGTTTGGGTTGAGTATCGGATCTACTTCCAGAGGGACGCCGGAGGTAAAGATGTCGTACCCTGTAAATCTAACAAACCGCTGCGGGTTTAAACTACTGACCAGTGGAAATTCGCAACTACAGTACCGAGGAAAAACTGTTGCCTACCTTGTGTCGTTTGCCAGCACTTGTAGGCTCATGTAAACACAGGCCAAAGCAATTGCTTGACGTGAGAAACGCATCGTTGAAGTCCTAAGATTCCTATGGTGGCTATACTTGCGTCTGTCAGTTTTGTGCTCCAGCTAGAGCCCCTGCTGTTGAAATAATGAGCCAAAGGTGAGGTGTGTTTTCAAATCCAATTTCAGTTCATTACATACAGACCGCCGACCCCGTGAATGACACACCAAAAGCTAGTGCCTTGGCCACAGCGCGAGCGATCGTAGTAAACATCACCGCTTTCCAATCGATCGAAAATGCATCTGCCTCTGTCCCTTTGGGAGTGACATGCAGATAATATGGTCTGCCTTGACATGTATCTTATGGTTGGATGGGTAAAGTCGCTTTTTGTCGACGACAGACATGGAATGAGATAGCCAATTAAATAACGTAATGACTTTACACTTTAGGGAGATTATCTCTTGGATATACAATCCCAAACGGGTTTATAACTGCAGTTAGATTTTCCACGTCAAAGCTAAAGTTCTTAGGATGTTTTTGTTTGTGTGGCACCATGTTATTGGGTGTAATAGAGTGCCATGACAAAATCCTATTTCCCAAAAACAAAATGAAGTGCACATATGTGCAGACAAAAACATGGACACCGTAGTACCTAGTCTGTGGGGGAGGGATCATTGCAATAAAATGCTCTTTGATTCACATAGGTCAGGTCGAGTCAAACAAAAGTCAACAAAATACCCGCGGTCAAATGGAATAATTCAATTAACAGCCTTTTGAAACTGGAACTTCCCGGTGTACCCTCCCGTAAGGTGTGACTATTGGGCTTTTTTGTATACAGAAAACCGATGTATCTGTTCGGGGATTCTTGTCCAAAAGAATTAAATTATTGTTAGCTCAGCGATTTAGAAGGAATAAAGTTTTAACGGTTTGGGTATGTTTAAGTTGTGCACCGTACGTTGCCTATGTGGAAACAAGAAAAGTACGTCCGGATTAAGTCAAAATCCTGAGTCGATTTATGAAGCATTACTCCAGGAGGGGATTGCAATTTTGTGAGAAGTGAGAACTTGCGGACGTTTGTGCAGAGCTCAGCGGCTTTCTCAAATTTCGCACTTTGTTTCTAAAGTTTAATTCTCTGATTATTAGTTTTTCATCATGGACAATGTTAAGACTTAACGTACCCTAGCGTAAATTGTCGTTTTTGATAGATAATTTTTCTTTTTTTCTTTTTTCTCTCTTGTTATTGGTTCCCTAAGCTTGTCCCGCCTTAGATTAGCCATCACTATTTGCTGGCATGCCAAACTTGTAAATTTTTCTGAAAAAAACAAGCGTGTGTCTGTACTTTGTACTATCTTTAACAGACTTTGTGCCGCTGTCATTAAAGGGTATTTGGTGGTTTGGTCTACGATAGACAAGGTTTAAAAATTAGGGAGTTTTAGTCTAGGATTAAGTTACATTAACCGGCAAACTAATCAGTAGCATTATGAGTTAAGTCCAAGTGGTCAATAATAGGACAGGAAGTCTGGCATCTGACTTAACCGCTTAATTCGTGTTATTTTGTATAATGTCTAAGATTTTAAGCGGAAACTGCTCGGAATATTTCAAGAAATATATACAATACCCTCGAATGCTGTTCAAGGCACAACCATAAGCTTAGGTCAGCAAGTGACCCAGTGGCGTTAGGACTAAGCTTCTAATTACGCAACATCTCTTGCGCCTTTCACGACTTTGGAATACGTTATGCAACAACCGCAATGGTGCGGCATTAAGAGATTTTGTAAGTTTAGCAAACTTCTGACCAAAGAAATATTTCGTTGTTGTTTTACAACGCTAACTCAGAAATAAAAGTGTAGGGGATGCTCGTCGTCTCACTTTGGGGTGTAAATTGCAGATTTTGTCTCACTTAGGGTGTTTGGGATGGAAGGTCACTATATTGGACCATTCAGGTATCTCTTAGTACTGTGCATAAAGAAATTTACAAAAATGTCCTGACATACAGTACAGAAATCTTCCTAAGGGGTCAGTTTAAGCTTGAGCCACACCCACATTGGTCTCCCTTAGGGGTTTAATTTGAGTTTTCCGGCGAGAATCCCCGTCACGTTTTTATGTGAGTCCCCCCAACCACCACCCCCTCTCTTTACACGCTGTTCCGGGCGTTTAGATACAGTAGTTGGGACTACACAAAAAAAGGGAGCAGGAACATAGGCTAAATGAAGCTACAATGGACTATAATAATAATAATAATAATGCTTTATTCACATACATATACGTATACTGATAAACATGATACATAGTTGAAGAGGTGGAGTGCGGTGGAACCTCGACATTGCAAAGGGCCAAGGGAGTGGCAAAATTTGTTCGCTATAACGAGGTTTCTTTAATACTACTGGGGTAAAAAGAATCATTCATTATACCGAGAACTTCCTTATTTATAGGTTTGTTATATCGAGTTTCACTGTAAAATCATGGACCTGTTCCAAAGATCTTACTACAACCGGTTTGAAGAGTATGTTTTGTTTTACAAGGGTTATTGTTCTACAGCGTTCGTTATATCGGGATTTTAGAGTTGATTTTAACTTCGTCATATTTACTAGACAAAGTTCTATGCCCAAAAAAGTTTTAAGCCTCCCTTTTCATAATTGACGGAGGGTTGGACTTCGCCCTTTCACAAAAAAGGGAAGAATTTTGACTAGTAAACGAAGTGACGTTTTTGAAGAGTTGCCAAAAGGTTTACAAAATTTCTAAGCCGAAACTGTAATGTTCTTGTTTATTGAAAACGGTCACGTTTTTATCCCTGGACCTTGACTTCTATTAAGAGTACCGGGATACCACAAGAATCCATTAGGGAGCTTATGCAATTAACCACAACGACAACGTCAAAAACCAACAGCTCTACACTTACATGACGCCTCGTAATATATTTCTTTGACGCGTCCAATGCACGACTACGACGTGAAACCTTCTAATACGACGTTTTATGGAGGATGGGAACATTATCTTTCTGTCTTTGAAGCTAAATAAAATCTTAACAATTCAAGCCCACTAAAAATCGCCTACATTTAGCTATGATATGACGTTCAAACCCCGGAATCACTCGCTTGTAATAAGCCATTAATTTGCAAGATGGCGTCATTTTACTACTAACTACTACCAGAATCCTTTGGGGCATTGTTTTCTTATGCAAATTAAAGCTTTTGATATTTAGACTTCCCTGGGATTACCAAATTTGAATATGAAAAAAAAATGAATTTCAGACGTCATCTCGTAGATGGCCTATTTGCATGTACAGTAAAAGAAACCGGAATAGAAACCTGTTGATTGGCCCAGAAACAATTCTTATGAAAAGCCCTGTTCTAATTGGTTTGATATCAATTCTTCCCATGGGATTCGAATTAATTTTTCGTGTCTGACAATGATGTCAAAATGTAGCTTAAGCTGATAATGCTTCATCTCTCTGACTGTTTTCAAACAAGTAACATCAAACCATAGGCTGTGTTAATACCATACCGTATAGCATTTGCTCCGCCATGAAAATCATACCTGAAAGGTCTTCTGTTCACTGTACTCTAGGCGGCGCAATTTTTGTGAGGGAGCGAAGCTGCGCAGCGCCGATCTCGAAAGTGGAGCGTTACGTATCGGATAGGTTTTGTGCCATACTTTGGTGCATTGTGAACACTTATTTGCCGGCTAAGACGGAAGTAAATGTTCTTGAGTGAGGACTGGAAATTAGTTCACCAAACCCTGTCGGCCAACCGCACCGGCATGATGCTCGATATGTGTGAACGATTTCTGCTACTCCGGGCCGTTGATGCTTTGACTTCACGAGCACAAAATAATTCGGTATAGTACACGGTTTTCGCGCCTCGTGCAGGTGGAATGCAACAAGTTGTCTCCTTCCCTTTCTGCTCGAAACGAAAAACAAACAAACAAACGGTGTTTAAAACCAGGCTTAAGTCACGCCTAATTGTTGAGCAGCGAGACAGTGGGATCTGAGCTTAGGTATTGAAACAGGAAATAATAGGGGTCTTAGTCGCCGTTTTGTCATATATTTGTTTTGATGTCTTTTAACTGGTTTTGCTGATTGTCCGAGACATAATTCTTGGCAAGCCACAAACCATTCTGACCTTTTTAAAACTGCTTAAAACTTCAGTCTCCACAATACGTAAAGAGAGTGTGTGCAGGGGTTAAATGTGTTTTAGTTTAGTCGTGAATTGTAGCTACTCTAAATAAAGTCGACAGGATAAAAACATGTTAATTGGTTCCAAAGTTAGCCAGGACTATTGTTGAAGTTGTTGTTGTTGATGATGATAACCATACTGTGTTTTTCTTTATCATCGTTTTACAAATTGAAAATTGGCCTTTTTCATCTCAGCGGAACTACCATCTCATCAACTCTAAATGCACATTTTAAAGACACGTAGCATTTTAGTTAAGCTACTTTGAAAAGTCTGCAACTAGGGCCCCTTTTTTGTGACGGTTTGTTTCACTAATCGCGTTAATGCAAACCTTGGATAAGCTTAAATTGGGATATTTCATGAAATATGCTAACCTTGATTATCCAGATTATGTCATCATCTGCCCTAGCAACAAACTTCCCACCAAAACATAGACATTTGGGTGGATTTCTACTGTTTGTAACGACTCTGCTATTACTCTTTTAAACATTCATAAGCCTCCAGCTTTCATTTTAAGGTTAGTTCTTACTGCACAGTTTTACCTTTGCAGTTTTATTACGGTTACAAGCTTTGTCAAAGTGCATATGCTATTCCAACCCCAAAACATTTTGTACATGTTTAGTTAAATAGGATTGTTGTAACACCCTTATGATCTTGTATTCTGGTATAAGCAAAACGGCTCCAATAGCATTAGTAAGGGAGCTTATTACGACGGTGACGGCAGCAAAAACACGTCAGCCCAAAAAATAAATTCGCGCTGCTTCAAATGCCATTGCCACCATTCACTCACTCACCATTCACTCCCAAAAATACCCATGTCAAAATCTTGAAAGAATTTAAAATTTCATTCTGTAAAATGCAAAAAAACACAATTAGTACCGTATTGTGAAAGTACTGTTCAGTAGCTTTCATTTGAATGGTCACACCATAGGATTTCGCCGAGAAACTGAAAAGGCAGAACCACTGTGACCTTGTACATTATAATAAATATATAATATCCTCGCATAAATAGAGAGACCTTTTTAGTTGACTAAGATGTTGACGACTAAGAGTACGAGATTTTCTTAATACTAAGGGACGGACCATTAAAAAACTTATGGGGGGGGGGGGGGGACCAAGTACCAAAAAAATTTTTTGCGCAATGAAAAAAATTCTTGCACGCCAATTAATCCTAAAAAATATTCATGCTATGGCCTGAAAAAAATTCATACAAGGAATTAAATAACGAAAAAAAATTCCTGAGGCTCGAAAATTCCCCTCCCCTTCCCCCATAACTTTTCTAATGGTCCGTCCCTAAGTAGAGCGCGCGGGTGAACCAGCGTCAGGGAAAACGTGGTAGCCGTCTGCATTCTTCTACGGGTTTTAGCGAGGATGTCATAGTGGCGGAAAAAAGTCATCAAGTGTTAGTAGTTTTATCGTTTTGCGATGGGCCGAGATGGGGAGAGAGAGCTTAACCTCCTTCGATAAAAATAACCGTGTTAACTTATGTGTAGAAAAAAAAGTACAACGAAGCTTTCCGGGGTGTATATGTTTAAAAGAATATACGCGAGAAAAAAACATTTATTTTAATTAGTTTAAATCTGATAGTCGTCTTCGTCCTCGAAGCTAAAGGTCTGTAATGTCCGCTTGAAAGAGGTTTCCGCTAAATAAAGGCTCGTTTTAACCCTTTCACAGCCAGAGTGCTTGATGGAGTTTTGCAAGATGTCTCTAACTTTTTGAGTCTGTGGACGAAATCCTATGATGTGACCATTCAAATGAAAGCTTCTGAGCAGTACTTTCCCGTGGTGCTGTTTATTATGCTGTACAAGGTGGTTTTAACTTTTGAGTCTGTGGATGAAATCCTATGGAGTGACCATTCAAATGAAAGCTTCTGAGCAGTACTTTCCCGTGGTACTGTTTATTATGCTGTACAAGGTGGTTCTAACTTTTGAGTGTGTGGATGAAATCCTATGATGTGACCATTCAAAAACAAGTTCTCTGCCTGTTCTTTTACATGGTGCTATTTGTTTTCTGAAATTTGACAAAATGAAATTTGGACATTTGGTCGAAATTTGCCTTTGGCTAAATTTGGCAGTGAAAGGGTTGAAGGAATATATGTGAGTTCAAAGTGGGACCTCCTGTTTAACTTGTGTCGGATTAGAAAGGTTATGTGGGGTCCGCTTAAAGGAACATGTCATGATGTTTTGGTAATAACTTGTAAACCCTAAAAAAAACAATGAGATAAAGAACCCTCAACTGACGGTTCAGTTTCGTTTTATCTTTAAATAAAACTGAACTTTTAGTATCAAAAAAATTGCTTCACCACTGGCTATAACTTTTTAAGTGTAGGTCTAATTGGCTTTCGAGGGCTAGGAGGCTTATTGTACAGATTTCGCAAAGTACAGCTTTTCAATTCGTTTCGCTTCGCAAAACGGGCTACAAATTGGGCCAAGTGTCTAAAAATGACCAAAACTGATCATATTTAGTTTTCCCTCTGACAGAATCAGTTGATTCTTTCTGTTCGAGTTCCAAGTATAACTGTGACGAAATAACTGAGAATACTTTAGTTAGAAATTTTTTATGAGTTTTGAGCAAAACATCTTGAACTCCCTTCGAAATGGAGTTACAATGCCCTTTAATACAGGTCGACTGTGTCACAAGAAATTCCGTGACTTTCCCCTAAGCGATCCGCCTTTTTTGCCAGAATTTGACCTTCTGCTTTACTTTAGATAAAGTGTAAAAGGTTGCCGAATAGTGAACCAGCTGATTATTTCAAGCTTATTGAAAAGGTCATTGAAAAAGATGGATGAGGTCATTGGAGCTGAACATTCCTTTTAGTTAAGTAAAAACGATGCTCTCAAAGGGTCACGGAAACCACTAGAGGTGCTCATTCCTTGCTCCATCTCGGCATTGTTTTAAAAAAGGAAGTCTTCGAAGTTTAATCAAGTTAGCACCTATAATTTAGTATTGCAAACCAAAATGACATTTCACATTCTTCTCATACCTCTGTTACATTTCCTCTCAGTTTTTCAGCTGGTTTTTCTACCGTACCATTCTATTGGATTCCCTATACTGGCCTTTCCTTCTCCAAGATCTACACATAAAGATAACTTAAAAATTTTAAATTAAATCCTTTACACTGGGGAAATCCTGTAGTGCGATCTTTCAAAATGAAATGTCGGCAGTCCGTTTGTTCTGACAAGTACTGGTTCTGAATAGCATTGATTGGATTAAAGTTTAATAACCACACCTTGAGGGTTTAACTTCAGTTCTTTAACAACTTTGGTCAGATCAGGTTGATTTAACGCAGCTACCTTTAAAGAAATTGGGTATATTAAAGTGTAGAAAACGTTCAGGAAAATAGTTACCTTCACTTGACAACAAACTACAATCAAAGCCGCTCTGTAACCTAATTGGTGCAAGAGTCCCAGGACAGTGAATGTTGTGGACTCACTGCTTGCCATCTGTATTCTTACGTTATTCATCTCAAACTCATTAATAATTCCTAAAGAAAATAAAAAAGAAATTAATGTTTAATGAGTGTTTGAAAAGCAGATAAAAAACTGCTCATTTGTGCATCCTTAATTTCTCCTTCTAAAATTATGTTGTTTGAGAAGTAATAGCAACCATTCGACACAGTGTTTCATGACCAGATGAAACACCTCGAAGTTCGTCATAAATACTCCACTGCCGGTCGTATTTTCACTTCTCGGTGTTTCATCGATCTAGTGATGAAACACTGCGTTTCATGCTTGATATATTAATACATCTTGTTTTCAACACCACTTTCGTGTCCTTGACCTAAAAGTAAAGCTCTGGAATTAAAACCCTCTTGGGCAAGAAACCTATGGATTCATGGTTTTCCTGATCTCTCCAAATATTCGGATTTTATAACCAGTGAATTCCTTGTTTTAGCATGATAGACCCTTACTGGGATAAAAAAAAAAATGATTCCTCGAGAGCCTCCAGTTTTCTTGTCCTAAATTTTAAAGACGGGGTCATTACACCTCCTGATCTTGAGACCTGACTTTAAGCGATTTGTTTTCTAAAAATTAATTTGCGATTGTCTCCATGATAAGCAGGAAAATCACTTTATAGCCCTGATAAAATAACTAATTCTTATTCGGACCTCTCTAAAGGGGTCAAGGACCTTCGGGACAAAATAATTATTTCAGAATTACTGACTCCAGAGTCTTGAGATAAAAGAAACCAGGACTCTTGGCTCGAAAGGCACAGAAAACCAGGCTTACTGTTTTTCTACCCAGTTTACGATGCGAACTCTAGTCTTCCAGTCAGTTAAAGATTGCTTCAAAGGAGACTAGCGCTCAGCACATAAAGAAAAACGAAATCAGGGCTGCAGCATAGCCCACGAATCACACCTCCTCTAACACCCGCACCACACCACACCCAAATTTAACGCCTGAAGGTGTTTTAAAAAGGAAAGGTAATAATGGAACTTATTTACTTTGTTCCCCTGAAATAATTCAACTGTTTGACAAGAAAAATCTTGTGGATATCACCCTTTTCCACGACGGATATAATAAGAGGGGTTTATCTCTAGCTATGAATGAACCTTTACTCCCATTAATTATTTCAAGGTGGCCTTTAAGGTTTTTCATGGGGCACGTTGGCCATCTGAGTAACCCCCTAACCCTTTCTATCGTAAGAGACTCAACCATGCAGCAAATATAGAGGATAGTGAATTTTAAATGTGAGATAAAAAAAGATTTGACCAGGTCGTTCGCTGGCCACAAGAATTGTGTCAAATAAGAAGTTTGATAATCGAGAAAGCTTCAGGTCATTATCCTTTTATTTGTCCGTGAGTAATAGCAGAATAACCCCAGCTTATCACTTGGATGGTAATGCAGTAACATGCGAGAAAGATTTTGAAATACGATGCTGGCAAAAAGCCTTTAATAAGAGCTAACAGAGACTCTTTAGACTATAAAGGGATATATCTCAAAGTGGGCTAAATCCTACGCTTAATAGATCCAAAAGCTTCGTGTTACACTTCGAATGAAAGTTATTGCAAAATAAGTTCATCTAGAATAATGGCAGGAATAAAGTAAAGAACAAGTGCCACTTACCAATGTAAAGCTTTTCACCCCCGAGCACGACCGAAATCTAAACTTAAGTCATGCTAACACCAGAAAAAACAAACAAACAAACAGAAAAAAAACTATTTCGAGAAAGTAACGCCCCGCAGGCATGCCCCGGCGATATGCTAAAAATGGAGCATAGAGAGGAGATTTTATTCGGACGGTCACATCAAAAGAGGCGGGGGGCTTAGGTAGACCCTGCTGTCCACTTTTACCTCCAACTTTACTTAATACCTCCTCTAAAGTATATGACAAGAAAATGCTGAGAATTATTTGATGAAATAATAGGTGAATATGCTTTTTTTAGCGATTAATAGGGCTTTTATTTCTCACGGAATGTCTTCAGGGTAAAACAAAATTATAGAAAAAGAAATTAAGATGATGGTTTTATATAAATTAAACAATTGTTTTCTGCTTTTGTCATTCATTGTGAAGAATACATTGAAATTACCAAATGTAGTAATACCGGAATAAATTGAGATTTTTGTCACTACTTCTCCACGATAAAATGACCTTTTATCTAATTTTGATAGTATCAGCGCTTCCTCTTCCGCTATCGAGTGTTCTTGCATGTATATGGAGTCTTTATCGAATTGCGAGGAGTAAATCAGTTTTCTTAAAGAACTATCAAACTAATCCGCTTCAAGGTAAATTGAGAGGCTGAATCGCAGAGTTTAATCCCATTTTTCTCTGTGTGGTAAAAGTGATAGATTATGCTCTGGTAAATGGGCGCTTTGGCGAATTTAATCTAGTTTGCTCTTGATTGAGCAATAAAACGTACCTAGCTTATACAGTTCACCTGAAACAGGAATTTAGTTTGAGCCTCTTATATGCTTTAATTGTATAACAATAGTTCAATTTACTGTAGCGCAGGAACGGATTATATCGGCAGGCTTGATCTATAGCAAATACTTTCTTTGTTCGACCGACTAACTGTTAAGTACACTTTAGGCTCGATTTCCGCCGCTCTCTCGGTCGGGGGAGGAGCGCGGGCTCATTTCCCGAACAGCGGCTGGTAATCGAGCCTAAGTAAACTTGAATGAAGCGAAACTCGTAGGAAGAGCCTGAATTGTCCAATTAGGATAGGTATGTGCTACGACCCACATGAGGGATATATACCCTCAGACAGGAGCCCATCGGGCTCCTGCCTCAGACCTTTAAGACTCCGTCGTGTCAGCCGAGGGTAGCTTTTGACGAAAAACTGCGCGTGCGCCGCCTCTTTCTGTAAATTAGGGTCCTTTAAAAACTACGTCGGCAACGGCAACGGGAGCGTCAAAAAACGCTTAACGATTAATGAGCCAAACAACTCTGCCCTTGCATCACGCTTTTTTGTACATTTCTTTGCAGTCGCTGCACAACTATGACGTGAAATGACCAAATTTTAAGTTAACTTGGGAACGGGAACGGCAAGGCGATAAATTCTACCATCTCTGCTGTGCTGATTATGGAGGGTGTTATCGGCCGAGGCGGTGACATCCCCTGGCAGAGATCGGTATAATTCTTCACATCATACGAAAGCACGAGGCCAAATTGCACTTTAAACATGCTTACCTCGATCAATGTTAAGTTCCCGTCTTCATTCATCTGTTTGGCAAATTCACGATATAAAGGGATGTTTAGTCTAGCAAACAGCACTTGTCATCCGTCGAGTCGTAGCTGTTCTTTTTTTTTTGTTATGATTTTAGGTAGAAGTTCAGCCATTTCGTTTTCGCAAAACGTGTAACATTTCCCGCCATGGCTATAGCCTGCACTATTGACGTCATTTTACTAGATATTGCAAACGTCTTCCACCTTATTTTGGTCAACGCTTGTGGTTATGAATATATCAATATTTTCGCGGCACTGCTCACCCGGAGTGGCGAATCAGTTTGAATCAGGTTTTCCATCTGCCCATGCGTTGAGTGCTACTTTAGCAAATCCATATAATAGCGTCTCCCAGCTGTCTCAAAGTTTTCTTTTCATCCAGGGCACGAACACGAAAATCCTAGTAAACTTTTGTATCGTCAAAAATTCTGTTCTCTAATCTCAGAGCCTAAACAGCATCGCAGTGTACATGTACGCGTTGTATGAACAGTAACCGAAAACGAAATGTATGCTTCGGATTCATTCCTCTTTTTAAAAAAGTTTAGCCCTGTGCCCTGGATGAAACTAGTGTTTCTATCTTTTCCTAATTTTCCGAAAAATCCGTCGAGAGAAATTGAAAAGCAACACTCCTAATTGTAAAAACTTCACAAAGAGAAAATTTAAATACACCTGTTTGTAAGAAATTACAAGAACAATGCAAAAGTTCTGCCAAAGTGGTGCTCTTTATTTATTATGATTTTGTCCACACTGGAGTAAAATCCTTTCGTGGTAAGGAGGAGCGAAAGAATGGCTTGAAAATGTGTTGTCGAAACAACTTTAAACTAATTCCTTCCCCCTTAAACGTTTTGAAAAGAAATCTCCTGTCTGACGCCCTGGCTAACTCACCATTTAATAATCTCTGGAAACCGGCCAATTTCACGTTTACAGTAATTCGACCGATAGCTAGCTCCTAGTTCCCATTTATATCTGGTTCACAATTATTTTCCAAATTTTAGCCAGCTCAAGAAAATGATTACTTTGATTTTACACTATTTGAAGCGAAAAGAATTACTCAAGATGACCGTTGTTCAGGTAGTCAAGCCTTTGACTGCTGACGTCAGCGTTAGATGGTAACTAGAGTTTAAGGAAACTCGTGGCATCACGTTTTTAGAAGCTCTTAAGACGATTTTAAGTCTTTCAGCGACCTCTTCCTTAAACTTAATTGAATCAGATACCGGAGGTTCAAAATGAATAGCTTTAAAACGTTTTTGAGAGAGGTGAATCTCTCATGGTCATTACATAAATTTCCTGAAATAATGACAGATTTGATAGACGAAACGAAAAGAGACAAGTGTCCCTTAGCAACCTCTTATATTATTAGGAAACGTTTACTCTGTTCTTCTAAATATTTAGACATGACAATGCAGATTCTATCATCATCAATTTTTACGTTGATAAATATGTTTCAGTGCGTCTTGAATATTTCCGATGAATTGCAATGAAGAAGAAGGCTTCTTTTAGAATGAAGTGAAGTGTCAGCTCTTAAAAAGGTCGCCACCATGAGATAATAAAAAACGTTTATTAGTTTCCCTTGGATAAGATGAGCTGTATTTTCGGTATTTGACTGATAGGGCTAACCATATTGACCGTCAGTTCTTTCAGAAGTAGAAAAGGTTCATACTGACGGACGTATTTTTCAAAAAACAATGAACCTAAAGTGTGAATAGCTTTCAAAACTATTCACGCAAGTTTAAAAGGATAAAAAAAAATTCAATAAAACTTTTTTTTAAAATACCTGTGTGTAATCCCGAAAGCCAAACAGGGAATTCAACAAGGCCCTAAAAAGACAGGAATAAAGAAATAATGAATATGCATGGACATAAATGCCAATATTACTAAATTATCGTGACGGAATTGACATCGCAAAAAATACCATATCTTAATTTGCATACTTAATCAGGAAATAGAACGAGAGATGTAGGTTAAATATAACTTTTCAATTTGACTACTACAGTAACTAGTGAAGTTTTCGTCGTCAATTTATGAACTCAACCTCAGAAAAAAAAAGAGCAAAGTGAAAAATAGTCATTAAGGCGTTTTAATTCACTTTTCCGTTCTTGATGACTGAGAGTCTGAAAGGATATATTACTTTAATACTCGGCATAATTCTGGTAAGGCTCAAATGCAACAATTCCAATTATTTACGAACGAAATCCTACAAGACAAAAATGTGAAAAGCTGATCATGATAAACTAAACTTGATTTTGCCTGTTTGTTTCTTTGATTAATGTTGGTTGTCCTTTCAAAGTTCCACTGAAAAAACTTGACCGTTTACAGAAAATTTATATACTTTTATTAAGAGTGCAAATCGATCTTCCCCTCTTTTGAGGGTACAGAGTTTAGTGGATCTGGACTTTTTAAGTGATTTTATCAGTATAAAATCTGGGAGAGATATTACCGTCGTTGCTGCTGATTCAGTTTATCAGGACTAAATCTGAAAGGAGATATTATGTAATAGTTAGTATAGTTGTCTTATCGGAAAAGAAGAAATATCAAGTTGTTTGTGAATATGAATGTGAATCAAACCCCAGAACAGAAAGATGAACAAACCAAATAAAACTGAAATTGGTTTTGTTTTTTTGGTGTGTTGAATGACGACAGTCGTACTTGTTCTACAAAGTAAAGTGTTTTAATTTTTTTGTGGTTTAAACGCTAGCAAATTAACACAAATCGTTTCGTTGAAGAAAGCCGTTTGACAGCTTAGCGGACTGAACCCCAACATTGTCAAAGTGAATTGAGAGGGCTTTCTGGCCTAAAGGAGCCTAAAAATATTCCTGTCTTTTAGATATTTTATGCTACAATTTTTTTTAATGTTTTCCTTATACACGAGTTGCTATACTTGGAAACCAATAAGATGTAATCAAAAGCCGTTCTATAAAAAAGGGTACTTGGAAAGCTGTTAGTACCATTTTCCACTTGACACCACTTTATAAACTAAACACCAAAGCTTGTCTTAAATCACGTATGAGTAGCTTTTCTTTGCTAGGATAACTCACGGTCTTATGATTTCACTTTGGGTTTTTATTTCCTTTTGATCAAAGAGTGTCCTTTAGATTTTCAAAGTTTAAAGACAAAACCACGTCACTTTTATCCTCATCAACCCACCATTTTGTCAAAAAAATATATGTTCCTTAATTTAACTTTTAAAGTAACTACTAAGGTGTTTTATTCTTCAAGAAGAAGGGCATCCATACTCGTGTTTTCAGTCTAACCTTTATTACTCAAGGACTAACTTCACTTTGCCTATAACATGAAATAGAGCTTTCTTAGGAACTATCATATGTAGTTAATTAATCTTAATTAAATTTACAGTAATAAGATTTGTATTTATATATAGGATATTTAACTTTTGTATTTGTTGCGGCTACGCGAAAGAGTGATTAAAGTTTCCCGTACAAAATCTTTGACCAGACGTTGTAAAGAATCTTCTATTTATCACGCATATCATGGCATAGTTAAAAGCGATACTTTAAGTCTTGCAGACCTTCGACGTTAAGCGGTTATCCTTTTCAGCATTTCAGGTTCCACGCTACTTTAACCCCTTCACTGCCAGATTGTTTGATGGGGTTTTGTAAGGTGACTTTAACTTTTGATTCTATGGACGAAATCCTATGATGTGACCATTCAAATGAAAGCTCTCTGCCTGTACTTTCACATGAGGCTATTTGTTTCTCAAAATTTTAGAAAATGAAATGTGGAACTTTGGTCGAAATTTGCCTTTGGCCACATTTGGCAGTGAAAGGGTTAAAGAACACAATCAAATTCCACGAGCTAAAAATACATGCAATTTCCATTAATTTTTTAGTTTCGAGTTTTATTGTGAATTTCAAATAGCCTCCAGTGTTTTCACTTAGCAATAAATGAACATGCTTTGAGAGATGCAAAAGGACAAATGATAAATGATAAAGTTATGTTTTGCATTGACAATAATTAATCATGTCACAATTTAACGCCATTAAATCATCTTTCTTCAAACAGCCTTAATTCTATAATTTGCGAGTATCTTATTTCCTATATTTACTCTAAGGGCGGTAAATACTAAAATATACGATACACGATGACGCCAAACGAGCATCTACGTGTCCATGGTGTAATGCAATTTATATGTATTAAAATTGGTACCATAAATTTTACACTTTTTAGGCTACTTCCCGGTACAAATGAAAACTTTTTATAGAGATCCTAACTATGTCAAGCACCCTCTATAATTGTTAATTGGAAATAAAATTTCAAGTTTTAAAGTTTAGCAAGATATATTTCTGATTATCGTGAGTAACCCTTCCTTTCTCTTTCTATGCCTGAAGCTAAAATCCTTTTAAAACGGTACTGTGGCAAAATACTCTACTGTTTTTTGTGAAAAGAACTTTAAATTGATTAGGAAGTTGCGTCTATTTCCTGTACGAGTATTTAGTTTATATTCAGAAGAATTTCACTATTCCGTCCGACCACGCAAACAAAAACTATCTATAAGTAAAGCATTCTAGGTACAAATCACTGCGCAGTTTAAGTCACCGTGTAGATCGGCTTCGAACATTATGAATCCAGGCTTAGTGCTTGCCTATTCCTTAGGGATTTTCATATGTATTTCAGGTAAGAACAAGTGGTTTTCTTGTGAAGGCCTAATTTGGAACGGAAAAGAAATATAACCACCTTGAACGTCATGGTCGTTTTTTACAACAGGTGAATACAGACTGCACCATTCTTTCAACAAAATGTCATCCATCAGAATAAGATTCGCTCATGCGCAATCTCAGTGCGTAAAGCCAAACTATCCCTCGGAAACTTAATGAGGCGTTATAAAAAACTTCGTGAGGTCTCTATGCTATTAGGTCCGTTATCCGTTATTCAGTTATATCATGGAATAGTCTCCTTTCATTCTATTAAGCATGCTACCAGTGCTCAACAGTTTAAGTGTTCTACATGCTCACTACTGATAAGATCAGGCTTAGTTTCTTTGGCTATCGGCCGCCACAGTTACACCCGTAGCAGACCCTTACTGTGCACACGTATATTTCCATTATTTACCTATTTTTTTCTTCCGATTTAAGTATTTTTATCTTATAGTTTTAGACATTGTAGGGGTTGAAATTCAATTGTGGCTCCTTCCTAGTTTTTATCTCCAGTCAGCGTGCTGTTGTTTGTTTGTATGTAATTTCTTTCTTGACAAATATATAAGCCCTTGAAAGTTGAACTGGCGAATTACTGACGGACGTTTTGGGTTGGGTTGTTTTGCTTGATTTTTTCCAGGATATTAACTAATATTATAAATTAAGATTTTTGGCAGTGTCATGATCAACTCCTCTTGTTAGTCTCAGAGCTCGTTTACTGAGTACATGTATGACACTAGCATAAGCACGAAGATATCTACGGAGAGGGGGAGGGTACTCAAACAAAATTTTAAAAGGGGGGCCTCCGCCCTGAAGTCCAACACCTTGCGCTTTGACTTACCTAGTTTAAATCCCTTTTAACTGCTGTGAATGCACGCTCTTTTAAATATGAATAAATCACAAAACTGGTGATTTTTCTTGCCTTTTTCACAGCCATGCAATCCTTCTGTAGGCCTTTTCGATAAATTTACAGACCGAAATGACAGATTTTCCTACCCTTTGATATACTTTATCTAGTGAAATCCCTACTGTTTATTTACCCGAGGCCTGAAAGCCTCCCCGTATAGGCCATAAAGAGTACCCCCCGGGATGCAATAAGCGTAACCATTTCTCTCTTAAAAAGATCAAGGTAAGAAAATTCTTAAAAACATTCTTTTGTCAAAAGAAATAACTAGTACTATGTAAAAGTTCTGCCGAAAAGGTTTCATTTGAATGGTAACACTATAAGGTTTCCTTCACAGATTTAATACTGGTTTTAGTAGCAGATAGAATGGTTTTCGTTTGAGTGTCGTAAAACCCAAACCAAAGTAATTACTCTGGCCAATCACATAGGACACAGACAATACATTGAACCAATCAAAACTCGAAGTAATTACATGTGGCTGACGCAAAGCGCGGGAAAATGCATGCGAGCGCGTCACAATTGGCTTTGGTTTTACTTCTGATTGGATGAAAAGGTGGCGCGAATCTTTTAAGCCAATCGCATCGTGTAGAAAGTGCAAAACCAATTACTTTTCGACACTCAAATGAAAACCGCTCTAGTAACGAAATACGCAGACCCTGAATCCACCACTGTTGACGTTAGAATGAGAATCCAAGATGGCAGAAAAAAAGAGTTCAGTAGCGAGTGCCAAAATTTTTGTTTTTTTGTTTGTTTTTTGCCCTTGTGCTCATTATGGCCTTCTGCCGATTTATACGTGTGACGCTCGCAAAAACGTGACTGCGGGCAAGCGCACAGACACAAAGCTTTTCTACTTGCTTCGTACCGATTTACACGCTTATTGAGTTAGGCTTATGCTTTTAAAACAAGAAAGATTATTAAAATGTAGACATTGCAAGATTGCAATTCTCTATACTTATGAGAACTGAAGGACAGAGTCACACGGGCTTTAAACTGAATTATGAAAATAGGATAAGTAGCTATCAATTCTGGTTACACACAGTTGTATCAGTTAAAAGTAGCATTCAAACTTTTTCACGCTTTTTAGGTGAAGGGCTCCTGTTCTTTCATTGCTCCTTAATTAAGAAATTAGAAATAAGATTTATAGGGACAATGTTAACAAATGTTTCTCGTCTTAGGGACATTTGCTCAACATCACATGATGTGGCCGCCAAGACCTGGTGACGAAAAGTATAAAGAGGGATGCGGAAAAGAAAAAGAGGGCCATGACCTTCAATCTCAAACCCTAAAAACAAAATGGGGAAATAGCAGGTGGCGCAACTATCCAAAGGCATGGGAAAATAAACGAGACGAGACCGAGTATCCGCCAAGGCCTGGTGATGCAGGAGTCGACGAAGACATGGGCTCGACTGCATCCAGTCTTTCCGATGCCATATATAATGAAATACAAACCCATAAGCATCACGGAAATCGAATTGCACCTGGCAAAAGATCTTTAGCCCGAAGGAAGCTTAATCGATCAGATTAGATGCCTGTACAAGCTATAGAGACAAAATATTTATTGTCTGGAAATGTCTTTAAAATTGACTTTAAAATAAACGGCCACTGTGTTGAGCTCGAGAAGGAAAGGAAGTTTAAAAAGATTTGGAATGTTTTTTTGTTTACAGCTAATAAATATCGTTTCCCTGCTTGGAAAGTTTTTATTTTTATTGCAAGAATAAGGAAATGCGATCTTTTATAACTACGAATAAAAAATGATGCTGCGCGTGAAAAGTAAAGATAAAACATTAGTTTAAAGGCACGTTACCTTTCATTTCAAATCCAAAAATTAGACAGGGCGAAAAAAGTTTTAGCTTTAAGTGACAACCGTTTTCGCGTTTCGTTCGCGCTGATTAATTACTTGTCTCTATCTAGATTTGCATTGTCCTTGCTTTGACATCTGCGAGTACTTACCTACAAAACAAAAATTTAGTTTTCCATGACTTTCCAGGCCTGTATAACGAAATTGTTGAATTTCAGGACTTTCTCGAGGTTGTGCCATTAATATCTATTAAATCCCTCGTAAAGATTTATAACCTGAACATATGTTTGCTAAGTTGCTTTTGCCCTTTTCAATAACCTTAACTTTGACATCTCTTTCCTCGTAGAGGCCCCTGCTGGTATGCCCAAAATTAAACTGAAATAATAAGCGCGCAGGGGACAATTGGAAGGAGTAACTCTTTGTCCTTCTCCTTATAGAGCGGTTTTCATTTGAGTGCCGAAAAGTAATTGGTTTTGCACTTTCTACACGATGCGATTGGCTTAAAAGATTCGCGCCACCTTTTCATCCAATCAGAAGTAAAACCAAAGCCCATTGTGACGCGCTCGCATGCATTTTCCCGCGCTTTGCGTTAGCCACATGTAATTACTTCGAGTTTTGATTGGTTCAATGTATTGTCTGTGTCCTATGTGATTGGCCAGAGTAATTACTTTGGTTTTGGTTTTACGACACTCAAACGAAAACCACTCTATCTATCAAATTGACTGATCCAATAGGAGTAAGATTACCACTCTGATGACAACGTATCCGAAGAAAGTTTCTGGTCATTCAATGTTCCCCGTATCGATCAAAGTGTCTGTATGGGATAATGGGAGTTTTTGGCTCAGGAATAGAGAGATTCCAGAGTAGGGTACGCACTACATTTCCAACTACTTCAGGAACCATGTCGACGATGGGTTCTCTGTTGAAAACGCTCTGATTTTTAAATTGTTTGGGTGTGGTCTTTCTTATATCTTCCAATATGTCGGCCCAGTTGTCAAGCAGCTGCTGGGGATAGTCGTTGTGATTGTTGTTTGTCGCCGTCACTGGAGTATATCGCACGACTTGGCCTCGAAATAAAATATCCGAGGCCAGAATAACATATTTCTGGCTCTCCCACCAACTTATGTTCTCATAGTCAAGTCTGTACGGTAAAATGTATTTAACCGCGTGGGTGTGAAAGGCGTTAACAGCAGCATCAAACGAAATAGATACTGGTAAAATTGGCGGTAAATCTCCATTAGTTGGTCGTGGAGAGCAGCAAAGACCAGATACGTACGAGCCATCTCCTAGTGGCTTCCCACATCGACTGCAATAATTACACAATCCCACAGCGGGTTCGTAACTAAGTAGAAAGTTTTCAAATGCTTTTAGTGGGTGTTTTGTTCCCGTGCTGTAGAAATCTTGAGATGTGTTAGCTGTAAAGGAAAACTCTATATCCTCGTCAAGAAAAATGTAATACCGATAATTGATTTTTTTGTTCAAGGCCAGTCCATATAAAATATTTCTTCCAGAGCTCCATGTAGTATTCCTGTAATTTACATACACCACACCGCTCAAGTTTGTCGATAAATCTAAGCATTCTTGTCCCCAGCTTAACACTATGAAGTCTCGTTCGGTGCTGCTCTCAAGATTTACAAATGACCGCAGATGTTGAGATAGACAGCTCTCTGCTTGCACAAGGTATACGAACGGCTTCTCTTTATAGCTAGATAATTCTTTGGCCAATGGAAATGCTATTTCGTTGATCCTTAAGACATGTAAATACGTTGGGAGGGATATGGTTCGAACATGTATATAGACGACGAAAAACAATCCCAAAGTTGATAGAACGACCAACAGGGTACAGCTTGAACGCAGAGGCGAATACATCCATGGACTATAGCTGCTAAACGACAAATTCTGACAAATTGCACTGAAAACGCCTTTAAGGCATTGGAACTCGTTCTTTAAATGGCAACGAGACAAAATGACTAAGGTTTCCGTTTTGCAAACAAAAACTTCATCGAACTGAGACAGCTGATAGTTCCACCACCAGAAGGGCTGGTACCAGTAGCCTTTGGTGTTATTTTGTATTGGATGGCATGAAAACACAACACGGTAAATAATCGTGTTTCACATCGAAACAGGGAAATATCAACTATTTAAGCAAATGAAAAACAACAAGTAAAATATCTCTTCGTTTTACGTGTCTAGACTCCGTGATTTAAATTAAATCCGTCTTTAGCTTGAAATGTTAACTACAAGTTGACTGTTGTTTTTTGGCGGTCATCATTTTGATACGGTTAAATGAATTTCCAAAACTAGGAAATGTTGCCCCTGTGGTGAAATTAATTTAAAAAGATACAACACCAGTGTTTCCATTTATTTTGATACTTGAAAATACGTGTGATAATTATTGCGATTGTTTAACTTAGTTGGATACAATATCAACGACATTAAGATACCTCAACAGGAAAATACAACGATTTCATTGTTTAGGTACAGTTTTTTGGTTATTTTGAGAACGAGAAATTCAAAAAATTTTGTCCATTTTCGCTCCGCTGATGCGATAATGGCAAACTATCGAAGCATTTCAAAGGTCACTCACCACGACAGGTTACTTCATGTATGCTCTAGTTTAAATTTGTATTTCAAAGAATTCAAATTCCATATTTTATATGGATGTCTCTGAATGCCAAGAGTACATTTTTGGTAGAAAAATATAGAAAATGAAAGATAAAATATATTCATGAGTCATATATGTCCCTTTTCTAACCCTTTTACTGCCAGAGTGGATGATGGAGTTTGTGAGGTGGTTCTAACTTGTAAGTCTGTGGACAAAATCCCATGGTGCGACCACTCAAATGAAATCTCTTTGGAAGTACTTTCATGTGGTGTTATTTGTTTTAAAAAATTTTACAAAATGAAATTTGGGATTTTTGTCGAATTTGCCTTTGGTCATATTTGGCAGTGAAAGGGTTAAAGTAATTTTAACGTTAAGTATAATAAACAATTAAAAAACTCTGATTATAAGACTCATTCAAGCATAATTGTATTTGTGAGCGGTCTTCTTAACGTGTTTATTGAACCTCGTTAATAGAGAGAAGTCGTTCCGTCACGTTGCCATGGTAGCAAAATTTCTGGATGGCAACAAACCAAGGGCGCGATCCATTCAACCAAAATTCCAACCGGTCCGACCGGGAAAAGAGGACCACCTCAAAAGGTGGACCCGTTTTTTCGAAACTTTTCCGGTTGGACCAAACCGATCCATTGAGTTTTGGACCGAAATTTCCGTAAAGTTTGGTTGAATGGATCGCGCCCCAAAACGTCACTTAAAAAGTGGATACGCACTGTTTCAAACTTCATCGATCTTATTTAATTTCTCGTTTGTCAAGTATTGGCGAAATTTTCTGGGTTGAATCCGAAAGAACCGTATCTATGTTGAGAAAAAGAAAAAGAAAATTTTTGTGTTGTGCTCTCTTACTCCATAAAGGGGGCGCGTGAAATTAGGAAGTTTAACGTCACAGTAGTGCAACAACAGCTAAGAAATGGACAAAAAGCGTGATGTACGTGCAAAGTTGTTTTTATTGCCAATCTAAACCTATTGCTTAATTGCCGTTCGCCGTAGCCGTTGCAAAAACTCTCTGTTGTTGTGATCTAGGAAATTTTGCTACCATGGTAACGTGACGTCGCACTTCTCCTCTCTATACGGACATTGAAGAAAGCGTCCGAATTGTAGAGGTGTTCTTTTTATACAGGTGAATATGTTACTGGTAAAACCGAACTGCTGAAAATTTAATCGTATTTAATCAAAAAAACGCCTCGGTATGGCTTAGTGGATTTTCACTCTTTTACAACAATTGTCAGGGGCACCGCTTGCCTTATTTGATGGAGACGTTCATAAAGACCTTTATAAGGCTATATGTCCACTCGATAGGGTGTTTTCACTCACGTGGCCAACATCTATGCAAATTTATTAGAACAAAAGAAAGCGTTTGCACTGAAGAAAAGAGTTCAAATCCCACAGGACTGGTTATTCCGGGCAACTTTAAATTTCTTTTACTGTTTCTTCAGAAGCGAGGACTGATCACACCCTTGTTCGTTTAAGCCCTCAGAGTGAACAGCAGCAACAAATTTCTTCTGGTGAACAGAGTGGTCACTAAAATTAACGAACAGTGATCACACAAGATGAATTCGCTTTATAATTTAACATCTCTCACGGTAGAAGAACCCCGAAAACTCGAACTCTGGAGGGAAACGAAAAACAGTTCGAGTTAGCGGGGAATTCGAGTAATCGGTGTAAATTTCAGTGAAATTTTGATACTGAAATTTTGATCAAGGGAAATAGGAAATTTAGTTCGAGTTAAGCGAGTTCCAGTTATCGAGGTTCAATTGGACTTCTATAGGAAATGCATAAGGGGGACGGAAGAGAATTTAACAGTTTTGATAACAGGGTTGAAAGGCTGCAGGAGTATCTCTTTACAAAAAATGACGGTACTAATTTCAGAGATTTTGAGACTTCTAAAGGAATTTTTTGCAACGTTTTGACCATTGTATGCGTTTCGTCGTCAATACATTTTTCTAAATTGCCGAAAATGTCGTTTAAATCTAGCTAGCATTTGAGACTTCAAGGTTGAGCCTTATGTATATGACTCAAGAAAAAAAATCTGAAAGAACCATAACTTTAGACATGCACTTTAACCCTTTAAACCCTAAGAGTGGTCAGCATCAAATTTCTCCTTGTAATATCAATGCTTTGTAAAACGGAGTGGTCATGAGAATTACGGACATGATCACACAAGATGAAGTTGCTTGATATTTTATCAACTTCTCCACACTACTTCTGTAGGAAATGAATAGGGGCAACAAATGAAATTTTGATCTTATGGGTTAAAGAGTTAATAGATTTTAAGAGTGTTCAGCCACGGTTTGAAATTCTTTTACTGCACTCTCCAATTGAATACAAATTGGGCGTTTTCAATTATTATTTAATAAACGCTCTCTGCAATATCTGGTTTACACTTTGAGATGTGAATCTGTTGTTTTCTGAGAAGTGGTGTTTAACAAATCTTTAGGCGAAATGCTACGTAATACGTAGCATGAAACACGAAATTTTAAACCCTGACTTTCCTATTAATAAAAGACTGACAATATTTAAACAAGTCCGAGAATTAAAGACATTGTAAAGAGCTTAATATAAAGTGTATCTCGGACATATAAGTATCTAAGTTAAACAGAAACAAAAAAATTGAATATTCTATACAATTTTGTCCCTAAGTATTAATTAAGTGAAATGTATATAAATATTTTTTAAGGTTTGATATAATCAGTGTTTATAGAAAATAACTGTAGTATGATCGCAAGAAATTCTTTCTACGTGTTTCGCCGTGCTTGACTCACAGTATGTTAGCTTGTGCATTGAAATATACATTTGCATTTTTGAAAGCTGACAATGTGGTATATTTGCGTCTCTAAGCAGCCGAATACGGCAGCTGTCAATGAATGTCTCGCGCATGCGCGCGAACCAGCACAACCACATTTAAAGTTTCTTATTCAATACCTTGACTCTTTCTAAATTTCTCATTTCTAAATTTTAACCGAAAATATTTTAGAACGCTATCTAAAAATATATTCGTTGAGCCAAAGGGGAGTTTTTTCGAATTAAGCAGGCCTTCGATGTGTCAGTTATTAATAATAAATGATTCTAATCTCCATGGCGCAAACGACAAACTTGAATTTGTAGAAATTTGCATTTTCGCAATGGCTGCTGTCAAAGTCGTGCATGAAGGCTAAATACGAAGGTGTTAGCACTACGATAAAACCGGAAAACAAAAGCCTTCTTGACTCCAACTTTTGAGATTTAACATTTATAACGCCGAAGAGGATTTTAAGGCAGCATTACCGTCATAAAATGACTGGCATGTCGTTCAATGCCGCGCTTTCTATTTTGAGCTTGGTGATTATTAGCCGAGCTTGGGAAACGCTGGCGAGCTCTAACGCCACCAATGCGACTAGCGGTAAGTGTTTAGTAGAACTTTTCGATCAAAAAGCTTCTGGAAAATTTACGGTGCAGGATAGCGTTAGATTCGATTGAAATATGTCGATTTTCTAGATCTAATATGTTTGTGTTATGCGCTAAAGAAATATACAAGATATATTTCGCTGTGCAGGTGACCGGCCAGCCGATGGATAATTGAGTTTACGTCGGTAACCTGGGATAGCCGTGCGTGTAATAGAAATAGAGAATAGAGATTTATGAAGTGCTTTTAAAATACAGATAATTCCTTTTAGAAGAAAAGATTGAATTGTTGATATTCGCCATGGCTTGATGACTTTTCTGAAACTCTGACAATAACTTTAATTTGCTGTAGATGGATTTTAGTTCAAAGTACCGAAAAGGTTAGTTCTTAAAGGAACTACTGCTTCAGATTTATTTTTCGATATAGGATTCAGGGAATCATTTAAGTTTTAGAATACTGACTAGGTAATGACTTGCTCAAAGTCTCAAGGAAATCCTATTTTCTTTTTAATAATTAATATTTGCGGTAACGGAGAACATCCTCATGTAAACTGCATAACGGGAAATAACTGTTTCAACATCGGATACCATGAATTTATTTCAATATCTTTCATGACGTAGGAACTGATTCAAATTAGTGACTTCAATTGCAGTTTACCGGTAGGAATCATTTCCAGTCGAACTTTTTTAAGAATTAACCACTGACTATTAGCTGAGATTATATCCTCGAACTCTTGCCACACTACAGGTAACTTTAAACATATCTTTAACCTCTCTCTGAGGGGGTTTTGAGATAAACGGCCTTTTTTCTGACAAGAAACGAGATAAAATACAATTTGTACTTTACGGTTGATAGTTTTTTTTTTCCACAAAAGCTTTTGTTCTCGGTTATATCTTTACGATACCCTGGAGAAAAAACTCATGACATGTACAGAAAGCTGAGAGATTAAAGTTAGTCTTGTGCCATCCCATTGCGAGAATTTAATGAATCTCTTCGTGCTAAACCTGCAATAGTTTTCAAAGTTTTAATTTATTAAAGAAAGCTTGAGTTCAGAATGCATTCTAGAATATTCCAGCTAAGTTAGGCTTGTCAGCGAATCGTGGGCGTTTTGTTGTATCCATGTAGATCTGCAATATAAGTTATTATAAATTTGCTCTCGTATTTTACCATATAAATTATGCATAACTGACGTGTAAGAGAACTAATCGTTCTCATCCGCTTTGTTCTGAAAAGATGAAAACATGCCTTAATTAAAGATGGTGAAGAAACAAATCGGGATAAACCGTAACCTTTGTTTTAACCCTTTATGACACAATAGTGTCCAAAATCAATTTTCTCCTAACGATATCCATAGCTTGTCAAGAGCAAGGTCTACGAGAATTGATAAAATGATCTTAAAGAGAAAAATCTTGGATCTTTTATCAAATTCTCTCAACTAATTCTTTAAGGAAATGTATGGAGATCAGTTTGGAGAATTTGTAAGTGGATATCGGGGCTTAAAGGGTTAATAGCGCAAATGGGCGAAAAGAGGAGAGAGCTCTAACATATGCGCAGCTTAAAATGAGGACGGATAAATCAATACTGTTAGGTAAATAAACTGAAGCAGAAGTTGTTCAACTGAAAACACGCACGATTGTCAAAGTTGACTCAGTTTGATAAGTACAATCAGTATCAAACAAGAAGTTATCGGACGCATCCGTTGCACAGTAGATGAAGATTTGGCGCAAGATTTTCTTAGGCCATCACAAAGCAAAGTCATGGCTGTACAACATGTTCAATACCACCTCAAACACGAAATTACTCTCAATGCCCAGTTAAATACTTCTATAGCGCTCAAGATGATCTGAACTAAAATTCCCGGTTGTATTTTCTAACAAAGCTCTCACGTTATGTCTTTGAACCCAAGTTAAGTCAAGTCCCATACCGTCTCTTTAGTTCTTTAAACACCTGGACCCGGTTGTTCAAACGTTGATAGCCCTATCCAGGGATAGGTATTGGGGAGACTAATAATTATTGCACTATCCACTGGATAGAGATTTATTCGGTCAATAGCGCTATCTAGCCTCTGAACAGCCGAGGCCTGTCCTATAAGGAAAAGATTTGTTATTCACGAATATCAATCCTGACCTTGACAAGTACAATATCAAGCAAAAAGATAAACGGACGCATCAGTTGCACATTAAATCGAGTGGTTGGTAAAGAGACAGGTTTGGGAACAGCGGAATGAGAAGAGGCAGGGAAGCACTTTATCCTATTCTTCTTTTCTCGCACTGTTTGCTTGCGCAAAGTTCCTTGCAGTTTAGAAACAAAGTTCGTACCCCTGGGTACCCAGAATGAGCCAGAGATTCGGAACTTCTTTAACCAACGACCTATGTGCAGTTCTGACAAATTAACTCAGACGTAACTACCTTATAAACAGCGACGTCATCTGATGAGGTTTGGGTTTGACGTTAGTTCTGGGCGCCCTTGCTCCGTGGGGTTTTATTCAGCATGCACTCCGAATTTCACCTCCCCCAAAAGCCAATGTTTCCAAAATTCCAAAGTTTGATCTAGGATATAGAAGACGAAAAGTTACTCTTTGAATACTACCATAAAATTCTTTTTTTTCTTGCCATTTAGTTGTTCATTTATTGATTTGTTTATTTCATTGGACCTCGCTGAATTTTCTATTCTCTTTGTCTTACAGTGTTAACTTCGTATTCAGTCTGAAGAGTGTTTCGAAATGTAAAACAACGTCTATAGACCACTGCCAAACTTAACAAAGTTTCTGATTTTAAAGTGCTCCTTCTAGAAGTGATGATGATTTTTTTCCAAGCTCATACACAGTTGCTTAATTAGATTATTCACATAACTCATAAATGATTATTATTTCGTAAAACATCAGCACTTCTTCATTGAAGATTTGCATCATATTCATCAATCTCTGTTTTTGTATTGTATTTTTATGCCAGCATGCGCAAAACAAGTTAGCGACAGATGTCCCTTGTCGCTCAAGATAGACTGGTGGGAGATTCCCCCCTATATCTACAAAAACGAGAAAGGCGAGGTCAAAGGTATATTCCATCAGGTTTTGGAAAAACTGGTGAGAGAATGCTGTGATAAAGATCCGGAAGGAATTCAGCTGGATAGTGTCCCAGTCTGCGTGAAGCTTAACTACAGTGAAGTGCCTTCCAATGACTCCGAAGTTGTCAAGAAACATATCAACATGAACGGTACATAAGCAGGCTTTTGTGGTAGTTTTTAGCTGTGTGACGTTAACATCACAACTAAAGTCTGAATTATTTTAGCCTATCACAGCAAGCGTGATAATTCAGATAAGCTAAAACGGCAAACGTGGGAAGACGCGTTTGCAAAGTTCATGACGTGTCTACGGAATTAATTACTTTGACCAATCATAATGCACATGGGTAATCAATGAACCAATGATGTCCTGAAGCAAGTACATCAGTCAGTGACGAGCGCGGGAACTTGTGGCGCAAGCAAGTTACGACTGGTCGAGGTTTGGATTCTGACTGGCTGAGAATCTGGCGCATGATTTTCATAGGCCATCACAAAGCACGTTCATGGCACAACAGCAATGTCACCCCAAATGCGAAATAAGTCTCAATACTCAACTAAAATCTGTTCTTAATTTGAGTTGATTATAGTTTTCGTCCCATGTAAGGGAATTCAAGACAGTCTTGGATTCTGGATTCCGCGCCGTGGATTCCGGATTCTTGGTCCGGATTCTAATCGTTAGTGGGATTCCAGATTTCTTGTAGCTTTATATATAACTAACAAAGCTCTTAAGTTATGCCTTAAGACTTAAGTCCCAGATCATCTCTCTATCTCTCTGAAAACTAGCAAAAGGTTACTTGAAAGCAGCGTAGCTCATTTCACATAGGATTTGCCCAACAGTGCCCATACTTTTTACTTTGTTGAGGAGAAGTGCAGTAAAATTTCAAGAAATGAATGGAAACTATAATATAAGCTGTTCCTGGCTCGTTTCAAGCCATGATATCACCGGCGTGTAGTGTAAGATCCATTTGAGTATTGCTCACTTGCTGCATGAAGGAACGGAGAGTGGGAGCTCTACCTAATATGTGACGTATTCGACACAAACGATTTCTTCCTTGGTTTTCTTTAGAAGAACTGGGTGGGTAAAAAAACTATCATCTATCTATCATGTCATCGAGTCCCTTTTTCGCCATGTCACACGAACTCCAATTAATAAAGGCAAGCGTTTTGATCTTCGGTGCAAAGCTGACCTAACATTTGCCAATCCTGGTTCTGTGTTTGGTGAGCAGTGCAGTAAAATTCCTTTCCTTGCTGGGAGCTACCATCCCTTCCATGGAAAAAATGCAATGGTGCTAATGTAGTTATTCGCGAAAACCTGACAGAAACCGTAATATTTTCTTTTTCTTTTAAAGGCACCGTGATGAGCATGCCTATCTATGGCGACATGAAAGACATAACTTTCCAAAATCACCCATTTTACCCTGTTGTGGAGTCCCCCGGGGTCGTTTTCATCGTAAAGAAGGAGGACTCTTCAAACGCCGCTAAAGCTGTCATGGAAGCAGTCTTCCAAGGGTGGCCTGTTCTATTGCTCACGCTGATCATGGCCGCACTCTCAGGAATAGTGGTCTGGGCTCTAGTAAGTGTGTTAAACGTAATGTTTACTGCGGTGAAGCAAAGTATTATTCGAGGAAATACGGAATTTAACGTAAATGGCAAAATGATAATAAAACAAATAAATACTTCGCTTTCTTCTCTGTTCGTAGGATACCTACTGGAACCCGGAGGAGTTTCCTCGCTCTTTTTTCAAAGGAACATGGGAAGGTTTTTGGTGGGCTTTCGTTTCCATGACTACTGTTGGGTAAGCTACATTTGTTGATCCGTTTACACAATTCTTGCCTTTTTTGGTACTTGGTAGTAAGTAAACTACTCTTTCTGCGCTTATAAAAAAATCCGGTCGGTAGGGACATTTGTTATGCTTTACGGTCGTTATCATGACCGGTTTACAAAGAAAGCAAAAGCAGTGACGAAGAAACAAAGTCAGGAAAAGAAATGAGTACCGCCCCCTTAAAAATGTTTCATGGACAAAAACAATACCTTTCAGTGCGCTTTTTACTTTTCTGTGCATTTCTTCGTCGTTTTCTTTGAATTAAAACAAGAGTGGTAAATGCTGCAGGGTATAATTTGACATTAAAAGATTTCCTTTTGAGAGAGTCGAATGTATAAGAGGCGGTACGTTCGCGTCGACTTTCCTGTAGATTCATTTGACCCAGTTACTATTTTTCCTTGTGAGCTACGATCATTTGCCAAAAGTGATAAGGGGAATGGAGCTGAAATGTGTCACGCAATTGTTTCCGTGATCGTTACCGAGAACGCGCCGGTCAGCTGTTGTATAATTTCTCTCCTGTTCCTAATAACAGTTCTAGAAGTCTTTGCGAAAGTTAACGTGACCCACCCTCCTTTCTGAAGTGGCAAATTTACAGTCTTTCATTCTCGCAGGTGATAAATAATGAGCTTGCGCTCCATCTAATTTTTGATTCTTTTTCTTTCAGTTACGGTGATCGCGCTCCTCGCTCAGTTTTGGCGCGAACGTTTGCATTCATATGGGTTCTTATTGGCCTCGTGATCATCTCCATTTTCACTGCTACAGTTACAACGTCGCTGACAGCCATATCCCTCAGCAACGAAATCAAACTTTACGGATCAGACGTGAGTCATTTTCAGCCTTTTAACCCTTTAAACCCCAGGATCCGTATACAAATTCTCCAAACTGATCTCCATACATTTCCTTAAAGAATTAGTTGAGAGAATTTGATAAAAGATCAAAGCACTTTCTCTGTAGTGATCATTTTATTAATTCTCTTAACCTTCTCTGACAATGTATATCTTTTGTTAGGAGAAAATTAATGCTGGTGACCTTTTTAAGTTAAGCCCATAGGAGAGGGCGAGGCTAGCCACTGCCTTTGATCTCGCCGCTTCGCACTATGCACGATTACCCACTAGGGCTGTTAAAAAACTATATAGGGAAGGAGCCATAGCATTTGGAAATGAGGTGGATAAAAAAACACATCACCCATTCCTTCCTGTTGGCACAAAACTGACTGACCCAACCAAACCTCAATATCTCAGTACCTAATTCTGTTTGAGTTTTTGCTATCTTTTCACCGGCTTGGTGTACCGTATCTTTGTCATCAGGTTGTTGCTCTGAAGAACACAGAGGAGCAAAGGCTTGGCGTGAGAAACAATGCTAAAGTCACAGGTTGGTGTAATAAATAATAACATCCATGAGGAAACCTTCAGCATCAATTTTGTTCTAGCCGAATAGATTTGACCCCTAAATCCTACTTTCTGAGGCCAGAGACTCGCCACCGCCCAGATCAAAGCTCTCAATGTCGATTACCTTTTCGTCTCGAGCCCGAGATCAGTGTTTCACCCGTGAAGCCAAATGAGGCGAATTACGGTTACGGTAAGAGACTTTGCTAACGGTGTCATATCCAATTATATTTTTATCACCTTTATAGAGGACGTCAAAAAATTAGCGTTTAATCCTTCCAAAATATTTTAACTTGGGGGCGTATCTACCCTTCCCCCTCTTATACCAAAAAATTTTTTGGTCATATCTAAAATTAAACAATCTTTTTGTTTCAGAAAAGAACGTCGTCGAAGAACTGAAAAATGCCGTAACAGACGTGCAAAGTAAAATAACCGGGGCTCTTCTAGACAGTTACGTCGCGGGCTACTGGGCAAATAATGGGGAAAATCCAGTGTTAAAAGACAACAACCTTCGCGTGGGCACTGTTCTCGATCATCAGTTTGCATATGGCTTTGTGATCACTGGTCTTCTTCAAAACGACGCAACGGAGAAGTGCATGAGGAAGAAGTTAAACAGCATGGAAACTGAGATCACTGAGATTATTCAGAAGAGCGCGCAAACAATGGAGGTAATGAGGAAGTTGTGAAATCATCCTGTCGAATCACTGCCACAACTGTTGCCAGCCTCGTTTTCAACCTCGTCCCGAAGGCCTTCTCTTTTTCCAATCCGCCATTTTAATTGAAAAACGAAACTACCCCTGGCTGCTGACTCGTCCCCAGTCGTCTAGTTGTCTCTACTCATTAATTATCCCCTTCGTTAAAGAGCCCGTTCTAGTCTTCCACGCCAAATACTAGCTAGTACTAATAATGAGAGACGACTGGGGACGAGTCAGCCACGGCTGTATGATCTCATTGGCTCTCTAACTGCCCACCTACCCCTCCCCTGAACCAACATTTTTCCCTAAGCGAGAACTTTGTGTTAACTTTGAGTTATGGGAGGGGCAGGTGAGCACAAATATGGTAGTTCAGAACCGAAACTTGAAGCACGAATCTACTTGACTTACACAACACAGCCTGGTCCTCTCAGTCGAGATCGAGTGCTTTTATAGCGTTCCAGGTGACCAGCTTAGTTTCATGCGTACCGAGAGGGAGAGCCGAGCCCCGGGGTTTATTATGCTAGAGAGACTGCCCGCAATATCACTATTTTTCTCGCCTCCTTCCAACCCTATTACCCTAAGTATATTTCTTTGATAGTCATCTCCAGGCTTAACTCCTTACATTTGAAACCAAGCTGGCCGCTCGTAAGGGTAGGCGCGCGACGAATAGGAGACTGGAGACAGTCTAGAATGAATTTCCAGTAGAACAGGATTCAATTAAAACTTGTAGATTCTATGGTATCCCATTTTTTTTTGTTAGGATCCGGAGGCGAGTGCAGCCGTGGAAAAGACCAACAACTTGTTCGACGCGGAGTCACCTATGTTCAAGAAGGCCATTTACACATGCATAGGGTTGGTGGGCTTGCTGACCATCTGTGGGCTCATCTGGGAGTTTGCTTACTGGAGACCACGTCAACCCAAAGAAGCTAAAACTGGTGAGTGAATAGTTACTCTATCCGGGGGGAGCTGGGAAGGAGGGGAAGTGGATACCCTCATATATACAGTGACTATGAGAAACTGAAAAGCATTGTTTTTAACAACAAGTGGATATGGATTTAAAAAGTTACAAGTCTACAGTAGGGGTGCACGTGAATACTGCTAAGCAGCCTAGTCTGTTTTTAAACAATATATGGCTTTGGAGCTTCGGTGTCACACTACCACCAGGAAATTTTTCCGCTGAAACTCTGTAAATTTTGTACAATTGACTCGAACGATGTCCAAAGAAAAAAGAAAGCGCGTTGTGACTGATGATCGGAAAATTCCCCTATTCGCTGCCCTCACTGCCGCCGGTCAACTCGGACTCTTTTTCCTCCACTTTGGAAAAGTTCTTTCGCGCCACCGCCATCGATACTTGGCCAGAGTGTTTTTATTCCTGAGGAAAAACCCTTTTCTTACCAAGTTTTTTTTTCGTGTTTGTTTGTTTACAGAGGTGGAGCGAATCGTGACACCAGAGACTTCGTACGAAAGCCTGGTAGCGATGCAGTGCGCCGAGATCGAGGAAGCCATGATGAATGAAGTGCAGCGATTTTACATCGCCTGGAACAAGAAACTTGAAGAACTGAAGCGCAGAAATGGAAATCAGTTAGGGGCGGGTGACTCTAATGTGATGGGTATGGGAGTAAGCGGAGGAGATATGAGAAGCATGTGAGAAGCATGTGAACTGTACTCATTTAATGACACGCACTAGCACTGGCCTTCCAACCTCTCCACAACGATCACCTCGGGAAAAGGTGGCACGATTTCCTAGGAGTGTGGTAGTCTTTATAGGGAGGTTGAAATAAGCCTAGAGGTTATAGACAGATATAGCAAAGACAATGCAATGTCAAACGCAGGACTGAACGTGACCTCTGGTGCTTAATTGCCGCGTTGCCATTGGTCAAGTCGGTTTTTAGAATTGCGCGCGCAACCGTCGCCACTGTCTTCGCGTTGTCTTTGCTAAATCTGCCCAGCTGTTTTAACCACAAGCTAAGGTGAGGTGACCGATGTAGGGAGGTCGCTGTTAGCACGATAGAGGTTTCACAGTAATTTCTTTAGATTTTGTATCCTGCAGTGGAGGCTGCGAATTATAAGGCAAAAGAGCCCTCAATATTCCTCTTCTTGGCCGAGGGTTTGGTTTTAAAAGCAGAGAAAGAATTTGCAGATCAAAGGAGAAAAAAAGCAGGAAGTTGGGTCTCACATATTTGCTGACTTTTTCTTCAGAGATTTGGAGGGGTGGAAAAAGGCCGTGGCATCGGCTGGTCACACGTCCATACAGACACTAAGAAAACTTCTCATATATTAGCGATTAATGAAATGTCATTTCAAAGTTGAAATCATGAAACTGTTGCAATAGCAAGGGGTCGCTATCCACGTGTTCTAGCGCCACGCTCCTTTCCACCCCTCCCAATCTCGGAGGGAAAAGCCCTTGGAACCAAGTAGGGGGGGGGGGGGGTGGAGGGGACAGGAAGGTTTCAAAGAAGAACAAAGTAAGGTTGCAGTTAACGTGGGGCGATGAAAAGATAATAAGGTCACTCATGCCATTTGTTGTAAATATCAGATATAGTTAAAATCACGCGCCGTAGGTTTCCAGATGAAGACCACGAGATGATACTCAAGAAAACTAGAAAAACCACTTCTTAGTCACAAGACAAAGAACAAATTCGCTTGAGAACATCACGTGACTTATATTGGGAGAAAGCAAGCTAAAGAGGTCTATTTCTTATTTCATAGTCTCCTGTCTCAGTGCGAGTTTTCTTAAATAACATACTGAAAAAAATAAAAAGAGCCTTGCTCGGGTGTAGTATATCTCAATCTTAAAATGTCGGGCCGATGTTTACGATTTCTTTCGCCACTGTTATGATACTAGTGCTCATTTTTATTCATTGCATTTTAAAAATTCATTCATTAGATTTCAATTGAGTGGCCAAAGTAATTTCGCGATTGCTTTGCTTTTGCTATTCTATGCTTTGTGAATGGCTGGAAAATATCTTGCCACCTCGGCCAATCAGATACAGACCAATCCCAAGTACGACTTGCTCACCCACGTCAGTTTCCGCGCTTTGCACCTGGCGCCTTCAATAATTGCTTTCCGCGGTTCTGATTGGTTCCTTGGCTAGACTGTGTCGATTGTGTCGTGATTAGTCCACAAATATTTACTTTGCCAATGTGGCAGTCTTTCACGGCTTTCTACTGAAAACTGCCGGGAGAGGTCGGAGATTATTATTATTTTTTTTTTGCAAATTGTCAGGTAACGATGTTCAACATCTTCCAGCAATATTGAACCAACAACATGCTGGATGACGTTAAATTTGGCCGGGCATTAAGAATGGGATATATTATCACAACCTGAAGGCCTGTCGTAAATCGTATAATCATAATTCTATGAACATCATAGGAAAATTTGCCTTGCATAAACACTGACATAACTGGTCAAGGCTCGGAGTTAATGAGGGGTTTTTGCTGAGTAATTTGTTTGTTTTCCCATTATCTCCCAAATTCTTTACAACCCTTTTTAAAAGTTATCCATATAGGTTCAAGGTTAGTTTTCCTAGCTTTATTATTCAAATAGTATAGATGTAAATAATCTTACCAAATATATCGATGCAACAGCTTTCAACCGTTTCATTTGAGCAGTAATGCTGGTCACATTGTTCTAAAAATAGATTCCCCAAGTGACCAGCATTACTACTCATTTGCATTGTGCTTTCATGAGTTGTAAGATCGAAGAGTTACAATGTACAAATTACACAGCTTTCTTAGAAGACCTTCGAGAACACAAAGTAGACAAAATAAAGTTTCTTAAAAACTGAATAAGAAATTGACTCACGTCATTTGATGATTGACGGCCTGTGACGCACAAAAAAGTAGTAACTCAGGAAGAGATGTTTAACGCTTGACTTTTTGAACCCAAAACGGTCAAGCATTTCAGTGCATGGGGCATTGTTCTCTTTTTACTTGCAGCCTTATCTGCCAGAAGAGTCTTCTTGGCTTCTTGTATTTCGAGAGACTTAAGTGTGAAATGGAGAGTAAGAAGGAAAAAATGGAAAACGTTGGATTATAGGCCAAATGGCTGCCGCTCCACCACCACCATCATCATCATCATCATCATTATCTCTCGAGCAAGCGACCAGTCCCTCGAGCTCTCACTAGTCTTGAATCATAGTAGCTGGATGTGCATATGTTTTATATCTATAAAAATGAAATTGGCTCTAACAGAGCTTACTTGACGATTTTAATACAGTAAATGAATTGAGTTAACCTGGAGTCAGTATAGAAATCAGAGATCGGGTTTAACTTTGAAACAAGTTTTATTTACCTCATAAAAAGACAACATAAGGTCTAAAACCTGGTAAAGTTTCGCAGTTTCATAAATATATTATATTCATGGAACTGCAGAATAAAGATATTCAATACGCAGTAGTATGCACGAAAGTAAGAAGTTGTCATTAAGCCCCGAAAACGAAATAGGCTTAAAGCCCCGTGCAAACGGACGCAAAGTTGTTGGCCAACAACTCCCAACATTGTTGGATGTTACATGTTGCGTCCGTTTGCACACCCTGTTGCACGTTGTTGGATGTTGTTGCGTGTTGTTGCCCAAAGTTTGAAACCGGTCAAACTTTTCAGCCAACAACTCCCAACATTTCTTTTGTTCCGTGATCGCCAAAGCGAAGCGCAACAATGTTGGATACGTTTGCACAGCTCTTCCAACATTGTTAGGGCCACGCACGCTCATTACGCATTTTACAAAGACTTATGGGTTGTATCCTTCCCACGATGCAATGCAGGTCCCAACATTGTTGGGAGTTGTTGCATCGGTTTGCACACCACTGCCAACATGCACGCAACAACTCCCAACATTGTTGGCGCGACAATGTTGGGAGGTGTTGCGTCCGTTTGCACGCAGCCCAACGGGCTTCGCACCCATGACCCCACGATTCTGGAAGTAGTAGTGCTCCTCCCAAATGAGCTATCCACGGTCAGACCAAGCTTTTGTCGGGGACAGCGCATATATTAGCTAACCTTTGCACGTTTTGCATAGAAATGAGTTAATGTGGAACAGCGACAAAAATTCTCTTATTGCTACAAATCGTAAAACAGTAATTATGAACGGGTTCTTATTTCTATGTTGTTGACATATTGTAATTTGTGAACTTTTCTGGTTGGTTTGAACTTCTTTGGCGTTTACGAGATATTGTATTTTTACCGAACATTTAGAACTAGTTAACGGCTTTAATTCAAGAATTCTAAACCGCTTGACACTCAGCGGTCGATGAATTCCGTTGCATTAAATTTCCATCAACAAACACAACTGATAAACTTGGACCTACCTCATATTCTGTTGTTTCGAGTAGCTGCTAATCCAATATAAAGACCTTCAAAAACACAGGTTATGCGTGCCAGATAAACAGCTTATGCACGTGTTTTAAAGACTAGTAGAATTTGGATCAGCCAGGGGTGGGTCGAGAGAGATTGTCTACAAACAAAACTCCTCTCGTGTGTAGGGTAAGGATGCGGTGACCGATTGACCATGCCACTTGAGACTGGGTGGGCGTGTTGTGTTAAAGTAATGGCACTTTTTAATGGGCCATTTCCGAGTTCCAAAAACTCTTACTTTCAAAAAGGCTAAGTGCAAAACCCTTGCTGTGAAAAGTGAGTTTTATTTGCATGAGAATAAATAGTCATTTTCATGTCAATAGCTTCGCCCCTAACCTCGCTTTAAAACAGAGGCTTCGGGCAACTCGGAAATGGCCTGTTCGTCCATATTTGAATAGAAATAATAATAAAAAAATTAAAATAATAATTCTCTTTTCAAAACAATAGAAAGGTGCACCAAGTGAATAGAATCAGTGAAGAATAGATTGCGTGCAGTCTCCTATTTCTCTTTGAAAAGTTACTCCACGAGTATTGTAACGTTGTTGTTTGTAATCGCGCAGGCTTGGATAAGAATTGGACGGATTTTAAGAGAAAAGGCCGACTCCAAGCAGTCTAGTGAAGAATAACTACATGAAGAAATAAAAAATTCCCTGAGCAAGGTAAAAATTAACAAGGGGTATTCATTGAACGTGAAATGTCCGAAAAATGGTAAGATTTTAAGAAAGCTTAAAATACCTAGAGAGGGTGGAGTCCTAGCGTCACACCAATGTCTAAAATTGAAAAAAAGTACCCTCCTCCCACGTTGATCGAGTTATTCGCCCGGGGAAGGTTCAGACAGCTAAAAAACAACTTTAACTTTCCTTTATTTATGTTTTTTAAGAGTTCGCTTTGTACAAGCATACAATAAACCTTTTACAAAATTTTAACCACTAGTATACAAACTCCGCTGCTAAAGCAACGAATTTTAACTGACAAGTCCACGTAGGAATTACTAGGCTATATTTCAGTCCCACAAGTTCCAACAAGTGACCAGCACTTAAAACACAATTTTTTTCGCAGAGGTTCTTGTAGTAAAAAAGAATAGTTAAATAGTTAAAAGAATACAAATTTTTACGTTACGAGCACTTTAACAAATACTGGAGACAAAAGAATAGAGGCATTAATAAAAAATGGTAACTTCCAATAAATTCTCCCTGGGAGAGATTCATACGACTGCTGATGAGAATTTGGACGATAATAGTGGAACTCGAAGGATTAAAACAAGTCATCGATTCTTTATTAAAAAAAAGTTGATTAGAGATTTAACTAGTTTTTATTTTTTAAACCCTTTGATAACTAACAGTGATCAATATCTAATATTTCCTTAAAATGCCACTAGTCAATCGCGCAGAAAGGGAGACTTCACCGAAACGTAAAGATCAACAAAGCTTTAGATACAATGTTTTGATTGTTTAAGAAATTATCTTTGTTAGCACTATATGATGTGTAAGGAAAACGAGTGTTTTCCAGTGTGGAGAATATGTTAGGTATCTTTAAAACATGCATGATAGTTTTTGGCGAAAAAACCTTCGCCGCCGGTTGAATACTTTTTAGCGTTACGTGAAAAGTAACCTGCGAATACAGCCGTTTGCCATCACTCCCCTTCATTGAGACGTTTTCTCTCGCCTAACGACCCCAAATAGGGGAACGATTAAAGCCTCCGTCTTCGCAGGCTACGAGAAAAGGAATAGGCCAAGTTCTTTGATTCGCAATCTACTTGTACCAAGGCTAGCAAAAGCCGCACACAGTTGTTAAAAAGTTTTTCTACACTTAAATAGCAATTGTTTATAAGAAGTGAGACTTTGTTTAAAGGTTTCTTTGATACAAATATCTTTCGGCCTTTCTAATGTAAGATGGCCAAGACGTGTGATTTTCGAATTTCCCGACAAAATTACACAGAAACATCAGTATCTAACGAATCGTTCAGCGAAGAAATCAATATTCTCAAACGATGACAAACCAAATTCTGCCATTTACCTTAAATTATCTAAACACAAACCAACAACTCACATGTAAACTAAAAGTAACGTTTTAACAGCTAACAACGGAGGTTTTTCACAAAACTCAGTAAGACCAGTCTAATCAACGACATTAACACCCAATGGAAAAATTGGAAAAAACTAAAGCAGCAAGTAACAAAGTGTGAAACAAAATGAAAAAACAAAATAAAATAAAACAAAAACAACTTGCTATAATTGTATTACTGAAGCTTATAAAGACCTTCACATTCCGTGAAACATGAATCGTATAGACCTTTATCTTCACGACCTATATCCGCCATCTTTGTACGGCCGCAAGGAATCATGGAATAGAGCAACGTCACGTGGTCTCCCAGGGGAATGGCAGCAGATGACAGCTGCTAATACAGGAAACCATGGTCAAGTTCGTTTAGTTCCTAGCCTCATTCCCAGGGTCTCTCTGTTTCAATTGGTGGGAACGAGGTTGGCTTATTCCTTCCATCCGGGAACGTAAGTTCCACTCGAGCCAAATGTACAGCTCGCCTTTCGTGTCACTGTCTCTTTCTTCTGGAGACATCTTTTTGGCATCCAAAAACGACAAAACTCAACTTATTCACCTGAAACTCCTTGACCGTAAGACGTTCTTTATACTTCAATGGACATAATTTACAAACTAGACTGTGAATGCTCGTATTGGCCATTTTCATTAGCCGCCTGAGAGACCAAGTGCAAAGATGGCGGATATATCAGGGTCATTACACGTTTCTGGGAAACTGCCCACCTACCCCTCCCCAACGCCAACATAAACACTTAATTCTTACTTAGGGCAAAATTTGATCACTATGATCACCATTAAAATTTTAACTTACAGTATAGAACTCAAATTCATACAACTATTTAACAAAATTGGTATCAAGGCAAACTACTTCTTCCCTTAATGAATTTACAAAAGCCAGCAGCCCGTAAAGAATGCAAACATGTCCCTTACAAAATCGGTTAAGATCACTATAACAAAGCGAACACCACAAGATCTGCAGTTCGAAAATTGCATTACTGTATTAAAACACTCCGTTATGATTATTTTGCTAAGATAATTATACTTAAAAAGGCGCAAATTTCACATATGTATACTAATTTCTTATGGTATCAAACGGCTGTCAAGAGAAAAAATACAATATTTCACAAGCTGTCTTTTACCTACGGATACATAATTATAATTACTTTTTTCGATATTTGTTCCTTGGTGTTTATCTTGAAAATACATTAAAATTAATTTACTTTTTTCTTAACGCAACCAGTTTCAAAACAAAGATTTCATCAGTCCCGGCAACTAGTTTATCACGTGTTGCTGGGCTCGACCGAACGTCACTAACCACTTCGTGAATTTCCGACGTTGATGCGAGGCCGTCCGGAGATTCATTCTCCCACCGTCGAACAGTCGCAAAGTTGATCACCTGTTACTAGGTTCGATCGACGCGAAAAACCACTCGGTAAATTTCCGAAGTTGGTGCGAGGCTGTCCGAAGATCGTCTTGTAATCTTTTGTTTTCTTTCTGTAGTTTTCGGAGTTCTGAATCCAATCGATGCTTCTCCTCTCCTTCCTACAGAAACAACAGACAAGTCTTAAACCCTTTAAGCCCTCTAGTGATCAGCTTGAAATTTCTCCATGTGATATCAATGCTTTACAAAACAGAGTGGTGATGAGAATTGAGCGAATGATCACAGAAGATGAATCTAACAGACACTTCAACAAATTCTCCCTACTACTTCTATTGGAAATGTATGGGGAAAACAAAACAGAATTTTGAATTTTTAGCCATCATCAAGGCAAACAGGCACCAATCTACCACAATTCCTTTCTCTTCCTCTGGACCGAACGCTGTAGACCTCTCCCTGCTCCCCCCTCCCCCTCCCTCCTTTTTGATTCGCTTTGACACGGTAAAGCTAATGTTCAAAACGTCTGTTCTAGAATCTCTTTACAGGGGTCACTAGTCAGGTCATTTCCGATTTCCAAAAAACTCTCACTTTCAAAACGTGGCCAAGTGCAAAACCGTCCTTGTGAAAATGAGTTTTATTCGCATAACAATAATAAAAAAATCATATCAATGGCTTCGCACTTAGCCTTGCTTTGAAACACACTTACACGTCTACAATCATCCCTATGCTTTTTTACGCTAGAATCTTCTAGAAGAGAACTGATAGTTTCATTACTGACCTTCATTAAAGCATTCGATACAATAGCCAGCTTCATTTCAAGTTCAGCTTCTTTTCCTATACTCTCTCTTGTGAGCAAACTGAAAGTAATTATATAAAAATACTAAACATGGACCACGAACGACGGACATTTTGCTTTCTGCCAAACAAAATATGGTAATGTAAGGTAGAGTCTGCATTCAAGCCAAGTGGCCTGTCAGGCCGAAGTAGGAGCTTATCCCCGGTTTCTGTAGCATGGAGCGACTAGGAGTATTCCTATTCCCTCCCGCGTCACCCCTACATCCCCACCACAGAGGGGATGCCAGTCCATCGCTGGGTTAATTTTATTTTATTTTATTTAATTCGTTTTCACCGCATGCATTAAGAACAAACATGAAGAGAGCAGCGGGAAGGACTAGGGGGGGATAAGAACCATGGGAACTAATTCAACCAATTAAAAAGAATAACTTATGTATAAAAAGAGGAAAAATATAAATTTATGATTCAAAAACTCATTAATAACTCATAAAGAAAAAAACAAAATCTACGTCCAATTTTTGAACCAAAATAACCTAACCTGCGTAGCACGCGTTAGGAATTAACGGGCGTAAGAACGCAAGCTAAAAATAACCCCAAATCTAAATTTTAGTGCACGTATCAGAGATTTTGAAGCCGTTCAAAAAACTCGCAGTCGTGTATCATCAGGTTTAAAAACTCGAGGCGAACACTCCTGCTCGTGTTTATAGACAGTACTTAAAAAGACTACGATGACTGATGCTGTGGCCAAGCAACATGTGGGCAGTCAGGATCAAAATTCCTAATCTTATTCTTGTAATACTCTCTGCAATGAGCGTAGTTTAGTGTTACCATTCAAATGAATCCTCTTTGATAGAACTTTTTCATGGTACTGTTATTACTTAGGATTACTTTAAACCAAAAAATGAATTTTCCTTCGCGATGATGATTATACCATGATGATGATTATAATTATTATATTTATTTTTTTACTTTGGCTACTATTAAAAGTAACAAGGCTAAAGCACCAGGGCGTGCATGCAAACCAGTCACATCAATATATCTGCTAGAAATAGCCAACACGGCCCAGTAATTCACGGAACAAAACATGCTTTTATGAAAAACGGGAATACTAGGCAAAGAAAGCCGTTAACATTTTCTTTAATAACGTCATGATTAAAAGCAAGACTCACCTTTCTCCGGAGTTTCCTTTCGCACTCTGCGGAGAAATAAAAACATACGGACGTGACTTTTCTTGCGGAGAAATCAAAACAGACAGACGTGACTATTTTTTATTTAGAATAAATTTAACTAAAATAGATCAAAATAACCCCTCCATTGTCATCGAAAGAGTGTTTAAAATAAGGCACTTAAGCATTACTTGGAAATGTAAAAAAACTCGTAAGAAAACTAAACATCTTCTTCAAGAAGTGAAACATTTCAGTCTCTAGTAAAAACCCTAGGGTGTGATAATTCGTGCGCATTTTACATATTTCACAGAAGGAATTTGGGAAGGGGAGCCAAGCTATCCGACAGGTTAACAAAACAGCCACTAGACCATGACACGGATGTTATCGCGACTATTAAGTAAACTTTATTTACAAACTACAAAGAGATATGATCAACTAGTATGTACAAGAACACGTCGCTTACTTCCCTTAGTTTTGCAGACATGAACTCTCGTCCAATTTCTGAGCGGCGGCTATAACTTTTTACTTTCCACTGTTTTTTTTTTTTAATTTTTTTTATCCTGCGCGGTAGGTCCCATTGAGGCGAAGGGCGGCAATTTCACGTAATGTAAAGCGTGGAGATATCCTGAAGGGCGCATGCGTGATTCTTGGAAACCGCATTCGTGCGCGCAAGCGAAGACGAAAGTTAAGCAAGGGGAAAAAGAACGCTAGAAAAATAGAACCTGTGACGTAGGCTAAAAGTTACCGTTGTTCGCGTGATTCTTTGATCCAATTTACTACAGCATGAATAAATGGCAAAAAAAAACAAAAACAAAAACAATCAGACAAACAAAGAAATTGAGAATTCAGGTGAGAAAGTTTATCGACACTTTCCGACACTAAAGTTTATCTCTGTCCATCACGAGGTACTCCGCCTTGGGGCTTAAACGCGAAAAAACAAAGGAAACAGATGCCTGATGGCATATCTTGCTCTGACAAAAGACTTCTTAGCTCAAACCAATGCTTGATGTGGTTTTCGTTCGGCAAAACAGAAACAACTGCCATAGGAGTTGAAAGCAAATAAATATTAAACGATGGGCAGATAACAGCGGAAAAATCAGCATTTTTCTGGGATGGTAACTTTGAGTGCTAACATGACTTAACGTCTACCACAAAACCGCCTTTGATGGGCTGTACTTAAGTACTCCCTTCAACCTCTGTACCCTACGAATTGCACATAAACGACTTGGTTTGTTTTGTTTCGTTAACATTCTAGATCAATGTTGCGATAAAACCTTTAGATACTGACCAGGGGCGGATCCAAACTTAGGTTAAGAAAGGACTGTTGAACCTTTTTGTGGCAAATCACTTTTCAAAGAGAAACCACGTGTTTCACACTGTGAACACCGCGGGTAATACTGCTTTGCGAGCAGAGGCGAACAGATGATCCCTGGAAGCAACGCGTGTTTCATTAAAAAATTCAGACACTTAAAAAGTGATATACGATTCTGTCGATGTGAGAATTTTAGTCTCAAGCGTCAGGTCTGAGGGAGGGTGGGGGTGGGAGTCCGGACCCCTTGGACCCTCCCCCTGGATCCGCCCCTGCTGACGCCCTACAATAACCTCTCTATTACCGACACTGAGGCTACCGGTACGTACACACGGCACCGGATAAATTTTCGACCGGTTGAAAAATTCGTGCGTTTAGGCGTTCCATTCTCAGGGAACAACCTTAACCGTAGGAAAATTTAGACGCCTAGCTGTTGAAAGTTACGTGTGAACATAGCAAAAATATTGAATGGTCCCGTGTAAACGAAGTATCCGGTATCCAGTGCCGTATAAACGAAGCCTGAGTTCTGTTGGTCCATACCGCTAAGGCGCTTCCCTATCTGGCTCAAGGAGTCGGACAGTTTTTAGCAACGTAAAATGAAAGAAATTGCCCTCTCAAAAAAGGCGTTTTTGTCCGAACGGAGGAGAGGTGGACCAGGGGGTGTTACTTGGGTCAATTTTTGCTGGGTATGTGACGCTGGCCTCCCAAAATTCCTACCCCATTGTAGTTTATTTTGTGGCCAATTGTAGACCCCATTTTACACACTTTGGCCAAATGTAATTTACTGCCACTTTCTGTTTGTGCATCTACCTTATAAAGCCTAGTAGGTGTGTCATCCTAAAATGAATTCACACACTCTTTTGATAATTCCCAGATACAAATATTTTCTTAACCACAAAATCTCGAAAATGTGAGACCCCGTTCTAGTCACTCTATTGAAAAAGCAACTCCATATAGTCAATCCAGCAGCACATCCTTATTTGCCCATTACTAGGAAGTATTTCCCGTGGAAGGTTCTCCCCTCGGGAACAGGAAGTGAGCAAGTTACCTGAATCTACATACGCAGATGTTTCTGATTTCCTAGTTCTAGAGGTTTCTTTCTATATTCGCCCCCACAAAACGGCTTGAGCCATTAAGAGGCGAGAGAAGAAATATCCGAATATTCTCTCGTCACTTTGCACCTCAAGGTCGAAAAGAAAATATCTGGAACAGCACCGCGATTTCCGGGTGTTCGACCCATTTTGCTTCCTAGCTTCTCTGAAAAACGTTTGGGCAAGAGTCTCTCTTGGTTTGACAAAAGTTGTAATATATTGATATACTCAGATGACGATTTCTAGCAAATAATTTTCATCAAATAGTTGAAACCCTAAAAATTTCCGTATTTATAAAATTCTTCGAAGTCTTGAGATTGAGCGATTTGAGTCAGCTATGCAGGTCGAATAAAGTTATCCTCTGATGCACCGCACTCTTTCGTACGATGCAACCAGATTTTTTAACCAACATTTTGAATCGGCCACAAAATGAAGTGAATGAAATTACACTTCCTGAGGCCCCCTCTGGTGCCTCTTGAGTCAACAAATATCAAGATATTTTACAAACATTAGTGCTGTTTATACTTCAACAAATTTAAACAAATCCATGCAATTTTGTTTCAAAGCGGAATTAGCATTGTTCAAGAGGGATCACGTCATTTAGTCAAATTTAACACGACTCGGCTCCATAAACGTACAGTGACTACAGTAAATGTTTATAAGTCTAACCAAACATTGCGCTCAAGAATCTGACAGATGGTAACTGTTAAACGCACAGGAATATAGATATGTCTTTATGACTCATCCTCGCGTGAAGCGAGGCCGCACTTGAATAAACCCAGGCAAAACCCAACGATTTTTATTTCACCAAAATGGAAAAAAGTAATAATTAATAATTCACCTACCGGTACAGCAAATATTCTTTCGTCAAAGCTATGTCTTCTTGGAACAACAGGGATGTAAAACTTGTGCGGACCGTGAGAGCGGCCCCTACCTGAAAATATAAACAATCACGTACAATCAAGACGAACACGGACAACGCGCGTGGAGTGTTAACTTTGACGCCGGGCAAAATTAGCAAGCACACGTCTCGCAATTTCTTGACCAAATATCAGCACGAAAAGAAAATACTCCTCAGCAGCTTTGATTACTATGGATGACTCTATGTGGCCTTCAGGAACGAATATCTCAACCGCAAAAAACACAAATAGTATAAGATTGGCCACGACAGCTATAGAAATGCTTACTAGAAGTCTCTGCTCCAGCTGATGAAGGCCTCGCGTTAGTTCGCCACAATATTCGTGGATATTTGCGCTGAGGATCGGTAACAGGCATGGCTAAACCACCTTGTCGCTAGCTAAAATCGGCAAGAATCTTTGCATCACGAGACGCCATTGTTTTTCGTTTCATTTAACAACGCTACTACACAGATTCCTGCCGCGGGGCGTTTATTTATACGTTACGCAGGCCTGTTTATTACGCTACAGTGAACCTTTTGAAATTATCCACAGGCGGCCAGAGGAGGCCAAAATCTTCTCCGCGCCTTCGAAACCTTGGACAAGATTGCTAAGAATCGACTACTGTATAACATTATTACCACCCCAGTATCCCTTCCAAAAGTGGCAGGGACACTTTCGTCAGCCCATAGATGATAGAATCATGAATATTCAAAAGACATGACTAAACGCTCGATCGTTTCAGTCATTGCTTTCAAAAAAAAAAAAAAAAAAAAAAAAAAAACGAGATAATTAGCTATACGTTAATATGCTGAAGATTTTTAACGAAGGTTAATGTGGTTTTTAAAATTGAAAAGATTTGCTTCACTGAATCTCCAGGAAATGAACTAAAACGCTTTATACTAAAGTAGCCTACTAGAAAATACGACGGGAGCGATCACAATGTTATAGTTACTGCAACGGCTTAACACTCTTAATAAATTTAAGGCACAAGAAGTGGATTTTTCCAGATTTAGAACAATTTGAGGTTATCTTTAAAAAAGAGGGAAAAGGCCAGCAACTAAAAAGGCTACAATCAATTCCAAGACGACCGCAGAGGTATGGAAAACCAAAAATTAAAAGAGGACAATAAAAGCGAACTACTCCCTACAGACAACCCCCTATTGACCACTCCAGAAAATGCCATAACATACCATAATGCTCTTTCTTTGTCACCACAAAATTTTGCATAAGCATTGTTTTCAGTTTCTCTGGGGGCCATTTTTTATAAAACTCCCAAGAGAAATTTAAGACAATGCTTATGCAAAATTTTGGGTGACGAGCACAGAGCATTACACCCTGCGAGCAGAGGCCCTTCGATCTTCCGACTTATCTAGGAAGATCGAAGGGCCTCTGCTCGCAGGGCAACAGCATTATGGTATGCTATGATATTTTCTGGACGGACGGTTCCCTTGCTCCAAAGTACCATCCCACCCCTATAATACTAGCCTGCATAAATGACGCTTTATGAGCCAAGCGAGGCGAACGCGGCATTTTGCGCAAAGCGCGAGACGAACGCGTAATGACGGTTTTGTGAAGATTAGAGAAGTTGAATTTGACGATGCTTACGTCCTCTTTCATTTCTTTGGTATTTTGCTCTAATCAAAAGTGTATTTTTGACTTTAATAACAAGACCCACTTGATACGGACACTTCCTGTGGTCCCTTCAGTGTCCAGTTGACAGTAGTCCGAAATGACATCTGCCTCTTCGCCCACCGCCACAGAGGGTTGGGCGAAGAGACGGATGACATTTCAGACTAGGAACTGAGAAACTGAGCAAGGATTTCAATAGTCTGCTACACAGCCGTTTTTTGTGTCGTCACGCAACGCTCCTCCCCACGGAGCCTTGCGTGACGATACTAAAAACGGCTGTGTAGCAGACTAGGATTTCAAAGGTAGAATAACCTGTGACATAGCACCAAATGAAAGTACTGCCCAGTAGCTTACATTTGAATGGCCACACAATAGGATCCCTCAGCACTGAGACTGAAAAGAGCTACAACTACCTGGCATATAAAAGACATAACTCGAATATAAGGAAGAATTTGGAAGTGGAAGACTTATCCTACGTGCAGCAGGGTGCAGCAGGGTCGCGGATGACGAGTGACGGCAGGCGCGGAATGACGGGTGGCGACCATCGCCGCTCATCACCGAGAAAACCATAGAATTGTAGCAATTGAATGAATCCGAGTTACATTTGACAAAGTCTTATTTCCATCAAGCACAACCTATCTAACCTCATAAAAACCGGTTGTGAAGAAACAGGCAACGAACTGCATGGAAACGCATCCTCGCCTTGAAGAAAAAAACTAAAAACTGACAGATTTACGGCAGACATACGCCCTCAGTTTAGTCTCAGTTCACGTCATTCCGATATTGGTATAATTATCTTTGTTTTAAATAGCGAAAGTACACTGCTTTATTTAAAGACGGTGTAAAAATAATTCTCTCTTTCTCATCGTCAGCAAGCTATTCGCATCATTCACAAATTTTTTTTTACCCATTTCCTAGTTCCAGTAATTCAATATCAACCTAAAGCGACCAGACAATATGATCATGTCTTCCAAATTAAGTAATTATGCGGTCTTGGCTTCTAGAAAAGGACAGACAAATCTACTTAGTTATGATTGTCGGTCAGTCCTGAGTATTATTTTAAAAATCTACGAAATAGCTTCAGCAAGTTCCGTGTGAGAAACACAATTTACTTTCAAAAATACAAACGCAATATTTTGTAATAAAATTCTAAGGAAGACCAGACTTCGGAGAATTTTCTCTTCACGTTTTTCCGCTTCAACCGAATGTGAACAAAAATTGCACAATTCAGTGGCGACCCCTCCTAAAAGTAATGAGGTTCTAAATGGCCGGAAGTCGATCATCCGATTCGCGGTTAAGAGTGACGTCATACAAGCTTTTAACCCCATCATCAGATTTGATCTTCACAGGAACACTATACTAGTACAGTAATAAAAAGCACCGAGGAATAATTAATAACACGCAAACACAGACAAAACAATATCGTTCGACTCTAGAACAAAGCTATATTAATATAGTTGACATGAAACTGCAGTTTGAAACATCTGATTCGTGAATTTTCTCACAATTTCAGAAACACTTTTTAGACCGGGCGAATTAAGAAATTGTAACACCTCCAGCGATAACATGTACAGATCCGTTCCCCGCTGGTTAATTCACTTAGCTGCTTCTATTGAGTAATCCCAAACGGATCTCCGCTGCACATAAATGGTTCTCTTACACCACAAATCTATCAAAGAACTATGTTCAGATTTTACAGAACAGGAGTGACACTCTCCGAGAACCCAAAGCTCATCGTGTAACTCTTACTCAAACACTTTCGAGTTATCGAGTCAAGTAAACATCATTTAGTGTTGAGTTATGATTTCTTTATTCGTCAGCTAATTAGCTAAATACCATAAAATGAGCTCTAATGCGTAACCATTTCACAGATATAAACATTATCCCTCAAATCTTGTAACTAAAATTTCGTTTTAAACCGTCAAACGATGGATAATGCTGTTGAGAGTTTGTAAACCTTCGATTCTTATTTGTTTCCCTATAGACTTACGGGTGTGCGTTCACATTCAAGCACGATCCTTACAACAATGTAGTCCCTGGTTTAGTCTACCAAACAATCAATCCTATTAGGACAATGGTTCACTTTTTCGTGCGAAAAATTTCTTAGAAAACGATTGTTCGATCTAAACTTCCTACGTAAAGTTGAATCAGTGAATCTAGCCGCCTCCGCCAAAAACAACACAACACTGAAAAAAATATATAAAAATAAAAAGTTGCTCTTACGTAAACCATTCGGTGTGAGCGCTTGAAGCCGTGATTTCATTTTTGGAAGGTCCAAGATGTTGCTTACGTCCCACTTCCTTCTGGAACTCATTGTTCTGTGTTCGAAACTATAACTTGGTAAACGAATCCACCTTTAAATGGACAGTATCGGTATCAAGAGCCTTTCCGTCACGTAAATTCCACGCCAGGTTTATTTTTAGCCAAGACGTTTTTTCATTTAGATTACGAAATGTAAACAAAGATTTGTTAAGAACGAGTCTTGTCTGCAATTTGCATAATAAAGAACCTCAATAATACCCACTAATAAACGAACTAAAAGGAAAAAACAGTGGTGCCAATTTCCGTGAAGATGAATTCATGGGTAGGGAAAAGATGCGTCTCGCACTATTTCACTTTCACCTAAGAGAACTAATTGCTGACAACCATGTCACACTCAATCAGAAATCATTGTTATATTCCTAGACTTTCACTCAACTAAACAGGGACTGCCATTGGTTGATTCTTGGTCACGTGGCCTTGACTAAAAACAAATGTATCCCGATCGTGATACATCAAACAATGTATCCCGCTCGGGATACATTGCAGCACGTGATCAAAGCATGGTGGAAAGTGGCGTGACAAAAGGCGGCAAAAACACCGCCAGGTCCTGCCAGTTTTCTTTTTCGTGAATGCACACAACAACACAATCACGAAGCCTCAAGCTAAAAAGCAACGATTTTTAAAGTTATCCCAGAAGTTCCCAGAAGAAAAACAGCAGCTAGTGGAGGAAAAAGATGCAGATAATATAAGGAAAGTACTTTTGTTTGTAAATCATTCATTCAGTGGTTTTGAGAATTAAATTTGTGTTGTTATAAGTACCGAGTCGACTGTTTTGGTTCGCTCCGGTTATTCTTTTGTTGCTGTTGAAGTGAAAGTCTAGAAATATAACAAAATACTTAATGTCAGGTCCCTCGGGAAACCAGTTAGTTTTGTTTTCCCTCGAGTCCTGATGTTTCCCTCGACTTCGTCTCGGGAAACATCAGGACTCTCGGGAAAACAAAACTAACTGTTTCCCTTGGGACCTGACATTAAGTGTATAATATTAAGAGGAGGTCGAAAGATCAAAGTCTACAGTAACTTTTGATCATCGTGTGTGTCATAATTTTATCTAAGGATCGAAGAGCAAAATACGCAGGGTATAAAAACATGTATACTGCGATTCCGTTGCCCTTTAACTGGAATCAAGCCAAACACTTTAGCGCAGAGCTGGCAGGGGCACGACCACCAGGGGAACAGAATACAGGATAGGATATCCCTGGGGTAAAGTTTCGAAAACAATTCTCGCATGCGTACAAAAAGAAAATCCCTTCCGCTTTGCCTCTGTTCGAACATACCAGATTCCACAATGGGCCTTGGTAAAATAGCGGATAGCATTAAAACTTTAAAACTGTCTTAACAGATAAACTTATTAGATAACATTTACAGCTTAGCTGCTTTAAATATTTTCTGATCGACAACCCATGTAAAGGCGCTGTCTCGACTCAAGACTTGACTCGAGTTTTACAGAGTGTTAGTCTAGTTTTTCGTTAAGCTCAAGAACAATTGCGCCTCGCCTCCTATTTTGTTTGATGGAAAGGGACAAATCGGGACCACAAATCGTCTTTCACTTTTCTTTGCCCAATACGAAGGAAGAGGTAATTGTCCAAGCTTCCGCTTGAAAAACCTTCCAAGAGTAGACTACTCGAGGAGGCCAGTTGAGGCGTCGACCTTCGGGATATTCCGCGCATTAAAACGAATTACAACTCAATTCTCTTCCAACAATTTCAACAAATAATGAAGGAAGAAGGTTATTAGAATTACTGAACAAAATGATCACTAAAGAGAAATACTTTGATCTTTTAACAAAATCTCTCAGCTACTTCTTTAGGGAAATGTATGGAGATGAGTTTGAAGAATTTGTATGTAGATACTTAAAAAATATTTTGACACTCGATCTCACTGTTACTCTAAATCTGTGAAGGAAATCCTATGGTGTTACCATTCAAATGAATCCTCTTTGGCATAACTTTTGCATGGTGTTATGTATTTCTTGAGATTTTACAGAAAGGAATTTGAATTATTGTGAACTTTATCTTTGGTCACTATTAGGGGAGGAAGGGTTATACACGGTTTATCCGGTGTATAAAAGACTAATCCCTAAGGGATCAAATAAGATTGACTTTTTCAAGTTTGGAACACTTATGCGAGCCACGCCAATGACATGAATACCACTCCTAAGCAGCAATTTCCGCACATATATTTTGGTTGAAATCTGACCGCGCTTACCTTCAAATGAAAGCCACTGAGCAGTACTTCATCGTGATGTTTTTTACTATGACGTACAAGGTGGTTCTAACTTTTGCGTCAGTGAATAAAACGCTGAAGTGTGACCACTCAAATGAAAGCGACTGAGGAGTCCTTTGATGTGGTACTGTTTATTACGCTGCAGACGGTGGTTCTAGCATTTTTAGTCTGCGGATAAAATCCTAAAGTGTGACCACTGAAATAAAAGCTAGTGAGCAGTACTTTCCTTTTGGCACTGTTTATTATGCTGCTGTAAAAGGTGGTTTAAATTTTGAGTCTGTGGATAAACTCCGAAAGTGTGAATATCCACATAAAAGTTACTGCGCAGTAATTTTCCTGTGGTACTGTTTATTATGCTGTCCAAGGCGGTTCTGACTTTACAGTCTGTGCATGACGTCCTGTAGCATGACCATTCATATGAAATCTCGTTGGCAGGACTTTTAATGGGTCCTTTTTCTTTTCCACCATTTCTCAACATTAAATTTTACATTCAAGACAGAAATTTCACTTTTACAGCTTGCGGAATGACAAGATAAAGCAATCTTACCTGGTGCCTTTATTCTGCTCAACGACTTGTCCTTGTCTCTCTTCTCCTTTTCCCTTTCTTCTCTAGCGACAGAGGACTGGTGATGCAGCAGGTCCGACGCGCGTGTCAGCGAGTGCAGTACATCCTCAGCCACAACGAGCGAGGAACCTTTATCGTACTTGACAGCTTTTGCCGCATGAAGAAGCCGAGAAGTCTGATCAACGATCGAGTCACTCGGTTCTTCACTAGCGCTCATTTTGATCTTGGTAATCCGCGCGTTTTTGAGATGGGAGTGTGACTGAGAATGCGAACGATGTCCTCGAGATTCGCGCGGCATGGTCGCGTGAGGCGTGGTCCGTGTGTCCCACTCACGCGGGAGACTCGAAGATTTTTTGTGACTCTCTGGGGAGAAGAGCAATTTCCCTGCAATCATCTGACTAGCGTCCACAGCGTCCGCGTTTCTTTCTCTGGTTTCTTCATCGGTAGAATCAGAATTTCCGCCAGCAGCGGCCACTGATGACTGCTTTGAACCATGGCGTCGCCTGCTTGATCTCTGACGTGGAACCGTGTGCGATTTATCAGCAGGCAAGTGATGGCCTGGATTCGCAGAACTTGTCAAACGGATTTTTCTTTCGGAGCGCACCACTGGTTTAACGGACGTTCGGTTAGTGTCGGGCGTCCGAAGCTTACTCGGGCTTTGCTCGCCCGATTTCTTTCGCCTAAGATGATGCGGGGTTTTCACGTCGTCATCTTGCACTCGCTCGGCAGGCATCTTCGCGCTATCATCCTGCGTGGTGAGTCTTGAATTTGTCTGTTTGTCCTCGCTTACATTTCTCCAATCCACAGGGGTGCTTCGGCTTTTAGCGTGGTAAATTTTAATCCCTTCCACCTTGTCACTGGGACCTTCCAGGGACTGCCGGTGGTTTTCCAAGCGTTCGATCAGAAGATTCCTGGCAGCCAAACGCGCTTCGTACTCTGACTTGCGCCTCATTTCCTTTTTCACTTCCACGGATGTGGGTGACGCCTCGACTACCGTAGTCGTGGTGTTTCTGCCTTGCATCACATTTTGCGGCAGATCGCCTTCACTCTTTCGCTGCAATACCCTGCTCTGTTCCCTGTCCGCTTCTCTTGTCAGTCTCTTCAAAATGTTTCCTTGTGAGTCTTCACCTTCGCCGCCTCGGAACTGGTTCAGCGTCTCCCCGGACTGCGCTCTGCGGGGAGTTAGTTGAATATCTTGCAGCGAACCCGAGGACGCCCGATCCCCGACTTTCATTCGTAAGCTCCCATTTCTTTCTAGGCTCCCTGTTCCATTTGCGATCATGTCTGGGGTTCGAAACCCAAACGCTTTTTCGATCTGGTCCACTGTGTCAGACATAGAAGCTTCAGTGATGTCCTCGTAGCTTGGTTTCTGTTTGTAAGTGTTCACTGTCGTGATCACGGCTCCTAAACTTGTCTCCTTGAAAGGCATGGCGTCGTTTTTCTGCGCGACATACGGCGTTGTTTCGTGACCCGAATCCCGTTTGTTACTGTTATCCGGCATTGCCTCGATGTTCACTCGGACAGCACCGTAACCGTCTTCCGGAAATCTGGAATCCATCGTACCTCCATCGACCCTGGAGTTTCCCTCTCCATTCACGACCGTTTTCCGATGCCTCTGCGATGTGCTTCCAAATATGGGCTTGTCAGGACTGCGGGGAGATGGCGGGGGAGAGGAAGGCCCGCTTGCGATAGCGTATAACGTGCCCGACGCTGTATGGGCTTTCACTGTGACACCAACGGACTTTGCGACACCCTGAGACCTTTCCCCATTAGGAGTCACACTCGTTACGGTGTACGAAGCCCCGTATGTAAAAGCTCCAGCCCCGTATGTACGCGGGGTCTCTTGAAGTGTTTGCGAGCTACCGCTGACCGAAGAAGTTGAACTCGTTCCAGGCGACGCCGGGGAATCAGGAGGGCGGGAGCCAGAATACATTGCTCTGAAGAGAAAAAGAAATGAGGGATCATTTTACGTTTTACTGCCCACCTAGCCCTCCCCTAAGCCAACGTTTTGCCCTAACCGAGAAGTAACTTTTAAAGTTGGCTTAGGGGAGGGGTAGGTGGCTAAAGGCCTTATCGTATCAACACGCAATTCTTCATAGGTTACCGGTCACTTCCCCCCCAGGTAATTTCGCCCCTGTTACTTAGCCCCCTATTTTCGAGTCATTTAGCGCGCTTCAAATGTGATATTCTTCGTTCTTTAAGCCATAAACCAAAACAAGAACGCTTCAAATATAATATTCCCCGTTCTAGAATAGGGGGGTAAGTAACCGGGGCGAGATGACCGGTAACCTCTTCATATGGTCTCCATACTGGTAGGTTTATTCTGGTGGTGGTGAGGGTACTTTGGTGAACAATCAAGACAACAAAATGATGTTATACATTTGTCAGTGAAACAGGCGACTCCAAAAAAATCCAAGTCATCCCAACGAGAGTCAAACCTAGCCCTCATACTCCGACCACTGAGCTATAGAAGTCTTGTTGGAGCTGAGGTCATTTAACCGGGTTCATGCGAAAATCATACAACATACTGCTAGGAATTGCACGTTAATGGACGGCTATTCGCAATGAAATTAGTAAATATAGTAAATTCTAAGCCTCGTGAATATATGTGAGTGACTTTTTTTAATGTCAGTCACGACGCAGTGAAGATATCATTGCGAGCAGTCTCTTACTTTTTTTTTTCAAGATAGTGGGAGATCAAGCGTCAACGCCAGCCTACGAAACGCGAAAACTGAGGGCTTGTGTTTCTCGCATGTCACGCACGCCACATCACTAACTTTGTAGACAAACGAAAGACTATATGCACTCTAAAGGTACGATGTAACAACGGTTAGTTACCTTGCTTCAACAGAGCCAGCATTATTCGGTCGCATCACCCAAGGACTGTCTTTTCCGCCTTTGCCATTGCTTTTTGAGCCAACTTTAGACGGTGGCTTACGACCGCTATCAGCGGCTGAGAGGGACGTAGACGACCCCGCTGAAACATCACGTGAATCTACATCCTCTCCCACTGACGAGGCACTGCCAAATGAGGAAATAGTCCCCACTGAAGCACGACTGGCACTCCAGTAGGACCCACTAGGTAGCTGGATACCCCTGGGGAATAAAAAGTATCATGGCAAGTTAAACTGTGCCCCTGGGGAAAAAGTATATCTGCATAAGAAATGATAGGAGAATTAGGTTGTAACCCAGGAAAATGTGACCACCCACGCCGAACATAGGTAAGTCCTTGGACTCATCTCGAGAAAAATCATTAGTCCCAATCCAGAACCAATGGGTCCCAGTTTAAAAAAAACGAGTCCGAAATTAAAAATGCTTGGGCCTTTATGTAGACTGTTCACAGTCTTCTATTTTTTCGTGAGATCGTCGAGATGTAGCGCGTCTTACGATCTTACGGAAAAATAGAGGACTGTGAACAATCTAGCCTTTATGTAACCCAACAGTAAAAATAATCTGAAGACAGACTCCAAATGAAAACTCTGTATTACAGTATACTGAAATTAATATAGTCCTATTTTAAAGCGGAACAAAGGCTAAAAGAATTGTGCACCGTTTAACAGCAGCCATGATAATAACTGCCACAGAAATTACACGAACGGGATATTTCTACAAATACACATGTTCAGATTGATCGATCTTTGCGGACGCATGCCATGAATTATTTTGCGTCTTTGGGGATTTATATGCGTCAGGGACGCAGGACGCAGAGGTAACAAAATCACTGAACATATAGAATATATTAGTTATCCAATGCTTTCCCGTGGTATACCGTGAAATATCCTGTGAGTGACTTATACAAGCAAGCCTTTGCATAACTAATTTATCCTGTGCCTTTCATCATGACGACGTAAAATGAAGAGACCTTTACAACGAAGGTAAACTGGAATAATACAAGCTGTAAGAAATATTATTATTGGTCATTCGAACTATTTCGCCGTTTCTGATTGGTTCTAATCCCTGGCTAACTGTTCATAACCTGCTGGCGCTGACCAAATTAAGAAGATACGGGTAATATACAATCATTGACGTCATCAACTCTGACGTCAATGATTGTGCGCATTGCGAGCAGTGCACTTGAGTGTAAAACGAGAAATTCAAGTAGGAGGTACACACTTTCTTGGTTTTCCGCTCTGGAAGGGCGGCACAATAACAGCAGACACTGATCCAGGCTTGCGTAATATGTCAATCATCTGATCATGACTCAGCGTGGCTACAATCAGCCCATTGATCTGGAAAATAAGGATTTGTTATGACAAATAAGTCATTGACATCATAAATTTCGAATCATACAGGAGAAATAGGGGAGTGAGAGCAAGTACCCTTTCTCCTAACCTGTTCCAGGCGTTCAGAGAGTAGAGCGCGGCGGTCAGTGGGGAGCGAGTTACGAGTACACCAGGAAAACGGAGGGGGGGGGGGAGAGGGGGGAGCGAGAGCTTTCCCCCTCCCCGTTTCCCCCTCTAGTCTCCCCTCCCTTTTTTTTCTTCGTGAATTTGTCTCCCGTACCCTACTATCTGAACGACTGCAACTGGCTACCTTTCTCCCCCCACCCACCATCCCTAGAGCTTGCTAGTGCGTTGCAAAAGGCGTCACTTTTTAAACACTGATTTGCATGGCATCACTTGTGTTTCATGATTTTGCAAAACGGGTAGCATACTTGAATTTCCAACTTTTGGGTTGAGGGCCAAAATCTAATGACAAAACTCACAGGGTTTTCAGTAAGAATTCTAGTAATAAGAGGAAGGTGTAACGTTAAAGGAGAATATTTTGAAAGTCTCCACGCCTGAATAAACAGTAGTCATAGGCTACCGCACGTTAGCCGGAGAATTCTCCGATCTCCCATGCCAAATGAACACCCTGTCAACAGCTTTCCAATACAACCTCTTCAACAGTTTTTACATGGGTACGAGCTAATTGTATCTCTGGATTGAAGGTTTTAGTGCATAACCGAAAGAATACAAAGCATTTCTTTTATGACACTACTCTCAATTGGTTCTGTACTTGAATTTTATGACTTTGTTCCAAACCTCAACAAGTCGAGATCCTTGTCGCAGCCCTGCCTGCCAGGCAAGCCCTGAATTTTCAACATCCGCGATCAGTCCTTCAAACTGTACATGAAATCCCAACTGTCCCATGTTGTTGCGCCGTAAGGTCATGGTTTGGGTCTGTCAGGAAGAAAATACCTGCTTTAGATTTGAGGACGAGGAGCGGAGGACGACTATGAGTACGAGAGTTTTTTCGCGTGTTGTGGACAAATATTTAACCCGGAAAGGTCATTGTACAATTTTCCACCTGAAAAAATTAGTGCGGTTATTTTTATTGGAGAAGGTTTAGCACTTTCCCGGTTGCAGAATGTAGAAACTTCTAAAATTTAATAACTTGTTCCGGCCAATACAACATTCTCGCTAAAACTCGTGATAGAATGACTACGGCTTTTACGTTTTCCCGCCAAAGAGACGCTGGCTCACGCGCGTGCACTACTTAGTACTGAGACCAAGTACTCGTCTCAGAATCTTAAGACTATTATTATTAATAATAATACTATTACTATTATTATTATTATTATTATTATAATTATTATTATTACTATTATTAAAAACCTTATTCGCGATGTTTTGCAGATGATACAGAGAATACAGGGAGCAATGAGCAAAATGACTGTCTGATTTATCTACCAAAACATTGAATAAAAGATTTACTGTTACATTTCATAGAGCTAATCACATCGAAATATGATTGGTAGTCCCACCATTGTTAAATCTGTCTTCCTTCGACAAACAAGGAGTTTATAGTGCACTGAAGGACGTTACTATGTGATAATATAAAGGCACATTTGGCTGGCTCCCCTTTCTTTACAGGGTAAAATGAAGTTTAAGTGGAAAAATAAACTTAACGTAATATATCAAGCATGAGACGCAGTGTTTTATCACCAGGTGAAACACCGAGAGCCGTTATGAAGTATTTTTGACAAACTTTGAGGTCGCCCAGATGAAACACTTTGTCGAATGCTTGATATTACTTCTCAAACAAAATGATTTTCGAAGGAGAAATTAAGGATGCAAAAATCAGCAGTTTTTCATCTGATTTTCAAACACTGATTCAACATTAATTTCCTTTGTATTTCCTTTATGAATTATTACTGCGGTTGAGAATGCTGTATCATGAATTTCCTGTTTAAAATATAATAATGAATGTCATTGGCTGATTGCCACGACTTTCATTTCCGCTCAGCAGACATACACTCTGCCAACGGAGCTCACCAGGTAGTTTAGCCCGCATAGCAGGCGCCGAAAGGGATAGGGGATTGCGAGAAAGGGAAAAAGGGAGGGGGTTGGGGAGAGAGGGTAAGGGATTTTCTCCATCTTCCCCTCCCCCTCCCACTCTCCTTTTTGCGCCTACTACGCAGGCAACGAGTGGTTTGCTTTAACCGGGCAGTGTTTGCCTATGTAAGAAGAAACACAGAAAAACAATTTTACCTGGCAACCAATAGAAATTTCTTCAAGTCTCCTAACAATCTCTGGGATGTCATCTGAGTCAGATGTGGGAATGTTTAACACCAAACATTCTCCACTGCCATAAAATACCTTGATACTGTAGTCAGAAAAGTAATGCGTATTACATAAAACTCTCAAAAATGAAAAACTATACATTTCAAGGGGGAAAAACCAAGCGCTCTGTTTTCTATAACCATAAATGGACACATTAATAATATTATTAATTTTACTGACAATAAAGATACCTTTGTGAAAGTGACGTCCAGCCAATCACTGATTTAGATGGAATGCTGAACAAAACTTCCTGCAAGAAAATGAAAAAAATATATATACAGTCGAACCTCTCCAATACGGCCACATTGGGGACAGAAGAAAATGGCCGTTGTGAAAAGGTGACCGTCAGGGGCGTGGCCAGCTTTTGACTAGATGTAGGCCTGGCCGACTTTCATTTCCACGTGCCCTGAAAAGTGTACACATGACTAATACGCACTGAGCTCACCAATACTTTAAGCTCTTAAGCTTTTTAGCTCATGCCCAAAACGCATAATTTATTGCAAGGGGTAGAGTGATCAAACCAAAAAATTGTAGGCTGAGGCCGTTGTGGGGAGGTAGGGGTGGAATATGACAAATATTTTTTTCAGGGAGTACAACATGTTTATTGTGATACGTTCATGCTTAATGTATCCCATGATGGTAATCTAATCATATATAATATATACAGATAAAATACACAAAAAGCTTAATAATGGTTTGAATCAAAAAGTTAACGAGCAAGGTTCGCAATATTCGCTAAAAGTATCGTCGACAATTCATGCTCACTACAGCGTATAAATGGAACACAATCAAAAGAAGATTGCCATAATCATCAACGCACTATACCAATCCAATTTCATGACTTTTTAATCGATGACAGAAAAAAATGGCCATTGTCAAGAGGTTATTTTAGCACTTGGGGACACGCTTTAGTGGTCGTTGCTGTTGTAAAGAGATGGCCGTTGTAGAGAGGTTTATAAAACAGGAGTCAATAATAGGCTGATTTAGCAACAGAACGAGAACGTCAGTTGAAGACGGCGCGCGCACATCAAACAACTGGCTTGATCAGTTGATCAATGGCAGAGCGGCAAATTGAGGACCGGAAGTCGTGTTTAGTCCTTTCCGTGCGCTTTCCCGTCGTCAAATGACGTTCCCGTCCTGTTGCTAAATCAGCCTAATGTATGGACTGTGCAACGGGACAAAAAAAGTGGCCGTTGCAGAGAGGTGGTCGTTAGTGGAGATTCGACATATTTTTTGAGACTAATCACCTAAATAAAAATTTAAAGACATCTCTACATTTACAATCATAAATGAAACATGGATAGAACTAAGTTGGAAAAAGTTGTACAACTAACCTTACTAGAGGAATGGATCAACACCAGTGTATCAGCAGAGATGCCCATCTTACACTCAATCACGGATGAATTCCTGTAATCATCAACCTGCAAATAATTCATACAGCAATCAACTTTGAGTTCATGTAGCATACCGTAAATCCTCTATTAAGCCCCACCCCGGGAAAAGGGCTTATTTATTTCAAACACATTTGAAGAGGGGAGGGGCCTTAATAGAGTTGGGGGGCTTATTTGAGAGGGGGGGCTTATTCAATGGTATCAGTTCTCCATAAATAACTAGAATACAAAGTGGAAAAGCTTAAGTACAAGAGGTTGGGGGTCATGCAGCCGAAACTTCCAGTTGGTAAATAAACCATCCCGGATCAGTCCACACGAAGTTTTACAGTCGTCATTGGCCAAGCAAGCGACAAGGTCCTTCCCCATATTAAATCAGACAAAGGACTTTTATGAAAGTCTAAACTACATGTACCCTCAATGATTACTTTTTATAAGAGAGTGGGTAACACAACAACAAACAAACAAATAAAAACAACCAAAAGCAAAAAACCAACTATCACCTGTACATTCCAAATTAATGCTCCCCTGGAAACTTTCTCTGGCGAGATGGGTGGACGAACCTTCTCCTTCTTCTTTGTTGATCTTAGAATACCTGGCAAAACAGAGTGTCACAGTTAGGGCTCAAAGACCTGTTCATTTATAGACTTATCAAAAACAAAACAAAAAACACCCGCTCTTGATTAGTCCTTAACGAATGGTCTGTGGAAGCAGACCCACTAATGAAAGATACAGCAGTAATTAAAGTTTTTGCTTCCAAAATCAATTTTTGAAGAAACAAATAAACGTCTACCTTTAATAATGATGGTGTAGCAGTTGCCACAAAACCAAAAAGTCAAACTGATTATTCATTAAGTATATATTTACTCAAGTAAATATAATGAGGCTGTGAAGTCTCATAGTTATCATGACTATATTCAAACCAATGATCTGAGAAATGAACTCCTTATCGGTACATTTTGCGAAGGATCCAGAATATTACAGTTGTTAAAAAAAATAGCAAGGCTGCATTAATTTTTTCAGGATTAAAAAAGTATCCAAATGGGCAAGAGGCAAAACAACCAGTTGGCCATTTTGCAAGAATGAACTTGCAAAATGAACGAATTGAACTTAAGACTACCAAGAATAAATATCAGCATGGTAAATCAGAGTGGAACTTAAGCCCGGATCTTCAGACTGGAGCCGTAAAATAATTTTTATGTGGCTAAATGTAATTAAGGCAAAGTTAACCTCAAAGCAATGCTGGTCAGCAGTTTTCCCAGCTATGTTGGGGGTGGCCCAATGCCTCTAGAAGGGGCACCTTGTAAACTTCAAAGTACTAAATCCATCATGTATGTATTATTTTCATTCAGGGATGTCACTAAGATTTCAAGTTGCCGGGTAAATGCAACAAGTAGGTGGGGAATCAAACAGCTAGGGATTTCTTTTGGTTTTATGTTTCTTCTATTTGCCTATGACAGTGGCCGGGGAACACATTCATAGTAGCCGGAGGAAATCCCTCACCCCTGGCTCTTAATAACAGCCCTGTTCATTGACAATGTACCTTTTCCTTTGGCACCAGTCTCCAGTGTGGTGTTGGTGATAAAGTTTGTTGCCAGATCTTTCAAGTATTCATGTCTTGTTCTTGTTGCCATAGCACTGAATTTCTCAGACTTGTGAGCAGCATTTTCGGCATTCATAACTGTAAATTAAAAACAACAACAAAAACTAACATTAAGGTTTTTGGTTTAGCAGTTTAGACCACTCTTTGAATTGGTCTTTCAGTAATACTCTCAAAATTTTCGTTTTTCAGCCACAATTTTCATTTTTCCTTTTGCACTCACATTTTGGTTTTCAGTTTTTTTCAAAAGGAAAAGTTGGTATTTAGGTTTCCTTGTTTGTGTTCACTTTCAAAAGATCAAAATTATTTCAACATTTTAAAATTTATACTTGGCTGCAAGGTTGAAAGGAATACAACAAAATTTATTCATTCACAAATTATTCATCCCTGAAGCTCTAGGTGTGTCCTCGACAGTGCTCGACTTTCAGAAAAAAATCTTGGGGCCAGCTGGCCTCCAAGTTTTCATGTTTGGTCGCCAGAATAACTATTCTAGTCGCCCAAAATTACATTTAAGAACTAATGGCATACAATAAACCTAACATCTTTTAGTTAGCCTTAACAGAAAAAGAATGCTTTAGACTTCCTTGAACTTTCTTTCGAACGGTTTTCGCTCGAGGCTCGATTACCAGCCGGTGTTCGGGAACATGAACCCACACTCAAGCGTAAATCTACTCAAACAGGTATTCAAGCAATGGAATACACATTTAGATAAACAAACTTTAGGAATCACAAAAAATCTTATTTGGGTTATTAAAGAACAAAGTCTGCAAAATTTGCTCTGCGTCCCATGTATTTGCATGTTCAGAAATGAACATCGGTGAAACTTGATCTGTTTCGCGGTTGCCTAGCACGTGATCGAAAGTCTCCAGAAAGAGGAGACGTCGCTAATGTTTTCGGGCAAAGAAGTTGATTTCGCGAGAAGTCTGTTAGACAAACAGCATGTCTTTTGAGTTCAACGGTACTCCATTAGAAGTCAATAAAATATGGCAGGGTCGTCAGGCTCAACAGAAATTTGCATAAAGTAGTTTACCAGAAGCTTGAGAAATAAGCGTCGTTCGTTCTCTATCAGCTTAGGCTTTTATCAGACTAATCTGCTATAAAGTCCGCAATCAAGATACATGTTCGACATAAAGAAATTGTTTTAAATCGATGTGCCAAAAGTCATTCCAAGAGAAACATGGGACGACCTGTTGAGAATTGCAATCAATTTGCTTGAAAGTCGATAAGACTTATGTCGAATTTACAGTCCTCTTTCAAGTAAAAGTCAAACGTCAGACGGACCAACTGTTAGATCATAAGAACAATCCGTTAGAGTGTTGGAAGAAATCGTTAAAGCGTTTAGACAAATGGTTAAAACGTTTAGATACACCGTTAAAGCGTTTAGGCAAAACGTTAGAGGGTCAGAAAAACCGTTAGCTATCCGTTAGTTTTGTAAAGGATAACAAATTATCATTAGTGTACGTTTTTCCAGAGAAGAAAATCCCCTATCTTGGGGGCCAGGTTGGCAACCAGGCGTGAAAATTTAGTCGCCACTGAGAAAAAGCTAGTCGCATTGGCGACCCCACAGGTCGCAACGTCGAGCCCTGCTCTATTCCCCCAAGCCTTGGAGCCGTGTATCAATAATTGGTCCACATTAAAAGTTGATGAAACAGTTAACAGATCTATTGGTTAAAAATTTTAGTGTAGAGTCTGGGCACTAGGAATTTACACTCCAAAAAATTGAATTGCTTATTTTATAGCTCACTGCAACTCAGTTTCGCAGCAAAGAAGGCCTTAACCTGAGTAGTTTCCAGAAGATAGTGACTCCAGGATAGGGGCTTGATTTGAAAGGAATAAAACAAAATTCCTCAAGTAGCCCCCCTCCCCCCCCCCCCCCCCTTAACTTGTAGTGGGACAGTTTATGCTGTTACATATGAAGTAGATTATTCTAAAACCGGTCTGAACCACTCTGGGGTATAACACGTGTGTAGCTTCTGTACCACAATAGATCCGTCTGTCTCGTGGTGATTAAAGTGTTGTGTTCTCAGTTCTACTCATGTCAAATCCCTCTACAAAAGTGGTGGAGAACCTGGGCAACCTTGCCCTAGGAATCACTACCAAATCCTGGCAGTTTGTTTGAAAAGTACGCTATCAGAGGTTTTGGTTTTAAAAAGTACAATAACCATAATAGCATTATTTATTGAGAGGGTGACACTAGTATAGACAGTTTAAATAACTTATAAACCTGTGGCCTTCTAAGTGTCTTCATCTAGCCTGTTCTAGGTGTTCAGCTCATGGGGACAGTGCAAAGAGATGTGAGCAGAAAAAAAAACACTCTCCCTCTTTTCCTCCATATTTTTTTCTCACTCTCCTCCTTAATGTTGCACTCCACTATCTGAACGCCTGGAACAGGCTAGTCTCCAACTAACTGGAAACACTTTCCAGATTGAATTTGAATCTGGATAACTGATACAGACATGCCCAGAGGTAAACGTCCCAAAGCAAGGAAGAGAACCAACAGACTCTACCCATGTATGGTGTTGACACCAAACTTGAACCTAGGTTACACTGGTGGGAAGCGAATGCTCTCACCACCGTGCCATCCCTGATCACCCACAATAATCAATATTCAGACAGATGTACAAAGTCATGGAAAAGGATCTCCTTACCTTTTGTCAGAAGGAAGTCTGCAAAAGCCTTTTGCTTTCCAAACTTGGCCCCAGCAGGTATATTTGGTCCAAATGGAGGTACATCTTTAGAACGACTTACAGCGACTCTAAACATAAACATCAATAATGATTCCCAACTTATAACATTGTCATGGTTATCCTAGCCTGCATTGCAGACGTAATTTAACCCCAGTAGGTTAACGTCTTAGAAGCAGCACCGAGATAAACGTTCTGGGCCCCCAACAGACTCAATGAATTACCAAAAGTACATTTTGAACTTCCTTTAACTTTGATTGGCAAGTTGACAATGGCTTTTTCAACAGACCAATCATGGTGTGTACTCAAATCATGATACAAAGATGGGGACCCGGAACAAGGATTTCAGCGCTGTTTTCCAGACAGACTTTAACCAGAGTTTAGTTTCGTCTGTAGCGCAGGCTAAGCTATCTCTGACTTCTTCAAAATGCAACAGAGTGAAAAAAGGGCACGGGAAATCTAGCTCATGGATGATCTTGTCAATGTTTAAATCTGATTTTCTAACTTTGTTGGCCTTCAAATTTAATGTGAACCATTAAAAAATTTCAAAATATTATTTCTAGCGTGCAACTTGTAAATTCCTGAGTGGGAAGAAATTTTCAAAACTGTGGGTCTGCCTCAAAAGGACACCTCTAATGTTTTTTCCAAAATAAGGTTCCACTCACAATAATAGTACACCTTTCTGAAACTGTATTCCACCCACTAATAGAAAAATATAGTCAATCTGTCAATTTTCTTTAAGTAATTCAACAATATCATTAACTTTTACCTCAAACTCAAAAAGGTTAAATCTGAACATTATTTTGAGAGGGCTGCCTTTTAGTCAAATACCTGTAATATGTATTATCAGAGCAAGGATTGAAAACTCTGACCACAATGAACACATGCTGAAAGTGAGATCTAATATTCTTCGGTGTGAATGGAAGTGCACCAGGCTCTTGGAACACAATAGTGACTATGTCATTGCCAATGTGTCTTTTTCTGAGAAGCTGCAACAAAATGGAGAACATCATTCCATGTTATTATTGACAATTATACCAAAGAGCACTGCCTTGGAGGAAATACAGAGAAAACATGTATAAGGCAGTCACCCTTAGGAGTGACCAACCAACTGCTTAACACAGGTTGACCTTTCAGTGGCACATCCAGGGGAGGGGCCAGCAGGCCCCCCTTACATTTAGACCAAACTGAAGCCTGAAGGGCCGAAAGGGTCTGGATGACTGCCCCACCCCCCAATCCCTTCTCTCAAGGTCTGGATCTGGCACTGACCTTTTGATATGGGCATTGGCAAGTGATCAACACTTGATTCTGGTGTAGTTACTACATATGTATAACATGTATTAATTTTTATCTCATTTCTTCATGGCAACTGGTAAGAGCAAAAGGTTTTTATCCAAGTTAACTGATCACGCTGACGACAGCTGATAAACATGATACCTGCTGTCTATTATTAGGTGTCCAGGGCAAAAGTGTTGAGACATGGAACATAATTTCTCGACCGTGGAACTGTGTGTACACTGAATACTCTCCAGTGGAGTCATCTGCAAAATAGAAATTTTACAATCAGTACTCTGACTGACAGTGAGTTAACCATCAGTCTGTTCATAAGGTAGTTATGGTTTTATGGCAGTTTATAATATCTGTATTGTCTAAAATAACATTATTAAATTTTACTCGCAAACCAGAAGGTATTGTTTTAGTAAAGAGCTGCACCTTCCTTATCTCTTTTTTCTCTCTATCATTCTTGGTTTCATCACTCCTACCCCTCCCTACTTGAGTTCCCCCCAAATAATTCCCCCAAAGTTCTCCTCCCCCTCTCCCAAATAATCTCCCATCAAAGTTCCCTCCCAACTCTCCCAAATAATCTCCCAACCATTCCCCTTCCCCTTCCCCAAATAGCCCCCACCAAAGTCCTCCTCCCCATTCCCTAACTAATCCCCACAAACGTTTTTGCTTTCTGCTACCAAAAAGGTGATATTGTTAAAGAATAATGTTTATTACTTGCAAGTGTAAGGATGATTTCTGAAACCAACCCAAAGTACACTACATGTCTGTTTGTCTAGAACTTACTCCTGTTATCCAGCTGGGCTCTGTACCCTTCAAAACCCTTCAGCGCAACTCTCTTTCCAATGAGTTCCAGAAATTCATCAAAAGCAGGACCTGACATTTCTGTTAAACAAAAAAGGTACATGTTGGGGGCTGTTTATATGATACCGGACTGAAAAAATTCTGGAAATAATTATGGGTTTCTTTTCAGAATGAAGTTTGTACTGCATTCATCACATGATAAAATTGAATCGCTCAACCTAAGGCATTCTCGCGAACATGGTTTTCATGCCAGATCAAATACACATGCGCCACTTGCACAAGTTTGGTTCCAGTTTACATGATACCAGAATGAAACTTCATACGAGAACAAGAATTTCACCAGAATGAACTCATTCCAGAATGACTTGAACAGGAACTGCATGTTGCTTCAGTATCAAGTAAGCAAATACAGAGAAATAATATGGAGATTGAATGAACTCATTCCAGAATGAAAGTCATTCCGGCATCAAGTGAATAGCCCCTAAACCTGAACATCCTAAAAAACTCAGATCAGTTCAGGTTTCTGGGACAACGATGAGTTAGGGGAGGGGTAGGTGGGCAGTTTCCCAGAAACCTTAACTGATCCAAAAACTACATCATATTTCTGTGGCATGAAATAGTTATTTCTATTCCCCATTGAATTGCTAAGTTCATTGCCAGGTTACCCCCAGAATCTAAAAAGCTGGTAACTGTTTTTTACACCTCAGTGGGTGGAGTGAGGCACTGTGACTGTGAAACAAAAGATCACATCAAAATGCCTCTGGCAGGACCAAAACCTGGACCTGTTGAAATGAAGACCAAAGCACTAACCACTGAACCACCGAGTCCCCCAAGTTACATTTTCAGCGTGTGCATTACCGGAAAATTTACAAATTCAATAACCGCATGATGTGCCACAGCACTTCCAAGGAACTTTACTGTTCAACAGTAAATTGCAACCCTTCTTTTGATTTAAAATTTTCTCTCTGCCCTAGTTAACCACATAATTCAACTTACGGTTGTTATACATTTCCTCTTCTGTGCTTTGTCCATCTTTGCAGTACAATACACCAACTTTAAATTGATTCGTCATCTAGAAACAAACAAACAGGATATGTTAACACTGTCTATAAAATATTGTAGATGTACATCACTACCAATAAAATTGCATAAAACATCACCATCAATGGAGGTCAAAAGTGTTGGTAAAACTGGCAACCTGACCCCTCCCACCCCAAACAATTTTGAATTTTGTACAAGTTGGGTAAAATGAGTCCTATTCTGGGTGCAACATTGCTAGGGGGGTGGGGGTGAAGGGGCGATAGAGTGATGAGCCCAAGCGATCAAAAATTGTCATTAGGGGCTCCTCCTTAGTCTCCTGTAACTTGGTTACTTGGAAGGGTTTAGCCTGCAACCAAGCAATCCAGAGCGCTCTGGCGGCAGGGTGGGAAAACTACGTCTCTGGAATTTGAATTCCACCTCTACTTCCCCTGTGGCTACCCGTCAACTGAGCTGTCAGATTTTCGCCAAACAGCACAAAATAGAACAAGCATGAATGTAAACAATCATTGAAAAACACATGCCAAGGGTAATGACATAATTTCTAATGTCATCTCTGCCAATCAGCATTTTGCATTGACTTTTTCGATGCAGAAATTCAAATTCCAGAGATGTAGTTGCAAGCTCTCCTTCATCCCATCCCGGAAAGCTTGCTCGCAGGTTAGGAAGGGTTTTTCAACAGTGTTCTAACTCCTTTTGTGGCTTGATGTGTGGCCGACGCAAGTTTTTCAAATCCTGGACTTTGTTTGGCTTCCAATGTACAGAGAAACAAACATTTCATCTTGTCTTCAAGATGTACATAATAATGTTATCTTTGTTACTTACCCCTTGTTCATCCAGTTTCATAAGCTGCTCAGGCACCTAACAAGAAAGAAAGACATTTTAATGCAACTTAAGTAAGTTAACAACAAAAAATCGCTGATACGTGTTCAGCTGTCAATGGTAGCAGCTAGACTAATAGCACATCTCCTGAGCACCCAATCATTGTGGGAGCACAAAGCATACAGTTGTCAGAAAGTGTTGAAGTAGTTGGAATATCTTCTACTAATAAATCAGATAAATAGCACAGCAGAGTGAGTAACCAAAAACATAAAAAAAGCTAGTAAGAATCACACCCTACTGGAGCCATCTACTCCGCAGGGGCCATTCCTCTAATCATTAAAACGAAAAGGGAAAATCAGGAAACTTCTTCAACAATAAATTTGCCAACTTCAAAACTTTTTTAGAACCCTGAAAGTAGGTAGTGATTTTGACCAGCTGCCAGCTTGACAGTAAAGAAAGCGTATTTGATGAATAGACCATTTTACAGTTGTGGGCTTAGTATCCTAGCCTTTGAGTGAATGTGAGGCTGAGGTTGACCTTGTTTTGGTGCATCTAATAAATTTTAAAAAAAAGCTTCCAAATAATTATGGTTATTACCTTGATTCCAGGCTGTGCCATTCTCAATGCAGAGAGCTGGAGTTCTGGGCAGACATGTTCTAAAATGTCTTTGGCAGGAAGAGCACGTGCTGAGCCATGCCGTGATGTCGATGGAATTGCCTCTTCTAGAATACTTCCTCGAAGTGTAGTGAGCTGCAAGTCCAAAGCAACACATCGGGTCCCAGTTGTTCAAATGTCGGATAGCGCTATCCACCGGATAAAACACTATTCACAGATAGCAAAATTGATTTCCGTAATACTTATTCGCTGGATAGTAATTTATCCTGTGGGTAGCGCTATCCAACCTTTGAACATCCGAGGCCAGGGCTTTCACCAAGAGCTGGGGTTAGGGGATTCCCCTGCCGGTTACCATTAGCAAGACTCCCAGCGACTTTCATGGGAAACAAAGGGGAAATAAAAGCTTACTTATTCCATCTACCTGGCAACATGAAATTTTAGTGACAGCTCTGCACATACTTTAAGAAACTAATCTAAACTGCCTGCTAAAAGCTGAGAACAAAGAAACTCTTTCTCTTCTTTCTTACATGCACCTCCTTCATTAAGGAGGGCTACCATTCAAGGAGCATACATGACTAGGGATTCTCTTCCAAGATTTTCTACGCCCCCCCCCCCCCCCCCCCCCGCCTCCCCAAGAGCAAAAGTAAGGGACCAGGGCCACCAGCCAAAGCAAGAGCACAGCATCAATATTAAAAAAAATGATTTTAAGGCAAATAAAAAATTTTAAACACTGAAGTTTACCTCACTTGTCCTGACAATGATGCGATACTGGTATTGGTTTCCCTCAGAATCACCGCCTCTCAGAAGAGACGTATTTTCATCAAGTCTTTCTCGTTTCAGCGACAAGGCAACTGGACCAAATTTTTCATCAATGCCAAGATAGTTCAAATGCTCTGGAAGGAAAAGGACACATGGCTTTACACTCACAAGTTTAAAACCCAGTGCTGGTCAAGCTTCCTTTTTACCCCTCAGATTCAATTTTTTAATAGTACCAGAAACACAGAAAAATAATTGTATCCCTTTAACAATATACATATAATGTGCAAGTAGGTTAACCTTGTGGGTTTGTTTGTTTTTAGCTTAATATCTCTTGGGTTTAAAATCAATTTTTGCTCTATTACCCACTACGATTAGTCCTCACTTTTCACCAAATGTAAAGGAATTCTATCATTCAAAGCAAATTCTTCTTTCTTTTCATTGGCCGAAAGCCCACCACGTGACCTGCAAATAACTGCCTACAAATAATGGTCCGCCCATGCCGTACAACTGTGTTTGGCTGCAAATAATATTCTGCACATGCGTAAAGGAAACCATGCTTATCTCCTTCTTGCGATCGCTCTTGCATGAAAATGGCAGATCACTTCGCTTCCCGAGGATATTCATTAAAAAAACAAACTCGGTGATCGAATGATATAACAATTATTGAACTCGGTTATCGCAAAACATCGTGATTTGTCAGTGTTTCGCAGATGAATTATTTGCCTTAGCTTCCGCAATTATTGATCTGCTCACCACAGACAAATCATGATATTTTGCTCAACCTCATCCAATAATTGTTAATTTACTTTTCTATTTCACAGCCCAGTCAGAATGAGCCATCAACCAGCAACCTTATCACTTGCAGTGGCATACATGTATATGCTGCCTACTATTAACCTATTTCATAAAAATGACTTTGAAAGAAGTGTTGTTAATTTTCACAGCAATTTGCAAAGCATTCTCAGGGTGCAAAGAAAATCATTTTTACAACTTGCCATTCAGGCAAGCTGAAGCTAGTATTTACTAGCCCAGATGTCATTGCAACTAGCCCCAAAAGCTTTTTGACAAGCAGAATTGATTTCACAGTTCTTCTGTTATTCAAATTCATCAAAAAACATCACTTGCCCATCGGGCAAGTAAAAAACAGAATTCACTAGCCCAATAGCAAAATCCACTAGCCCTGGGCTATTGGACACTACTTTCTTTGCACGCTGCATTCTTCCTGAGACCAGTCTAAAATTCTACACATAGATGGAGAAGGTGGCTGTAACCCATTCAACAGAATTTTTACATATGTATGTAAACATTGATGAATTAATATCAACACTTTTAACTCTTCTGTTGCTAGACAGTAACGGCATCAAACAAACTCGATTTAAAAGTTTATAAAACATAGCCAGTCTTAACGTCTTATTGATGCTGACAGTTTCGATGACTGTCAGCCATCTTTATCAAAAGTTGAAAAACATTAAAAGTGTCAGAAGCCTTAAATAGGCTTCTGAAGGTGTTAATTATTGCGATAAACGTGCAAAGTCATCAAAAGTGTCAGCATCAATAAGACGTTAAGACTGGCTATGTTTTAAGAACATTTAAATCGACTGTTTAACTTCACTAGCCTGATGAATTTCTTCAAGAATCAAACAAACTCCCAACCAATGTTACAATTAGTTAAGAGAGGTTACCATAGCAACAGCTTAGAGCTAAAAAAAGGCAGAGAGAAAAAAAAGACTGAGGCATGCACCTTGTCTACCATTACTTAATTTTGAGTCAATAGTATGTCAGCGTAAGTTTAGAACACTTTCACCTCTAGACCATGTTATGGAGAGATTGATTTGTCACTCTACCTTCTAAAGCTGTGGATGAAATCCTATGTTGCCATGCAAATACTCTTTGACAGAACTTTTGCACAGTGCTATCTATTTTTTAGCATTTCACATTTTCTTTCCTTTGACTACGAAAAGAAGTAAAAGGGATGAACACATCTTATTTTCACCTACCTTGTCCAACAAAAAAGTTCTTGTAATAATAAGCTCCATGATCCACATGCTCAAACACTCGTCCATTTTCATTGTAAAAACTTTCTCCAAGATACAAGAATCCACTTTCAGGTTTTGAATTATCAAGAATTGTAACTCCAGTACCACTGCTTAGATTTCCTACTTGTGCAGAATCATATGCAGTCAATAAAATATCAAGGGTTGACCTTCTTCTAAAGTTGTCTAATTTAGGTTCCTTTGGTCGCGAGGGATCATGAAGACTTTGCAATGCCGCAGTGCCCCTTGATAACCCAATTTGAGGGTCCTGGTCCTCTTCACCGCCAAGTTCATTCCGAAAATATGGGCAACTTAGAATGAGATTATTACTTTTCTCATCGCCAAGGTCTGATTCCTCCTCATTATTACTCACGCTAGAGTCTGAACCTCGCCGTTGTAATTTATCATGGATCGTTGCCGCAGTAACTTTAGTTGACGCTGCAGATGCTCCAGATCTTTTGTTCTTTCTTTTGAGTCCATCACCTTGTTTGGAATACTGCAGTGCAAGTTCATCAAAATCAACCATTACGCTGCGACAATCATAATGCGCAAAGAATTTTCTAGATGGCTCATCTCCAATCTCCTCCTCTCCTGCTTTTGCATCTCCAGACCCCTTAAAAACTCGAAACAAGTAAGCATTGTTTCTAAGTGAGTTTTTACGTTTAAGCAAAGGAGTCCTTCTTTCAGTGAGCGGGCTTGAGGAGGCTGAACTAACTCCTGATTTGCCTCTAACGCCATCAATGGTCTGGCCTTCATTATCGTAAAACCAGGATTTCTGACCTGGTTGTATATGTCTCTCATTTTGAATATTTTGTTCAAACTTCCTTATTAATGCAAAAAAACTTTCATTAGTAGGGGAACGTTGTTCAGCATCCCCGCCATCTGCATAATTGTTCCTCACAACCATATTTATTTCACTTGTGTCGCTGCTACTCCGCACATGCATGGGTTGTGGTTTCATTTTTAAGGGGCTGTCAGCCCCATAAATTGAACCGGTGCTTCGACGAATTTCATCATCCCTGTTGTATATGTAACTGTACCTGTAGGCATCGGAATCATCTTTAGCCCTACAAATAACAGAGAAAATCAGGCATAACTACAGAATATGGGGCAGCCTCTTTAGAACTATTCTTTTGAGTGGCTCGGTGGCTAATCAGTGAGATAAAATGTAAAATGACCTTGTCATTCTTTTTTCTCATTGTCCAAGACTCTAACGTTGACTGACAAACCGACAAGCCACCAAGCTCATCAGTGAGATGAAATGTAAAATGACCTTATCATTCTTTTTCTGGTTCTCCAAGACTCTCACCTTGACTGACAAGCCACCAAGCCACCGAGCCTTTGAAATATAAACCTTCACTTGTTCTTTAAAGCTTAAACCCATATACATGTACGTTAATTGCCATCTAACTCTTTATGAACTGAAATATATTTTTCTTGTTCTTTACACATTTGTTACCTGAAAATTATAATGACGTAATGTACAATCATAATTATCATAAGCTAGACCAAGGTTGAATGGAATGAAGATTTAAACAGCCCTCTTTTGTGATTATGAAATTCCGAAATTAAAGGTGAAGGATTTGTAAATTAATTAAGGCGTATTACAAAGAAAAATTGTCAATTTAGTTGTTGGAGATATGCTAACGACAAAAAAACGTTTAAATTTGCCATTGAAAATTCTTCAATCTTTTCCATCAAATACCTTTGTTGTATCTATATCAATTTATCTTGAGATCTCAAAAGGCTTCCCTCGCTTTTTAAAAAAGAATACTCCCTGGCAATTTCGTTGCAAACCATAGTTGATCAACTACAAATAATTAATTTTCAATTTCAACAAATGAACAGACGATCACAACATTCAGCCACTTCATCACATAATAACGCATTTAAAAAACCTCAAATTGAAGGAGAGTACACAGTTTGTTTCTTCTAAAAACAGGCCAGTCCAACAGCGTGATTGTTATGATTTCAAAAGACAATGCCGAAATTCTCTAGCTACAAGTGCAACATACAAAAAATCATAAACATACAAGCTAATTCAAAACCACATTCAAGCAATTCACAATTCACCTTTTCTCTTCCATCATAAAAGTATAGTTCCTGATTCGAATAAAAGCCTAGCAAACTGACAAATTTCTCTTGCTGATGAAAGCGATGGTTTGCTCATCCCCGCCACAATTTTATCACGAAAATTCACGTTTCCGGTATAGATAAAACACAAATGGCCGCTCTGCTCAGTGCTACGGTTGGTTGGTGGGACGATCGAGAGAGGTTGAATCACTTTTAAGTCTTCCTCGCAGCGCAAGTTTACTTTCGAATCGAATAATCCCCACCACAGTTCGTAAAACACATCCTAAAACGCTCAACAAGTTCTCTTGGCTTTATAAGTTTACAAAATAATCCTTTCGTGTCCAGACGTGCGAATGTCATACCGCAGAATCTTTTTCGCTTCTGGAACTACATGTATCCCACATCGCGTTTTCCGTATCTATGAGAAAAGGAGGCAAATGTACTTCACCCAAAAAACCCAGAAGATGCCAGTAGAAACACGAGATGCGGTAATTGGCTCTTGAAAGACGAACTTTGCCACTTTCGCCTTCAGATGTTGACTTGCTCCGAGAAGCTATATCACAGAATTTCGTTATAATCTGATAATTACCAAGGCCAAAGCTTGCTACTGAAGCCGCTGAAACCTTCAACGTGTTGACAGTTCCAACGAAAAATGGGTGAACTGAACTCTGGTGCCACCGTAAATACCGAAGGTCCAACGTAAAGCCAATCGATAAATTCGATTAATCCTTGAAATGCCAAAAAAGAAAGAAAGCGTTCTGTTGCAGCAATCCGTGGTACATCTGGCTACCGTGAGAAATTGTTCGGTTGATCAGTCTGCATTAATTCCAAACGGATGGAATCACAGAATTAGGAGCAGAAAATCAATACGAGCTAAAGAACGGCTTACTAACAAAAGCACCTCAGATACAAAGTGACCTGATAGGTCGATACGGAGTTGGATTTCAATTTATGAATTTTAACGAAGGCAAACGAATCTCCACAAAAGCATCGTTCTATTTTGACGCGTTCAATCATCAGTCACACATGAATGGCGATGCAAAATGTCTAGAAAGATTCAATCGAACTTTCCACTACACAAGTAAAACCAAACAAAGCCTCTAAAATTACCAAAACAAAACAATATACAGACGCGATCACGAACATACAAAATTCTCACCTCTCCCTTGCGAACAGAGCTGAAATGTCCGATTTCTGATAATATTCGGAAACGTTCGTAACCATTCGTGAACTTTCGTATCGTCGATACCTTGTCGCTTCACTCAGCAAAGCCATGCCAAAGATTATCTTATCTTGTACTTGTAAACTTAATCTTACCCATTCAAATGTAAAAAGAAGTAAAATTGACTCCTAATGAAGAATGTAAGAAATCCGGAAGTCGTGGTTTTATTGCGTGGAGTTTACGACAATCTTCTTAGCTGGGCGATTAATATACCGTTACATAACGTTCATACTGAGAAATAAGTTCACAACAGAACGGGAGAGGAAAGACGACAGCAGATCTTGTGTGACAAGCGTGACAATAATTTTGTTTGAAAAAACCTTCAGCCAGACTTCACATTCCTTTAAACAAATCTTTTTGTAGAAGAGCAAAAACCATCAATTCCTGACAAAACACGTAAGTAATAGCCCTGTCACGTTTGTCACACCCAAGCGCGTTTTGCCGTCCTCTTCAATTCCTTCTCCTGTGCCGTCCTGTTGCGTAAACTCACTAATGAATGGCTAACATTTACTTCTGTATTAGCATCAGTAAAACTTTAAAAAGCCGTGTTTAAGGTTCATGAAGCAACAAAGCCATGGGGTGTATAGTGACCAAATTATTGCCTCGATGTTGAAAAGAGAAACAATATTTAGTACAAATTTTAATTTATACTAAATATTGTCTATTGTTTCTCACTCTCTTTAAAAAGCCACTGTGAACCGTGGCGAAGTTTTTCCTGGAACTGACTTTGTTCGCCAACGACTCTTTAATGTAAAATAAAATATTTTTCTATACCTGTAAATTAAAATAGGAATTTTCACCAAAGCCATGTGAACATCCGTCCCGTACTGGCCAGGTACCTCAGCTTCCTATATACAAATCTTTCTATTTAGTTTAGTCAGCAGCCGGAAATCCGACATTTTTACAGATTTAACACATTTTGATATTTTTATTCAGGTCAAAGGTCCATGGTGCATTTCGGTGACCTATCCTGGACGTGTAAACGAATTGACCATGTGACCCGAAACGGTGGAAACGTGCCGGCCGCGCGGAAAACTGGGGCTCAGTAACTCGTAGAACTGGAAGCGATGATGATACGCTTCTTAACATTAACACCAATCGTTCAACGATTATACGATTCAACTGGCTTTAAATTGCTATGAGCCGTTTCTGAATAGGTTCCTGGATATGGAGAGCCATTACACATGGCTGGAAATGCCACTAGTCCAAACAAATGCAAGCGTGCAGATGATGGAAACTCTTGCCACTGGGTGATCAAATACGGATCTAAAGGAGATTTCCCCTATGCTAGGACTTTTTTCTTGTTCTCGGCGATTCTGGAAGCGAGCACCAAACACAAAAGGGCAAAAATAACCTTTGCGAGCCCACTCGTTTGCGCGCGGACAAGGCAAAGAGAATAAACAAAAAAAATCATCTTAAACAAAAACGGGGAATTCATTCTTCTTCTTTGCGCATTGCTACTACAGTGGAATATAATAAGAGCTTCTTTTGAAAACTGGATTTTCTAAAACTTCCAGTTCTTCGAGCCAAAAGTTTCCCAAAAGGTTGCGCTAAATTTTCCGAATTCTCGAAACAATTTCTACTAGGGGTTCGGAAAATCGGGATTCCACAGTAATTATAGAAGATACAATTTGATACAAGAAAGTTGTGCCGTTGCAGCAATGCTATCGGTGACCTTCGGAAATCTTCGGAACTCTTCGAAAATGTTCCAAGGAATGTGACTCAGTTCGTTACCAGGTTTTATCGGTCGAATACCTTTCTCGATGCCATGTTGCTTGGTAATCTGGCGAGGGTCCATTGATATTTGGGTCAAAGGAGTGGTAAACTTTTCGTTGACTGAAAACGAAATTTCTGTCTCGAAAATAACCGTTCGATAACATTGACGATGACTAGAGAAGACTTAGAGGTATAAGGAACAAATGGGATGATATAATTACCTATTAAGCTCTTCATGTTGTTGAGGATATCCGTTTGATTTTCAGGAGTGTTGTGGTCCCGCGTCGAGCAGACATTTGCAGTTCAGAGATCGTGTGCAGAAAACATTCTATTATGGCCACTATTCGGACAGATCATTACCATCTTTGGCTGTAACAGGTACAAAGATGCTTTCGTAGTTTTTAGGTTGAAATACAGTTCTTTCGCTCTCTTCCAAAATGACATTTGGTCGTGATCTGCTTGTAATTAAAGTTATTTTTGCAAGCATGCTTGTAAACTGTATGTGCTCTAAAAAGCGATGACGTTTTACACTTTCTGCTTTCTACATATTTTCATTGTTATTTTCAGCCTCAAGGCCTGGCAAAATTTCAAAATTTTGACTCTTTTAATGACGTCGATTTCGATGGATTCGTTTGGCACGAAAATATTTCCACACCTCACGTACAGCACGAAAGGAAATAAAATTGATTATATGCTCTTATCTGTTTCCTTTACGTTTATACAAGCTTAAATTTTAATCTTTTATATAGGTTTTCTTGACAGAAAAAAAAATCATGCCGGCGCATGTGTTAGCAGTAACATATTGTTATTTCTCACAATACAAAAGGAATGTAAATGCTGCTTCTTGTTGTTTTATGTTTGAAGCCTGGTTTAACTGTAGAACACCATGCCTTGAACAAATTAAATATGATACACAAGAATGAATTAAGTGAGGAATGAATTTAACACGGTATCCTTTCTTGCGTGCTAGCTATCTATCGGTATACAGTACTCAGTAAGAAAAAAAGGCAAGAAGTCATTCAATCAGTAATAATTATTAGAAGTAAATCCAAAAATGAATGTGTATGCTACAGTGCTTAATTCCTCATTCTTTTGGTCCAAAAGTGAAATAAGTAACAGCTTTCCTTCTTGACTTATTCTCTCTTTATGGACTGCATAGCTACCTTCTAAGGTACATGTAGCTGTCCATCTTTAATCAATTTTTTTCCCTGTACCACTTAGCCAGCTTCTAACCTGAAGATATTTGTCCATCTTGAATTAATTTTTTTCGTGTATTTTCATACAGCAAAGCTGTTGTAGATAAAGACCATTCTCTCATTAAACCAGTATTCAATGTAGTTTGATTCAGAATTTTCTTTATCTCCTATCCCAGATTATAATAATTCTTTGAAGAAAAAGAAATCCTGGTTTAACCTGGGAACAGATTTTACTCACAACAGAGCCACTGTTTTTCAGTAATACAGTCAATGTGGCAGAGTATTCTGCCTGGGGCCTTGTGGTGCTTCAAAAAATATGTCGCCCATTAACTTTTACTGGTTTACTCCACAATGTAAAATAATAAGACAAAACTCACCAAATACGCAAGGTCCTTGAAAAGTGGCATCCACTTGCTAACAGGAAAAAGATGAAAAAAGTGAGCCAGTATTACATTATAAGTTGGTCAGCTGTGTGTTATTGAACAGCATGAAAGTGAGGCAGAGTGAGTTTAAAAAAGAGCAATGTCAAATATATTGATCCCTGACTGAACCAACACTGGCTATCAGCATATTGATTGACAGTTTTTTTTTTAATTCACCTCAAGATAGTGGCGTTTAAACAAGTTGCCACTCTCTTCTGTCATTTCCTGTACAAGACCGTAGAGTAAGCTGGGGTTTCATTTAAAATTGATGTAGGCAGTAGGTTTGAGTAGAGTAACCAACCGTATAAACAAGGGGCTGGTAGACCCCTTCCTCTTGGGGTGTCTGGAGGTGTGTTCGCTGAGAAAATTTAAAATTTTTGAAACCCTGTAAAGTGAGTTCTCTTGGTTTAGGCTCTAAATTGAGTTTTAAAGATAAAGGAAGTTTTTTTTATCAACAGCAGCATATTTTTTTTTTTTGCTGTTATTATTTTACAAAACTTATAGTAACCCTTCATCAGCGATGTCAACAGAGGCCTTCACCCAGCGATGGAAATTAGAATTTGTAGCTACTTACTGTGCATTCTATTTGCTTATAATCTGAGATCTCCCATTAATTTTGTCCTCATTATTTTTTTTAAATATATATTTAGATGTGGCAGTTGAAGTATTTAGTACAGTTGCTCCTACAAAGAGAAAACAGCTTGATGCAAGTTACGCTATGGCTGTCTCAAGGTTAGAGAGTGATGTTGTATGTAGTTGAAAATAAAATTCAGGGTAAAATAGTTTCAATCTACAGCTAGTTTGAATGTCAATTTTTACATTATCTCCTAACCCTAATTATTATTCATGTTAACCTTATTATTTATGATGTGAATAATTATTAGTGTTACTAGGAGACAAAGGAAACTGATGATGCCATTCATGATTAATAAATATAATAATATTATTAGGGCTAGTACATGTAAATTGAAAATCTAACAAGTTTGAAACCAATTTAATTAACTTGTATTTAATTTTGGAATTACATCAGGTACAGTAAAAACCTGCGACTAAGAACCTTGGTTTCTAAGAACACTGTATCCGAAAATTTGCCCATTAGGCACCCTCTATACAGGAACCTGTTAGCCTAAAATTTGAAAGAGGTTCTTATTTTCTAAAATCTATAAAAAATCTGTACACTTGGCCAAAATTAATACATTGTAAGATACAGTGTAAGTCAACATTCAGGATCCTCTTTGGAGACACAGGTGCCTTATAACTTCAAATACAGCACTAATTTAGTATGCAAGTTTTATTTAGGAATATGCTGAATACAGCTAAATACTCTTAGTTACAATCAAAGGTCGCGTACAAAAATTCAGGAAATTCTGGCTAAAATAGAAAAATCGACAGAAGACTCGACATACAATTGGGGTAAGACAGTCATGCCTTCTGCTCTTTTTTTTTCCTTCAGAAAGTAAGAACCGTAAATAGCCTAAATTTCGCTAATTACTAGTTACGTAAGAACCTGTTAAGGCTACAAGATTGTAACTTGGGAAAATGCTGGTTCTTACCTAGGGATTTTTACTGTAAGTACTGCATGTATGTGATCCCGATATGTGAACCTATGGATATTAGAATTATTCACAGAGACTTTCTCTATTTCATCACACCTCATATGCCTCGCCTCACATCACTAACCCACCTCTGATTCCACCTGCATTTACTCCTCACCCCTCTTCCCATAGTACATGCAGTCACAACTGACCCACCCCCCCTGTCCCAAATTAGATTTTGAGCTTAACTGTTATCTCTATATTGTGTTTATTAGCTCTTTTACTTCCAGAACAAGTTATGGCGGGATTGTTTGTCACTCAAACTTTTAAATCCGTGGACAAAATCCTGTGTTGTTAACATTCAAATAAAACCTCTTTGGCAGAGCTTTAACATGGTGATATTTACTTCTTACAATTCTTCAAAAAGAAACTTGAAATATTTTCCACTGACCGTAATTAATAGGAAAATGGTCAATGCAGGGCTTCTGATATTTCACGCGGTTGTGGAGCCGCGAAATGCAGGTAAATCCGCGAAATTCACAAAACACGAAAAATACCACGAAATTCGGTAGAAATCTTATCAAATACATGTCTGTACAACATATTTGAAATTTATTTCAGGTATAGGGGCTATTTACTGCCGTAAACTTGCAAATTTATCTTAGAACTTCGTCACTGAAACGTGTAAACAACTTCCTGAAACTACCAGGCGTAGATTATGTTGCGAAAAACTGGGCATTAGCCATGATTTTAAAGGCTTTGCCATTGGTTCGTTTCTGGAGAGTATTGTTGTTGAAAGAGCAAATGATGTCCTCTGTTAGAAAAACATTAAAAATGCTGGTCAGCGCAAAACCGATCGATTTCTAGCGAAATTTGCCTTGAAAAATTAATAACCACAAAATCGGCCGTTTTTTACCGATTGCTTTTTGGTGAAGTCTGCCCCGAAAACTCCCGCGAAATTCCCGCAAAATCAGCTGATTTTTCCGCGAATTTGTCCCTAAAAATCCCGCAAAATTTGACTTTTTGTTCCGCGACCTATCAGAAACCCTGACAATGAAAACCATTCTTACTTTTTTATAAATGTTTCTGTAGGAGAGCTAAGATATCCCCCTGTACGCTGATGATGGGAATTCTTTATTCTGAACGGCTGCGACAGAAGAACCCTGATTATCTTAAAAGGGTTTCCTCATCGGATTTGTTTCTAATATCCATGGTGAGTCATCTTTACCAATACTTCCTATGTTTTCTCAGGAATATGGGAATAGTCACAAGATGATGGAATAGGCTTAGCTTAGGCCTGGACCAAATGTCGAACTTTTCTTCTTGAGACAAACCAAACTTAGAGAGTTAAGTTCATGAAAAGTTTGATGTCTGGCTCAGATAAGTTCATCTGAATGAGTTTGGATCATCCAATACGTTCTATCCATGTGCTTCAGATGGATAAAATGTCTAAAGAGCGTCTCCAGGAAAAATGTCGATCTTATCACATGCGAGGAGATAAACAAATATGTCAAAAAGTTTGTATGATGTATATTTAGCCTTGTTCGGGAGAAAATTGATTAAAATTGCTTTCTGGTCCGATCCATTTTATCAGTTCAATGCGTCTTAAGTTCAACACCCAACAGACGATCTTAATTAAGTCAACCCAAATTAGAGTTTGGTTCGTTTCATGAAAAGTTTGATGAAAAGTTTGACATTTGGCCTTAGATGAAATCACCTAGTGTAAAGACAGGGATGCCCAGCTCAAGGTGTTGATCAGGGCTGTCACTACAATTTCAAGTTGCCAGGTGGATGCAATCTGTAGGCGGGAAAATGAACAGCTAGGAAGTTCTGTTTTTTCTTTGTTTATTTTCTTTTTGTTTTCCTGTGAAAGAAGCCGAGGGTTACGTTCATCATACATGTACATGTAGTAAAAAATGTGTTGCCCTTTGTGACAGCCCTGTTGATCACGATTGAAGAAATGTTGCATCTCTTTTTTTCAGGAAACAGTCTATCGTGCCATAGTGAATGGTGAAATATACATTTAACATGTTATTGAATTGTAAAATGATAATACTGAAGTATTATTGTTTGTGTCATGATGTAGTTACTGTACAGCTTTACCAACATCTCTTCTACAATAACTTTACGTAAATACTAACTTGTGATCAGAGCTTTCAGTTTTAGTTATTTAGTGCATTAGAGCAGCATGCAAAGAAAGTCATGTCCGTTAGCCAGGGGCTAGTGGATTTTGCTATCAGGCTGGTGAAATCGGTTCTTAACTTGCTCAATGGACAAGTGAACTCTTGGGGGGAATTCAAATTAAAAAAAAGGACTGTAATCAATCCCATTTGTCAAAAAAATTTTTCAGGCTGGTTATAATGACTCTTGAGGTAGCACATGCTAGCTACAGCTTGTCCTTTGTACTGTCTCTGGCTGATAAGTATGTTGTAAATAAGTCGTTGTTATTATTGCCTTACAGATGGTGGCATCAAAGTACCTGTATGATGAAGGAGAAGATGAAGAAGTCTTCAATGATGACTGGGCAAAAGCAGGCAAGTAACTGTCTGTTGTGACATCTTTGGTAAACTGTCTTTTAGGCTATGTTCACTGTATACCGGATACCCTTTGCAACAGCACGAAAACTGTACCGGATAAGGCCTCTGTTCACAGATAAGAACGGTGATTAATCGAGCAAAAGTTCACTGCACCAATCTCTTAAGTGGAGTCACATATCGGATATGATTATTCATTCAAAATATTTCTCCTTTTCTGATTGACTAAAAGTACACTCATAATTCATCATAACAAGCTACTGTTGACCAAATTTGGAAGAATTTTGTGATATTGAACCGATTCATGACATCAAAAGTGCAGCAAAGTTGCAGGTTATTGAATCATTAAACGAGAAGTCCTGGGGAGGAGGTTGAGTTGTTTTGGCAGTGAGAACAAAAATGGCGGACATTTAACTCGTTTTACCAGGAATGAATAGGTGAACTATTGGCTAAAAACATAGCAACAACAGCAAGAAGACAACTCCAAGGGCAACATCTGCTATTTGGAGAATATTTCCAGAGCTAAACAACCCTTTAGCTTCTAAACGTTAAGATTAATGAGCTCTGTCAAAGATGAATGTAACATCGATGGAGATGTTTTAGCTTGTTTTAAACAAGGAATTATTTTGTATGAGTAATAAAACAGTTATACATGATAGCTTTTTGTGTTAGTGCAGAAAGCTATCCTGTTAATTGTAAACATAGTCATTGCTCTTATTTAATTTGTGCTTAAAGCCATTATTGTAAAATTGTCAAGCTGTATGGTCCAATAAATAAATAAAGACATGTCTGTAAATTATGGTAATTTGTCTTTTAGTCCTCTGGAACCATATAGTAAAATTATCATGCAATATGTGGATGCAATAAAAAATATACTTTCTACTGTGTCTGATCTAGGATTTCCTGCTAGGGAAGGCAATGTGTCCCAGTCAACAATTTTCATAGGGACATTTCGTTTTTTGGGGGGTCACTATATTTTTTTTTCATTCTAATGTACCATGTGTTATGTTATCAGCAAATGCAATGTTCGAGAGTGAATTGAACATACAGTCATTATCTAGAGGAAAAATAAAATATTAGTTTATTCACGTGAGGTTGATTTGAGATTTGATTTGTGGAAAAGCAAAAGAACATACCCTTTGGTGGATCAAACTTCAGACATTTGTACAGTGTTCTTCTCTAGCCAACTCTGTTGAAAGTGGACGTTTCTGCTGTTTCTTCTTTAAGTTGTGGCCCAAAAAATGCTGAAAGCCTTCTTTGTTTTAACATCACTTTGCATTTACGCACATCAAGAGAGGGGCTCTCAATTAAGCACGTGGGTCTACATAATCTACCCCCTATAGGGTTTATTCAAATTAGTTGCTGGCAGCCTAAGAAAATTGATCCTTTTACATACATCGTATTCTCTAGATTTTGGTTCCTGCTTTACTTTCAACCTTCTGAAATTGAAACCAAAATATTGTTTTAGCCCTTTAAGTCCCAATAGTGACCAAGATCAAATTTCTCCAAACAATATCCATACACTGTTAAGAGATAAGTTATGAGAATTAATAAAATGATCACACAAGAGAAAATGCCTTGATCTTTTATCAAATTCTCTCTACTTATTCTTTATGGAAATGTATAGAGATCAGTTTGGCGAATTTGTATGTGATACCGGGGCTCAAAGGGTTAAGAAGATTTTGCACGAGGAGAAATTACATTTCCTTGTGTCGTTTTCTTTTGAAACACAATTTGAAGTGCATCAAAATGACCCAGAACAGGTATTTGAAAGGGACATCTTTGCTCAAACTGTGCAATCCCACAATGGCGCACTCTTGATCAACACTGTATCTACTCATTACTGTGCGACTTACTTGAACTGGGGCACTTAGAAGAAGATTGTCCAATCACAAAAGATTCTCAAGTTTTTTGGCAAACAGACCAATAAAATTCAAGGTTCAAGTAAGCAACCATTGAAAACTTTAAAACAATTAATGTCATTGGTCCTCTTGCCTAAAAACTTGAAAATCTTTTGTTTTCAGAAATCGTTGTGATTGGACAATCTTCGAGCTGTCACATTTCAACATGCTGAAATATGCTTTGAGGCTGCAACCAACCTGCGCCGAATTCAGCTGCTACTAGAGAGCTTAAGCTTCACGTATACAGCGAAATTAATGTGAAATGGCAGTGATGACCATGTGACCATTGTCCTCACTGTTTGTAATACCATCTTTTCGCAGTGTTTTTAGGATCATGAGTGTTAGGAAGAAGAGTATTCTTGTTGATGATCATTCACATTAGCCCTCATATCATGGGCCATCATCGCCATTTTTATGTCTGCCATTTGACGTAAACATGATGCTTGACCTCTCTACTGACTGCCATGAGCCTATCCGCTCTTCTTTGTTGTTAATTCAGTTAAATTGCTCTTAACCACTTAGACATACTAGTAAATTTTTGGAGTCGGCTGATTAAATATCTGTTTTGTTTTAATTTCAGGAAATAGGACTGTGAATGAGGTAAACAAATTGGAAATGGAGTTTCTGGCTTCCATTGTGAGTGATGGCTTTTGTGTCAGTTTTATTTTAGTTGACTCTGCTCTATTCCTAAGATTCTGCTTTTTGTCAGTTTTTGGCAAGGACACTGGTTTTTGTGAGGTTGTTCCTTCCTTCCTTGCTTCCTTCCTTTTTTCCTTGTCACAGCCTGATTTCTATAAATACTGGGCATCTATTCAATTTGAGCACCCACAATGTAAACTACTGGGCTAACCAGTAATTGTGAAAGCCATTAAAGTTTTATTTATATATTTTGAGGGGTCCAAAAAGGGACATTTAATAGATAGAGGGCATTTATTCTCATAACTGTAACAAGCTCAACAAACTAATGTGCTTGTGGCGAAGATATTAAGAGGATTTTGCCCTTTTTTGCTAATTCGTAGTATTTTGGAGTAATTCTCTTTGCGGTTGTCTATTAGACAGGGATTGTTTATTAGGGAGGGGCATCTAAAACAATTTTAACAGCATAGAGGGGGCTCTTATTAGATAAGAGGCATTTATTTGGAAGTGGGTGTCCATTAGGTCATTTATGCTTTCTTGTTAGTGACAAACTTGTTGTGCCTTGAAACAATAGTTTCTTGGTGTTCAGGATGGGTGCAATCAGCAAATGACATAAAAACCAAAACACAATAGCCAGGGGAGGATCCAGGATTTTTCTTAAAAGGGGGTGCACCTCTAAGAAACTACCATTTTTACGGCATTTAACATAAATTCTTCAGCCTTGTCTCATGTTTCACTTCAACACCAGTAAACCACAAAGTTTTTCCTTTTTGGCAGAATACTAGTTGTATGAGAAAGCCACATGTCATCCCAGGGAGGGGGCAGGGTGCTTACCCCCTGCACCCTCCCTTTAGATCTGCCCCTGATAGCTAACCGACTAAACGTTTCTGCAACACAAGAAACACCCCTTGAAACCCTATTTGCTGAACATTCAACACTTCTTTTTGTTACTGACTTCCAGGACTGGAGCCTTTTCATCAGCAATGAGGATTTCTTGGATTTTGTCAACAAAGTGGAATCAAGGTATTATTGGGTGTTATCGTACATGTAGGAATAAAATTAATGACACAGCCTGGAAAGTGACGATGCTTACAAGAGCTTTTCATTACAAACTTTAAGTCACAATTCAAACAGGGTTTGAAAGGTGGTCATAACTAGAGCTGGCCACGCAAGAGTGGTCGCAAAGAGAGCATCGACTGTATTATTAAGACAATCTAAGATCATGGCATTTTAATTCCACAGAGTAGCAACTACACATGGACTTGGCCGTCGATGGTTCACTTACGGAGACCTTGGCACACTGCTTGATAATGCAAATTTTTTGAAAACTCTGGGGATTTTCAGGATGGAAATCCTAAAGGTAGGCAGTCTAATTTTAGGGGTGTTGCTGTCAGACTAAGTAAACCTATACATGGAGTAAATGAATGTTTCTTTAGATGTGACCTTTCAAGTGGATGCATGTGGAGTTTTCACATTATCGTTTTAAGAGATGTTCTTTCATGTGATATCCAAACACCAAGGAATGGGTTTTGTTAATCGAGTCTTTATTTATCATTAATTTTTTTTGGAAAAACTTCAAAGGCACAGTGTATTTCATTTGGATATCAAAACTGTGTCATGTGACAGTTTAATGCAACTTCTCAAATTGTCAATAATATGTTCTGGATTGAATTTAATTTGTCATGGTAACTAGCTATTTCAAATCAACAGCAGAGCACCATGGGTAGTCACGTGACCATAGGTCTGTCCATTCACCCTCTACATGTGAGCTGGTGTCAAGTGTCTCACTGTGCATTCCTTTGCCCAGTTAGGCTGATAATGGTGAAACAGAGCTGCAATAAAAGCTAGTCAAAGGACCATGTCAGATTAAAGTTTGCTTATGCCCTAGACTATCATTTTGTCGCTGAAATTTTGCATGGAAACTAAAAAACAGATTTTTCCTGCACCTTCCCCCGTGGCAGGTGTCTCACGCTCCAGGCCCATTTCATACTTTGTTCACCTAAAAAACATTAAAAATAGCAGCTTTTCTCCAGGCTTAAGATGAAAGTATAACAAAGTGGCCATTATTTTTTCAGGTGTTTTGTGCTTGTGCCTTGGCTTACATAATGAGTTTGTCATTGGCATTGTCCCTAACTGCTCTGGCTAGTAGGCATCATCATCTTCATTTAAGAACCACTGATGGACTTGCCGCTCCTTGCTTGCCTACTGAATCCACCAGCCATTTCCATCAAAAAGCTGTCATTAAAGTACCCCCACCACTGCAAGAAAGTGCATTCACAAATGGTTCGTGTAAATTCTGCACTAGCTCCCGGATTCTCACACAAGGAAAGAATAGTCTTGGAGAAAGATCACTTAAGCAGGGAGTTAACCGGCAGTTTGGTGAGGACCAATCAAGATTCACGTCAGAACATTTCAGGAGTGTCCTTGATCCTCATTCATATAGAATGCCTATAATTCCAAATGAAACAGCTCTCACTGTTGAAATTGTTCCCAGACTGTCCGAGGACAAAACCCATAGAGTTATTCCCAACTTATCATGCGTTCCTTCTCATTTTCTTTCCAATTTGTCCTCGCTTAAAGTCCTACTGCAGTCTGCAAAGTTATCAACATCTATTGCTAAAAACGCAAACACGAACTCGAAGATGACTGTTGCTGAAGGTGACTCTGTTTTTTCTGAGATTTTACAAAGAAGAAGAAAACTTTTTAACCATTTGTCTTCAAACCAGAGCTATGTTTGTGTGGCATAATGAGATATTTAAATGTGTAGGTGATGCTCAGTGGGGAAGGGGGGGGACTCTGGATTTCAATTGACAGGGATGACCACAGGGTGTTTTTTGGGTTTAAAAGCTCCGGTTCAGGGATTTTTTTAGATGGGAAAATTTGGCAAGTGTTTTTGTGGGTGACTTGATTAAGTAAGGGTTTTTCTTGGCTGTTTTTTGTGTCATGTGGGTTAATTGAAATTCGGCTTGGGATTTTTTGAGGGGGTTTGTTGCAAGCCCTACGGATTTTGGGGACTTTTAATTTTTGCCCCCATTTGATCATCCCCGTCACTTGAAGAGTACCCCCCCCCCCCCCCCCCCTTTTGTGAGATGATGACTAATTGTTCATAGTTTGACAAAAGTGACTTTGGGTTTTGCTAGTCGTGATAATTTTTTTTTTTTTTACAACAAAGAGGGTAAGTATTTTAGTTTTGAGTGTTAAGAGCAGGCAAGGTACATTTAAATAGCTGATTCAATGAAGCTATTGTTTGGCAGCCACTCAAGCAAACCATTGCAGTGAGCTCTGTAATTGCATGTCCAAGTGCCCAATTGCCAATGACCAGGCCCCAGTTGTTCAAACGTTGGATAGCGCTATCCACCGGATAAATCACTATCCAGTGGATAAGTATTAGGGAAACCAATTACGCTATCCACTGGATAGTGATTTATCCGGTGGACAGCGCTATCCAACGTTTGAACAACTGGGGCCAGTATTATTGTCAAAGAAACCTTTATTCTTGGTTTGCAGCCACGTTACAAGGGGGCCATGTTGGTGTCAATACAAAAAACACTTTTTTTGTAGAATAAGTATAGGTAATAGCATGATTTGTAGTGATATTTGGCATAAATACCACAAGTAATATTTCAAAATTGCTATACGTAATTTCATGAGCCGTTAGGCAAGTCAAATTTGAGACAATTTTGAAATATCACGAGTGGCATTTATGCCAAATATCACGTACAAATCATGCTATTATTTGCTTTTACTACTATCCGCAAAAGGTTTTTAATTTTCACATGTAGGTATTTCAAATTAAGCTGAAATACCACTGCTCCAAGCCAATCAAATTGCAGTAATTTCTCATGTGGTAGTATAAGTGATGAAAATGGAATTTAGTTCCCAGAGAGGAGAGAAATGCTTTTGTTCTTGGCCGTAATGTCACGTGCAAACCAGCAATTGAATTAGGTTTTATGCATAATTCAATTAAATGATGCTTTGGCCACTGGTTATTGGCAATTGGGCTTTGGGCATTGGGCATTTGGGCATACAGAACTCACTGCCATAATTTCCTTGTGTGACCACCAAACAATAGCTCCCCAGTGTGCAATTGCTGGTTTGCATGAAACGTCACGGCCGCCATGTTGGTGATCAAGAACAAAAGCTTTTCTCTCCTCTGGGAACTAAACTCTATTTTCATGTAAATTCTTCAAGAAAAAATTCCATTGTTTTGACCCCCAACATGGCCGCCATGTCACATGGTTGCAAACCAAGAATTGACATTGCCCAAAGCAGCCTTCATTAAATCAGCTGTATATTTAGCAATTACTGGATGAGGCGGATTATGATATGAAAAATTATGTAGATCGAGGAGGGTGTTATCCACCGCGCCTGGGAGCCAATTCGAGCATTTATGGTGTTTCTAGATCAGCTATTTTTCTCATTTTTCACTTATTTCCATAACTTATTTCTCCACATGGTAGATGCTATATTCATTGACACAAAAATAATGTGAAGTCACCATGCTTGCGTTCGATTTTGGGTACTATTTTGGTACTCAGGCTCCTCTCACATAAAGCATAACATTTTGGTAGAAGAACTGTTCTGAAACATTTAGTAGTTCACAGCATAAAAATAATGTTATTTACTCTACAAAGCGCTCTGTAGGAATTTTTGTTTCTTTAGTTGGTTGGCAATATTATGTTAGAATAAATACTAGACCATACAAAATACTAACATTAGTGACTGTTTTCTTTAATATAGTAACTTTACATGTCTTGGTTATTTTACTTAGTGATACATTTTCTTGGTTGTAATACTTTTTGACGTCAGAGCCGAGTTAGAGAAACAGAAAAAACAGCCGACATTACCCGACCCCATCAACGGTTTCCCACGAAATGACGTCTGAGAAACGAGCGTAGAAATTCCATATTGATGACACGACACAACCCAGATAGATCTAAGTAGTGCCTCTGATTGGTTGAAGCAAATTTCACAGGCGGCACGACCAATCAGAAGCACTAGCCAGATCTTGGCACTCACGCGTCATCAGTGTGGAATTTCTGCGCTCGCTTCTCAAACGTCATTTCGCGGGGAAGCCGTTGGTAGCGTCGCGGAATGTCGTCTGATTTAGATGAACCAAAAATAGCCTACGTTTTGCGACGCCACAAACGGTTTCCCCGCGAAATGACGTCTGAAGAACGAGCGCAGAAATTCCACACCGATAACTTGTCACTACCCAGATCTGGATAGTGCTTCTTATTGTTTGAAGTGAATTTCCAACCAATCAGAAGCACTTACCAGCACAGAATAGTGTCACGTCATCAGTATGGAATTTTTGCGCTCGTTCCTCTGACTATAGTTCGCAGGGAAACCGTTGGTGGAATCAAGAAATGGTGGCTGTAATTCTGTGGCTAACAACGTCGTCCAATTTGTGGTGGTTTTTTAATAGCGACCAGCAGCAGAACTTACATGCTGCAAGTTTTGTATTTACATCAACAATAAGGTCTTCCAAGTGAGCTACGTGTACCCGAGTCTTTATTTCATCAAACTTTCTAACTGTTTGAACAAGTTAGATAAAGGAGTTTTCCAAGCTGAGATTTATTTACTTGAGACGTAATTTCTTGCTTCTCACACAGACCGAATACATTTTTTATAGCGGACATTATTTCATGTCGGTAGCTCGAAACGGTAGTCATCCGAGTAACAGACCTGCAAAGCTGAGGCCGACGTCGTTATTCCCCCCCCCCCACCCCCCCGCCCCTTCCCACCTTCTTTCCATTGGTGCTCCGTTTAATGGATATTTAAAATCTACTTAAAGCTATAGGGAAACGATCAGCAGACAGGCACCAATTGATTTATTTATGTATTGCGGACGACAAGAGGAGCCCGCAATCCTAATCTCCAGGTTGTTATTACGCATGCGTCGCATGTATGCAGCCAGCATTCGTTTGGACTTCCAATGAGAGTGAATGGAATGCAAATAACGTAATTTGATCACGCGCGTTTAGACCTTCTAACACACGTAATCTGATCACGCGTGTTTTGACCATCTGTCACGTGAAACTTACGCGGCAACTTACGCAAAGCACAGCGTTGGAGCAACAGCGTTTTGACCTTCGATCGCTGTCGCGCGCATTTCGTAACCTTTGGTTATTACTAGTCTAACTATCCATCTATTCAGGGTTCGTACAGGGCATGGAAAATCTGGTAAGTTATGATTTTATGTCATTTTTCAGGCCTGGAAAGTCATCAAAAAGTAGAATTATGTTAAATAGATTAGATAACGCAGTTGTCAAAGCAAGCACAATGTAACATAGGTACGAGTTAATAAATGGCATGGGTTTTAGTGGACACCGGAGTTTACGTCTGTTGAACTGAGTTGTAGGTCACAAAATACCCTAATACAAGGAAGGTTTTGAAAATATTTGAAACGGTCGCCGCCGTTCTGGCTTCTGATTGGTGCCAGAAAAACACAAGTTTTCTGGCACCAATCAGAAGCCAGACCGGCGGCGACCGTTTGGAACTGGTCTGGTAAGACATTGTCCCCAGGGGCTCTTCTCGCCGTTCTTTACTTTTCTTCCTTCCATATATAATTTTCCGCCCGTTTAGACTTTCCCTCGTCCCTACTATCTGCCCCTGGGTCTCCGAGGATGGTTTAGCATATAATGGGGCTAATTTAAACATAATCCTTTAAAAAAAAAACAGGTACAAAGAAAATCAACGCCCTTAAAGCAGGGCACTAAAAATACATAGACAGGGGGCAATTAAAAAGATTGGATAGACTGGCGCTTGAAATGCCGTTCCGCCAAGGACTTAACGTTAAACAGTCCGTTGCCGATCTTATACCTTCTATAGCCCTGGATGACTCTCTGTACACTGGACTGCGGATACGGATGAACAGAGCCGGTAACAGCCGGTTTCGATACTTGTCGAGTTCGCTACCTGTTTATGCAGCCGAAGTGTCCTGAGTCCAGGGGGGTACTCCGGATTTCAGGCGACAGGGATGATCGAATGGGGGCAAAAATAAAAACCCAACAAAACCTCTGGACCGAAATTTAACCCCCCAAAAGACCAATTTCCGAGCCATAAAAATTTCCAGAAAGCATTTAACAATTATTTGCCGAAGGGGAAGTTAATATTGTTGAATAATCCCCGAGAGGAAGTCAAGGGGATTATTAAATGATTAACACGAAAAATCGATAGAATTAGTTTTGAATACCCAAAAAAATCCTACTTAAATCAAGCTACCAAAACAAATAGTTGCCAACATTTTCCTACCAAAAATATCCCGAAATCGAAAATTTCCACCCGAAAAAAATCCTGCGATCATCCCTGTCACTTGAATTCCGGAGTACCCCCCCCCCCCCCTTTCCCCTTAGGGACCTGAGTCGACTCAGTCACCCCAGGGAGATAAGAATGAGAAAGAGTTTACCTTCAAACAACTGTCAAATCAAAATTAGGGTGCGTTTTGTGGCATGGGTGTCTCCAAGATTGGACTCGCGTCCCTCCCCACCCAATGTTCCACCCTATGCAGAATTTGGTGTAGCTAATGACTGTACGTTCAGATTAGTGTCACCTTTTGTTGTTCGATTGCGAGTTTGAGCTGAATGCCCTGTACAGGTTTGCCTTTCAGAAAGATGAACTTGTTTCTTCCCACAACGAAGCAAATTTTTAGTAGCCTTTCGCAGCTTCTTATGCATAAACATGCAAATAAATGGATTGTAGCATGCAGACGATTTGGCGATGTACGCTGGAATCGACGCGCCGATGTCGCTGACCAGACCAGGGTCGTACATGGCTATAATCGAGGCGATGGTGTACGGCGTCCAAGCGAACAGAAAACCGGTTGTCATGACAACCCCTATCCACGCCATTTTGGTCTCAGCTGCGACAGTTTCTTGAGTAACAGTGGACTTTTCTCCCCACTGCTCACGTGCTTGCTCACCTAACTTGCCAAGAGTTGTGTACGACCTGTACAAACAGAAGATGATCGCGGCAACTGGTACCACAAAGCACGCCAGAATCAAGCACACGGCGTATGAGACATTACCAGCCTCTCTCGACTTCCAATCCATGGAGCAGCTCGTTCCAACTCCTTCTTGTACGTAGCTTGACCAGCCAAGGATAGGGAAAAAGCTCCAGACGAATGAGTAACACCATAGAAATGAGGAGAGAAGCAGGGCTTTCCTTCGGCTGAGCTGAGCGTTACCATTTTTGTACAGCTTGTAAAATGTGAAGCAACGTTCGCACGCGGCCCCGACCAGATTCATCATGGATCCGAGACCAAAAAATGTGGTGAGGAAACCATACGCGGTGCAACCTGCGTCTCCAAACAGCCACTCGCCTCGTGCGTTGGCTGCCACTAGCAGTGGAAGCGCTACCAATGAGTAAAACAGGTTACTAAGCGTAATGTTGAGAATGAAGACGTTGGGAGCATCTAAGAGCCTCGTATTTGTGAAATACACGAAGCAAACGAGAAAGTTGAGGGCTACCCCACATATTCCAAAAACGGACCCAAAAGCTGCGAAAACTTTAAAGACGGTCCTCATCGTCAGTCTTTCACCTAGAGAGCCAAAGAGAGTAGGTGTTATGAGCATGGGCGAATTAAGAAAAAGTATATTGTGATTTAGATTAATTGATTTGGCTTATCTGAAAGGAATTAGTTCAGTAGGGCCTGATTGGGCAAACTGGTTCAGTTTGCCAAGATCCGCGTCTTGTGCTGACCAAATTTGGAAGATGGTTGCTATCACAGTCGAACATATGCTCCACTAACGTTCACTCTCCACAACGGCCTCCTCTCTACAACGGCCACTTTTTTGGCGGACAGTCGATACATCGGTTCTTGTTTAAACCTCTCTACAGCGGCCGCTTTCTTCTGTCCCCAAGGTGGCCGTTATGGCAAGGTTCAACTTTATTCTACGTACTATACTGACAACAGAGACTGGCGTTAATCGTGGAATAATGAAGTGGAACTCCTATAATGCGACCACCGTTGGGCCGTAAAATCCTGGTCGTAATAACGAGGTGGTCACATTAACAGTGTCTTCAAAATGATAAGATGACTCAGTGATGTTTTCGTTTTAGTTCGAAAGAATATGCTTGTAATACCTAGGTGGTCGTATAAACGGGGTGGATTGACGTCACTACTGACGTCAATAGGAGGGCCTGAATGGGCTTTAGTGTTTAGTGTTATTTGGCCAATTCTTTAGTGTTTACTGTTTACGGAGAAAATAGTGTTAAGCGTTTGGCGGATTTTTCGTGAAAAAGAAACACCATAGTCTTTTAGCATTATCAAATCTTATCTCCTTTTGGAAAATTTTCGGATTTCTCCTCGGAAATCTTCGGTTGTCTTCAAAGATCTTCGGCAATCTTCGGACATCCTTGGTAGTCTTCGGGGGTCTTCGGTAGTCTTCGGAAATCTTCTCAAATAATCGGGAATTGTCGCAAAATGGCCGAAAACTTTTTTATATACTAAACAAAATAATATTGGCTTGTTTGGAGTCGTTTTTGTTTCTTTTTGGAAAACATTTGGTGGTAGGTGGTCGTATAAACGGGGTGGTTTGACGTCACCACTGACGTCAATAGGAGGGCCTGAATGGGCTTTAGTGTTTAGTGTTATTTGGCCAATTCTTTAGTGTTTACTTTTTACGGAGAACTGTTTGGCGGGTGTTTCGTGAAAAAGAAACACCATAGTCTTTTAGCATTGTCAAATCTTATCTGCTTTTGGAAAATTTTCGAATTTCTCCTCGGAAATCTTCGGTTGTCTTTAGACATCTTCGGCAACCTTCAGACATCCTTTGTACTCTTCGGGGGTCTTCCGTAGTCTTCGGAAATCTTCTGAAATAGTCGGGAATTGCCGCAAAATGGCCGAAAACTCCATGATATACTAAACAAAATAAAATTGGCCTGTTTGGAACTGTTTTTGTTTCTTTTTGGAAAAATTAATCGTTACAGTGAATTTTTTACTGGTGGTGTTAAAATGCCTAAAATTTAACTGTTTCATTTTACAGAGCCAAAAAAATAAGTGTTAGTGTTATCTAAATACGTCCATTCAGACCCTCCAACATGGGAATAATGGACAAATTATCCACGATTGACGTTGCGCAAGACATTGGCGTGGCATTTTAGCTGTTTGGCAATGGAGAGCTGAAAAAAAAAGTTTAAAAAATAGTCGAATTACTGACTAAAAAGATAGCACGAATGCGCCAAAAAAAAAACACTCAACGAATTGTAAATGTTTTTTGCACTTGAGGCATATTTGAAAGTACAAGAACATCCATTCATATTGTAAAACTGCCAAGAAACAGGCAATCGTTTTAAAGAAATTCTAACCGCGGAAGTGAGGTTGAAAATATTGTGAATTAGTATAATTAAAACGATTATTCATGGAAAATATCACTTCGACTTTAAGTTTTAAAATGCATCTTTGTTGAAGTATACGAAACGTCAAGTTAATTAAAAATTATATTTTTTAATTCCGCTATGCGTTCTTTCCTTTTGTTTATCACCGCTAGTTGAATGTTATTTCTTATGAACATACAATGGCCAAGGAGCAACTATGAGTGAAGTCCCCTTTTACGGAGCATGTTTGAAACTTAAGCCAGCAAGCTGCCGTGCGACCGCAGACAACTAGCCGCAAAACCGCGGAACAAAGAAGAAGAAGGAAAAGAAGAAACCTCTAAGGACCACTGTAGCCTTCCAACAAGCTCTTTATCTCGTGGTAGGCCTCTCACGATACTCCCAAATCGAGAGCTTGCTCTCTCGCACAAGCGATACCGAATTTTTTTTTCACACTTAAGTACTCCCATTCACTACCCTGCCGAAAAGATTCTTTCGTGGATGTGACTAAGAACCTGCCTTCCCATATGCGACATCTAGGAAAAGTAGTAGTTTAATTTCAATCTAGTCTGAGACGCTGCTGATAAAACGGACTCAGCGGTGCACTAACATTAAGTGAAACTTTAGGCTAAAAAAGCCTACAAAAAATGAACTCGTGCTTTGATTAGTACTTACTTGCTGTTGAATGTCAGCCACCGCATGTTTTCAAAAACATCAGGTGCTTAAAATTCCTTTAAAAACTATTTCTTTCTTCCTGATCAATCTTACCCCTGTGCATTTAGCCGCTTCTCAGTGCCATATCGAGAAACGCAAAAAAAAAGTCTTGAGAAACACTGGAAGCGAATCGAGACAGGTGATGTCGATTGACTCTACTTCAACCCGACGAAGTCGAAATGACCTCAGAAAATAATTTCCGCACGGCTTTAAGAAAGACAGATAAATTTGCATTCGAGTTCGGTCCATTTGTATAGCATGAAGATGATTCATTGTGGCAAAAGCTAGCCGAACAAAAAAACATTTAAAAGTTGTAATCATTTTTTCCTTGGAGTGTTTGGTCTGATTGGTCTGTTAAGACTTGCTTACAATTCAAGGACTTGCTTCCTTCCTGAGAAAAAGGAAGAATTCTCAGTCAAACCTGATGTGATTAGATAAACAAACTGATCGAGCGGCACTTTTCAGAATAATTGAAACCTTTTTTATGATGAATCAGTCTTGTGTGGTAACTCAGATAGATTCGATTTTTGGCATTATTATGGAATTGAATCTGTCACAACGAAAAATCTATCTACTAGCGGAGAATCTCACATTAATACAGTCTTTGCATATAAAAAGCAGAATGTTTTCTAAACCACTCGTTGCTCAAAAGACACCGCTGAAAGCAACTGGCCTAGGGTTGCTCTATTCTTAATGTCAATTTAAGTTAATGTAACCGATTAAGGATTTATCTAATTGCGATTTCTTGAGATTTCATCAAGTCTTTAGCATACTGTTATTTAGCACTCAATTCTGCGGCTTTTACAGTGCTCCACGAGTAGCCATTAAAGTCCTTGAGCAGCTTTTAATTTAAAATGGGGACTTTAAGATCCGAGGACTGCTACTGCAGCTGCTAAAACGTCAAGTGAATTCGCGTTCTTTCCATTTTTATCGCGATTTTTCGAACTCACCTCAAATGAAGGTGGAATCTCATGCAAGTGAATTCCTAGAAACTATATCCAAGTTCAAAAAGAGAAAGATTATATAATTTCATCGATAGCTTGCTTTCGTTCTCCATTAAAATAAAAGTAAACATTGGCATTTTCACGTCGTAAACTTACATTGACGGAGAAGAAATGTACAAAGAAAATGTGATGCACCAGCAAAATTGTTGTTTTGCTGTTTTTGAAGGAGTTCTTGTTGCTCAAGTAGATTTAGGCAAATTTTCCAAAAACCATTGTTAAAGACATCCTCCAGGAATAATAGATGGTAAAGTAAACTAACCTGAAAAAAAAAGCACTTGAAAAAGGAAATCCAGTACCAAGTCACGTGATTGACCACGCCCCCTTCCGTTCAAAAGTTGCAACCAACGATGCCCACCACTTACTGAATGTGTAGCCCCAATATCTCCTAATCAAAACTTTGACCCTACAAAGTGTCTACGAAATCAGCTCGGAATGGTTGGAATCTTTACAAATTGTATGTACAATTGCTGTTAATTGACTAGTGCCAGTTCTCCTCTAACTAAAATTTTCGTTAGGAGAAAGACGTTAAATATCTTCGTCTCATTCCAGCCGTTTTTACAAAAAGACATCAGTAGCCACTGTTTGGACCTACAAAAGGAAAACGGTTTGCTTTCTACATACTGGGCATTTCGGCCTGAAGGATTTCTAGATTAAACAGGGCGTGGCTGGTCACGTGATGCAGTTATAATCAATTTTTAAAATGAAATTTGAGGATTTCTTAATTATGGTTAGCCTTAATATATTAGACGTAGGGCATCAAAAAAAAATAACGTAAACCAGCCCCCTTAAAAATTCTGAGAAATCTGTAAAGAACCGGGCCTTAATCTACTTGAATATATAGGGTAGCAAATTTTAGCTGAATTAAGTCTGATGTAGGCGCAAGGTTCCCGAGTCTCAGCGACATATCCCCACCGAAAAATTCCGAAAGTGCCCCCTCCCTCCCCCCCACGAGGTGAATAGCCAGCTGTATCAGTAATCGCGAGGATTAGTGAGTGCGTTCGAATGTTTTCCCTTGGAATTGTGGTTGCAGACTATGTCACCAAAGTGATGAAGATTGCACAGTGCAGTGAACCGCATATGGGGACGAATTAAATCAGCGAGATTGGTTTGCATTGACATAGTCACGTTCCTTTTTATCAATACAAAAAAAAAATCAGCGCAATATCTTCATTGCTTTTGTGCATGCATGTTTTGATAAATATAACTCGGGTGCAATATCTCTAGAACCTTCTTAGTATATTTAAACAATTAAGTAAGAGATTTTTACTCCCCACTGGCGAGCTGAACACAATAGAATATTTCTGAAATTTTGAGGCAAGTATCGGAAATAAGCCAACTTCCAAGCAATCAATCTAACATTGATAACGTTACCAATATCAAGCTCTTAGAAAAAAGGGAGACTCATTTGAGATCCCGCTGCACTCAACGACTTCTTTGCGAACTCAAGAATACAGACATCGGCTTTAAATTTATATTCAATTTGACTTAGAGTGAGCTTTCAGTTGAAAGTTTCAGATATATGTTGTGGTTCAATTTTAGCCTTCGTTTAATTTTTCTTTCCCTTTGTTTTTGGGTATGGTACAGTGTATAATAATTAGTTAAAAACAAAGGGAAAAATACAATTTGAACAAAAGATAAAGCCATAAAACTACGAGCAAACGGACGCAACAACTTCCAACATTGTTGGCCCAACAATGTTAGAAGTTGTTGCGTCCGTTTGCCTGTAGCTAGAAGTTTGACCGGTTTCAAATTTGCGCACTGACAACTCCGAACAACATGCAACAAGGTGTGTGAAGACGGACGCAACATGTTACATCCAACAATGTTGGGAGTTGTTGGTCAACAATGTTGCGTCCGTTTGCACGGGGCTTAACATATAAAACCAAAGCAGAAACTCAAAGGTCAAAAAACTAATAGGGTTTTATAAGCAATTTTGTAGGTGACTCATAATTTTTTAGGTCATTTCCTTAAGGTCACTATCGGGCAGGGCCTCGTCCACACTACTCTCCTTCGCAGCCGTTATTAGGGTCGTCACGCAACGCTCCTCCCTACTAACGGCCGTTAGAGGGGAGGAACGTTGCGCGACGACCCTAATAACGGCTGCAAAGGAGACTACGAGTCACGTCCACATGGATAGGTTTTCTTTCCCTCTTTTTTTTTTCTTGGGAACGGGAATATTTTTATATCCGATTTGGCCTGTCTTCCACATGTATCCGGTGAAAGCTGTCACCGAAAAAGCATCTTTTCAAAAACCCTCTCAAGAGTGGAGATTTTTGAAAACGCCGTTTTGCTGCACTCATATATAGATGGATGAAAACGCCGGAGGGTTTTGAAAACGATTACGTCAAGGTATTGAATACCAGTAAATGCGAGCGCTCCCAAAGATGGTACAGTTTCCAGCCACTATTGCGTTTTTTCATTTTTTAGATCCCTGATATTGGCTACAGCTATTTCGAGAAAGGTTGTTGGAAAAAGTATGAGCGACAATCCCGAAAGGTATTGTAGGTGGTAGTGAGTTCACTGTTCTTCAACGAGATTTGAAGGAGTGGCACAAGAGGCAATGGACGTATGTTTGCGAGTGCTTAAGGAACGGAACAAAAGTAGGTTCGACAGCTACAGTGCCAGGAACAGTGTATTGATCATATCCCATAATGCCTTTCGCGATTGTCGTGTGCACAATTTTTCCAACAACCTTTCTCGAAATAGCTGTATACAATTCTGCATTATATAAGGCTGATCGTTTATTAGCTGTGAGGGAAGGCCGGCCATTTTGGGTCGGAATCACGAGATTGAAGAACCCCATTGTGGACCCACACTGCAGGTCTTTGAGCAGACCCCTTCGGCAAGACAAGACATACCGTAAAATTCGGGAAATAAGCCCCGGGGCTTATATTTTTCAAAGGCTCTTTTCGAGGGGCTTATTTTTGGAGGGGCTTATGTACGGAGGGAAATTTGCCTTTCAAAATCGATTGGGCTGGCCTTATTCGTGGAAGGAAATTTGCCGTTTTTCTTTGTTTACCTTGTATCTGAGGGCAATTTCCAAGTACAAGCCCCCGGAGAGGCTTATACTTGGAGGGGCGTTTTAACGGAGGTTTTTTTGCGTTACGAGTTTTGGGGGCTTATATTTGGAGGGGCTTAAACATGGAGGGGCTTATTTTCGGAATTTTACGGTATAGTAGCCCAAACTCCGAACAGCCGACATTTCTCCATGCCACCAGTGGTTTCCCCGCGGAAAATTACGTCTAAGGAACAAGCGCAGAAATTCCATACTTATGACCTGCCACTTCCCAGTTATGGTATAGTGCTTCTGATTAGATGAAGCAAATTTTCAACCAATCAGAAGCACTACCCAGATCTGGGTAGTAACACGTCATCAGTATGGAATTTATGTGCTTGTTTCTCAGACGTTACACTGGGTACCGGACGTTTTGTCTCGCGTGCGACGAGGAGTTTCGTCGGCCTCGGTGGAGAACTCCTTTTTCTAGTTTAGTATTAGAAATATGGTCTTTCATTGTATATTTCTCGGGAAAAAGGCGATCATTATTACATCCAAACACAGCACAAGGATCTTTTTTCCCAATTAGAATCTTATTCTAACAAAACTTTAAGAAAAAATGTCTCGAAAAGAGGTCGAAAATACAAACGAAATGTGCTCATGCCCCCTGGGCATCCTATAATACTCCTTAAATCGAATTAATTCAATATGGCCGCCGTATCGGTAAAAAGGTGCCATTTGGTAGCCTGAAATTCATCCGATTGCTTCGAGTCGTTTTCTCCTCTCTGAGGGAGTAATAACGATTCGAAGTAATCGGATGAAATTCAGTCTAGCCATTTGGTAGCACAAACGGATCAGATAAAATATTGTTGAATGAAAAAACTAAACGATTAACGTATAGGTTAAAGAGAAGAGGATTTAAAATGCAGCCTTGACGCACAACTCTAGTGTATTGAAAAAGTTGTGTTTGACTATTTCCAATCCTAATAGAACAGGTAGAGTTTGAGTATTTATGACTTTAAAGAAGTTTCCTCGGGCATTTATTTGTAACAGCATGTATAAGAATCCACTGGGTGCCAGACCGAACCACACAATACTGCAATACTGCAATAATCAAAGCATGGTTTAACTATTGACTGATAAACACTCGTCAAATTTGAAACTGAAACAAAAGACCTAAACGTGTTTAAGACTCCTAATTACCAGGAGATACTTTTTTGAGACACTAGTAATATAAGAACCCCAATGTAAAAAACTGGCCAATTTCTACAACCACTGGCATTTGCTACTGCCTACACTTTTAAAGCAAAATTCTGGTTATAGAAAGATCGAGCCCTTGCCCTTGTGTAAGAGTCGTTATTCTTTGGCTTGAACCAACTAACATGTGTACAGTATTCCGTTTTTAAACTTAGCCTGTTTGCTATCAGCCAGTTTTGGAGGTATCGGAAATCTATGTAGTTCAGGGAATCTGAAAGCAGTGAAATTCAAATTAGTATCATCCGCGTACATTCATGTGGCAGCATGCATAATCCATTATATTACTAAGATCATTTATATTTATTAGAAATAAAAGTGGCCAAAGTATTGAACCCTTTGGAACACCACATTTTAAAATGGATTTCTCAGAGAGTACTCCGTTTATATATACAACGTGATAGGATTTAAACCATTCCAATAACGGGCGGCCACGAACTCCAATATACTCCAATTTTGTCAGTAGAAGCTCGTGATCTTCTATATCGTCTCTATCAAAGGCGTTCTTAAAAGGTCTAGAAATACAACTCCACTAATCAGTCCGGCCACTGTCTGTATTAAGACACCATTGATTGGTGATATCAGGAACAATGGCCATGGTTCGAATCCCGTTGAGGCCGAATTGCAATTACCACTGCAACAATCATCAGGGGCATCCAACGTCAATTTTGGGAAAATATCTGTTCGGAAGACGATTTCAGATCTAGAATTTTCGGAACATTTGTTGTAAAATTTCTTGCTTGCCTGCCTCTCCTAGGGTTTTCGAACACCAAAAAACTGGTATAATTGCCCATTTTTAACGGATTTTTACCCTAAAAACGTCACCTAGAATTTTCTGGAGCCTATTTTCTGGCTGAAATTTTCGAAAAGGCCAGTTTTGATCCCTACAATTTTTCGGATCACCAAACTTTCAGCTAGGGAATCCGAACAGATGAAAAATTTTTAGGGGATCAAGATGTGCCTATATCTACCGTTTAAATACTAAAATACGTTTAACAATGCTATGTTTAAGTGGTTTTGAACTATATTCTCGTTGGGTGCCCCTGGATCATATCTTCACCTAAATTTGTATTTCGGCAGATCACATCATGTTCGTTCTCTTCGAGCGGTTTCTCCATATATTAGGATTTTTTTTGGCGGGAAACGAAGAGGTCATATTTGATCTTTTCATCCATTGGCTCTAATCGGGTGAATTTATGTCCCGCTCCCACAGTAGAGCACTTTCTTCATGGCTTTCCGAAGTTTCCTATACATAAACAAGTAAATGAAAGGATTATAGCACGCTGAAAATTTGGCGAAATAGGCTGGGATCGACGCGCCTATATCGCTGATCAGATTTGGATTGAACATTGCTACAGTTGAGGTGACCGCGTACGGCGTCCAAGCAATTATAAAAGCCGTTGTCATGACAAAAGCTATCCGGGTCATTTTGTTCTCGGCCGCGATAGTTTCTTGGGTAGCAATGGAGTTCTCTCCCCAGTGTACCCGTGCTCGCTCGCTCAACTTTTGAACCGTTCTGTTCAACTTGTAGAAACAGAAGACGATGATAGCAACCGGAACTACAAAGCAAGAGAGAGTCAAGCATGCGGCGTAGGAAACATTCTCCATTCCTCCTGACTTCCAATCTACAGAGCAGCTGGTTCCAACTCCTTCCTGAACATAGCTCGACCATCCAAGGATGGGAAGAACGCTCCAGAAGAACGAGTAGCACCACGAAAACCCGGAAAGAAGCAAAGCTTTTTTTCGACTAAACTGAACTTCGCCATCGTCAAATAGCTTACAGATTGTGGTGTAACGTTCGTATGCGGCACCGACCAGGTTCATCATGGCTCCAAGAGCGAAAAACGTTGCGATGAAACCAGACGCAGTGCAACCTGCGTCTCCGAATAGCCACTCGCCTCTGGCGTTTGATGCTGCCAGCATTGGACAGGCGACCAATGAGTACAGTAGGTCGCCAAGGGTGATGTTTAGGATGAAGAGATTGGGAGCATCTAAGAGCCTTGTGTTTGTGAAGTAGACAAGGCAAACGAGAAAGTTGAAAAGAACCCCAATGATTCCAAGAAGAGAAGAAAAAAGTGTCAAAACTACGAAGACTGTTCTCATCTTCAGTGTTCACCTACAAAACTAAAGAAAGCAAAGTTACGGCTAATTAGTCATGCACTGATCCATAATGCTAGTTTAACGAACAGTGGAATTTCCCATTCAACCCATTTTTTGCCTGAGCGTCCTGTCGCACTTACATGTGTACTGTCGCAGTTTGTAATAATCGTCGCACTTTGTAATAAAATTGTCACACTTTGTAATACCTTTCGCACTTTGTAATAACACTGGTCGCACTTTGTAATAAAAAAGCTGTCGCACTTTGTAATAACAGACCATCGCACTTTGTAATAACACTTGTCGCACTTTGTAATAAACTTGAAATAGATGGTCGGAGGACAAGTAAACCCAGTAATAAGCGTCATCATCGACAACAACAACAACGACAATAATAATAATAAGTGTTCACATCAACTTCTGGCTTCAAGATCTTTCTAAGGAAGTACAACTCTTTATATGCGGACGACTTCGATAGAGAGAAAGTGTCTTCGCCTATGACAGGGAGAGTCATTTAAAATGGGAGTTCGTATTGGAATTTCATTTTCATTTATTACAAAGTGCGACAAGTGTGATTACAAAGTGCGACAGGTATTACAAAGTGTGACAATTTTATTACAAAGGGCGACGTTTATTACAAAGTGCGACAGTACACTTTGTAATACCTATCGCACTTTGTCAGAACAGTTGTCGCACTTTGTAATAACAGACCATCGCACTTTGTAATAAAATAAGCTGTCGCACTTTGAAATGGATGGTCGGAGGACAAGTAAACCCAGAGACGATTTAACTGAAAGTTTTGGAAAAACCAGTGCCCAGGAATGTAAAAAGGCCACTTCCGCCCGGTTGACGTGCGTCGAACAAAAAAAAAACGACCGCGAGTACTCGTACTAGCAAATTTTATCACTTCAGTTGCCCCCTACAATATCACGTGACATTGCTTTTATCCCATCGATCCTAAGGGGCTTTTGAGGGAGGGAGGACTGGGTGATTTGGTTTCGGGTGAGAATATTTTGCAAAAACCTCTGGTGATAGAATGTTTTCCCTGAGCTTTCAAAAAACATTTCAATGTTTTATTGCTCTCGATAATGGAAACGGAGAATAATTATGTTTAAGTGTCTATTCTGCGATTAAAAATCGCAAAATCTGCAGCAACGACTTAATGCACTAATAATTGATAGGTTCTTTAGTAAATTTGTCGTGTAATTCCATTCGGTAAGACTATTTTGTAATTCTAGCTTGCTTGTTTTAATTTTTATTTATCCGCATAGTTTATTTAGTTTACTTTAATCTTCATAGCTTTTTTTAATCTAATATTTATGACTGCTGTAACCTTTCCCCTTCCGCCCGCCTCGTCTAGCTTTTGTTATTTGCGGGCAGAGATGGCACAACGATGAGTGTAAAAATAACGTATATAAAAAGCTTAAGCTTACATACAACGCCATTGTATATCAGGTATTTCCTAGGCAATTTTTTTTTCCTCGAAATCAGTCTGCAGGATATGTTTTTTCTGAATTTACCCATACCCCTTTTGAAAAGTTAAATGGTCTACCCCTGAAGCGCGTGCAAAGATGGCGAGCATCGTAAATCAATTGTCTATTGAAGATGGAAACTTAACATCGATCGAGGTAAGCATGTTTTACCTTGATTTTAAATAGGAATTATTATTTACACCCTCCTCAATCTCTATAGTTCCTTCGGTCATACTCAGACTCATCCAATATTGTTGTGTATTATTACATTCATTCACGATAACTTTATCAGCAGTTTTCGTATCCATAACTCATGCTCAAGCTGCTTCCATCGGCTTTTAGATGCTATTTAAAGAGACCTCCTCAAGATGATTGTTGTTCCAAATTATCACCCCCATAGAGGGAGAAGTGCGGAGGAGAATGAATTGTATACATCATCTAGGTTGCAATATTTGTACAGATCCAAGTTATTTCTAAAAGTTCTTCACAATCTTTGAGTAGCTAGGTAGCGTAGTACATACTGCAAACACAGAGATCAGACCGTTGTAATCAGGTAGTCGCTTTAAAGAGGTTAAAAACAATGGAAAATTCATCCTCACCCTAAAAAGTGGTCGCAGTCGTATACGAGAGGTAGTCGTTTACTAGAGGTTCCAGCTATATAAGGCTTTGCAGGAAAATATTTGGGTTTTTGTCTAAGTTGTCGTTTATGGAAAGTGCTCGCTTACGAGATGTAGTCGCACATGAAGGCGCAACTGTATTAAAAATTTTAGTATTATAATAATAATAATAATAATAATAATTATTATTATTATTATTATTATTATTATTATCATTATTATTATTATTATTATTATTATTATTATTATTCTCACTATTATTATTTTTTATTATTGTGAATTTATATATATTTATCTAAGTATATTTAATCGAAATTTTTAAGTCACTTCTCTCTAATAGTGTCTCATCCAGGACACGTTCTGATAAAATTTGGTGGCAGTCAGTTGCTATGACTACGATACATGACGTCAAAAGTGCAAGCCGTACGAACGGAAGGTAATAAATACATTTGCAAGTACCAAACCTAAGGCCGCAAAATGAGTTTTGATTTAAAACAATCAAGCAAGAAAACTGCTTAGTTTCTTAACCATTTGAATACTGAGGTTCTACATAAACTTTTGATCTAAAATTTTGATCTAAAATTCAAAATGACGAGAAAAAAAGTAGTACTTTTATTTATAATTGAATTTCAAGGACATAGAAGGACGTCTTCAAAAGTTTTCCTTGTCTGAATAGCTCGCAAGTCGGCCTTTATTTTTGTTTCGCTCAGGCCCAGTTCAAACGTCCATTTTTTCATGTACCGAACCTAATCCCTTTAATTAAGTACATGAAAAGGTCGACGTACGTTTGAATAAATTAAGTCCGACATGTCTAATTTAGGTCGACCCGTGAATTGAGATCGAATGGCCCAAATGGGAATTTCGACTGTCGAGCGACTTCGTTTCAAAAGTTCAACTTCTCAAGTGCCGTACCTAATGCATAAATTACTAAAAAATTTTTGCACTTGCAATCATTTCAGACCATTAAACATCGTGAAAATGAATTGAGTCCGACTAATAAAGTTCGACGTCTGAATCAACCGTGGAACTTATATCATTTGGGTAGAACTAAATCGGTAGTTCGGTACACGAAAAAATCATATTTTCCCACAGAAAAGGTTTGAAACAAAACTTGAACTTGACACGCCTCCCGCCCGCCCCCAAGCTGAAAGAGAAGGCGTTCGTACATTATGGGCCTTACTGAAGCAATAAAACGCAAGCCCGTCTTATGAGCGCTCTCAGTATTTGTAAATTGACAAAATTTTGTCTTTTCGCCACGCATTTCGAGACAATTTCATTAGCATTTTCTCAGGACAGGTCTTCTTGCTGATCTATCAATACGCATTCATCAACGCGAAGCGTCTTTGTTTGTTGTTGTTTTTTTTTCTTTTTCTCAAACCTAGCAAAACCTTCCATTACGCCAAAATTCCTGGAAATCCCCTATTGAAAGGTTGAAGATTTCCCCTCCAAATAAGGAGAATACTCGTTAACCGGTCAGTCAAATAGATTTCTGAAACATCCAAGCAATTTTGTCAATATCAGAGCCCATAATATCGCTCCATTTTCCCTGTCTGGCATTTCGTTTTGGCCTGTTAAAAAAATTACGAAGAATATTTACTTGGAATGTAAAAAGAGCACAACCGGTAGATTTTTCCTTTCCTTTCTTTAAATTTGTGTCCCTTCCCTCGCCTCGATTACGCTCTTCTATACGCGGGTGGAAGCTATCATGAATGTTGTAAATTATATGTGTGAATGACTGAATAAAGTTGAAAGTTGAAAGTTGAAAGTACATACCTCTGTACTGCTTGATGAAGCTTTCTAGTTCTTCCGCGGAGTTCAGTTTGCTTGGTCCACTTTAGCCGTTTTAACCTAACGCCAATTTCCTCGAAAAGTATCAGTATATATCAGTGCCAAGGATTGATGGCGATTGCATTTGCGAGCGAGTCAGGAGAATTTAGTTCCGGTTGAGAGATCTTCTTTCTCTCAGGCGAATGCCGACTCATTTTAATTGCAAATCAAAAACTAACCAGATTTAAGCCATGCTCATGCTCACACTAAACTTGATGGTTTTGGTGCCGCCGAAAAAAGCTATCTGGTATTCTACACCTCAGTGGCGGATCCAGGGAAGGGGCCAGGCGGGCGGCCCCCGTCGCTTATTTTTAGACCAAACTTTGGAGATCGCTACAGATAATTTCACCTTTCAGGTCCCCGTAATGTCCTATACAATTCTGTATCATAACAGATCGTTTTCACATGGCGTCACGGCGGCCACATTTGTGAACAAAACAATGGATCGGCGGCCATGTTTGTGTACAAAAAAAATCCTGTGAGAATTGAACTATTTTCACATGTTAAAACTTTCTTTTATTCCAAGCAATTTGCAAAGCTGCTGACCACCTGACAGAAAACGATCTATACAACTGTATATGTATTATATTTACATGCATTGGGGAAAAGATTAGCAAGAAAAAAGCACACTTCCTTTAATAGATGGCAAAGAATAATTTCTGATATGCAGTCGAATCGTTCGTAAGCAACAAACTCGGGAACTCGAAGAAGTGGTCATAACTATAGCCTGCGAAAACATCCGTTTCTCCTCGCTCTTCGCCGATGGGGACGTTTCGCGTGGAGGAACGTCTGCGACAGAGCGACAGAAATTCCATACTGATGACGTAAAATCTGTCCAGAATCCTGTCAGAAGCGCTGATTGGTCGACGGAGTAGTTACATTGTTTTAGTTATTGTTTACGAATGACAGACAAAAGACAAAAGGCCACAAAGGTCAAATGTAAACGCGAAGAATCTCTAACAAAACAGTCAATATTTGTGGAATATAGTCTTCTCTTGAAGAAGCATTTGAGTTTTGCTGGAGCTCTTTGGCAGATGAACACAACACTTTACCAAAATCGACCAGAAGACACGTAAAATTGGACAAATTTGTGTTTGGAACCCCATGAGTACTGGGTTTATTATGTAAACATTGGTTTGCGTCATCAGTATGGAATTTCTGCCGCTGAGTCGCAGACGTTCCTCCTCGCGAAAAGTCCCTATCGGCGAAGAGCGAGGAGAAACGGATGTTTTCGCAGGCTATCATAACTAGAGCTGGTTAGACTACCAGTAGTCCCCATTTTTCCTTAGGGATAGTAGATAGTTTCCTTATCTCTCGTTTCGTAAATTGGCCTGTTCCACGATCAAATCATATCTTTCTGCCATTTCCTATGCACATAAGCTCAAAGGTTTTAATGACCCTACCAAATCTTTTCTAATTGACAAGCTGTTGACAGCTTTGAACCGTCAACAGCCGTCGGACATTCGTCTGCCAATTACACGGCCCATATTGCACCAGCTGATTCGCTCTCTTACTTTTTCTAACTCTTCGGCATTTCAGCGTTCTCTTTTCTCGGCGATGTTTCTTGTCGCGTTTTACGGTCTTTTTCGCATAGGTGAACTGGCCTCCAAGAGCACACGATTTGCGCGTTCTGTCGTTCAGTACAGTAATCTAACATTCTTATTTTGTCAAGGCCAAGTGCTTGGGGAAAAGATTACTATTACCAAGTATAAGCATAACGCTAGTCGCAGACCTTTTGACATTTTACTTGCAAAGGATGTGTCTTCCCCTTTTTGCCCTGTTACAGCCCTACATCAGTATTGTAATATCAGGGGAAATCGTCCAGGGCCACTTTTTTGTCACGCTGATCAGACCCCCATCTCCGGTTCACCAATTCAATGTCGCACTTCAGCAGTGCTTATCTTACTGTGGTCTGGACAGTAGTCGGTACAAGACTCATAGCTTTCGCATTGGCGGCGCGTGCCATGCCGCTGAAAAAGGTTATTCTGACGCGCAAATTCGTGCTCTTGGTCGCTGGAAATCCGACGCATTTAAAGTTTATTTGAAGTCGGAAGTTCTTCACGCTAATTAATTGATTTGCCCACGTGTCGAAAGTAAGTCAGACAATTGGGCTGCTACTTGGTGGGCTTAGAAAACCCTTTTTTAACTGACCTTTGAGTTGTTAGTTCCTAATCTTATTCATTCTGTTTTTACGCCTGCTGAATGGGTCAGTCATTGGGCTGCTATTTGGCTGGCATTAGTTCTCGTTTTGTATGACTTAGCTCGTTCTGTTATTATGCCTGTTGTGTAGGTCAGTCATTGGGCTGCTACTTGGTTGGCATTATCTCTCGTTCCCTTGTCTTACTGTTAGGCGGTTTTTTAGCACTTTTGTTCTTATGCTGGTTGCGTAGGTCTGTCATTGGGCTGCTACTTGGTTGACAATTTTTAAGTCCGAATTTTCCTATCGATTGTCATGATCTCTCTAATTTGTATACCAGACGTTCAATGTCACAGTTCAGACAAGGGCTACCGTTTTGTTGGCGTCACGTTTAGTATTGACAATTTTTTTCATAGTTTTACATGTGTCCGACAATTTTTTCGCTTTCCAGCTTTCACGCGAGCTTTGCTTCTTTTTGTGGGGCTTCAGCCACAGTTGTGTGGCTTGTGGCGGATTTTTGTCGCCCCATTTTTTATTCAGTAGGTTAATCGGTTTACATATATCGATGTGTTGTGATTCTGTTAGCTTTGATTTCATTAAACCTGCCACAACCGTGGTCAGATTTATCCAACACAGTTGTTTGTTTATATTTTCGTTCTGTTCCTTATCGGAAAGTACGTAACCGGAAATGCAAGCAGAGCTCGCGCAGAGTTGGGCCTTGTTTTGAACACATGCCTTGATACAGTGAAACCTGTATTAAGCGGACACCCTCGGGGAATGCTGTAGTGTCCGCCTAATACAGGTTTCGATAGTTAACGTCATTTGAGGTATCAAATGCCATTCAAATGAACAGTGGAACTCTTAGAATACTCTCAGAGACTGTGACGGTATACGTTTGCATTTATTTCTTTATCAAAGTGAAACCAATTGATCATAGTACCATAAACAGTAGATTGCAACTCAAATTTGAAGAAATCAGATGAGTGAAAAAAGCTTTATACAAACAAAACGAAATAGAAAACAATACAGTACGGTGAAACTAATCAACGTCAAGTCAAGTTTTTAAATGTAAAAATCAAAAAATTTGTGGGTGGCAATTCCAGGCAATCTCTCACATTTCCGGTGTCTGCCATGGTGGGTCGTGGAATTTAATTACAAGTGTCCGTTTAATACAGGTTGGCAACAATAGAAATGACCATTTCAGGTACTTTTTAGGTGTCCGCGTCCGCTTAATAGAGGTGTCCGCTTAATAAAGGTTTCACTTAAAGTAAATAGGGAAATAAATTTGGGGACCTCGGCTACTGTCCGCTTAATAGAGGGTGTCCGCTTAATACAGGTTTCACTGTATAAAACTAGACATTATGGCAGACATAATGTAATTTATGGCAAGGCATGATACTCACATGATAACTCGCTAGGTCAGGCTGTACCAGGTACTGCAAATCTAGCCAATTAGGTTATAGGGCGGTGTCAGGGTTTAATAAGTAGGTATATCGAGGTGTTTTTCCCAGTAATTCTTCCTTCTCTCCCTCGTCATCAACTCGGTCAGATCTCGATTCTTTCCCTCCTCCTCCCCTTTCACCTGCCTGCGGGTTATTATTGTTCACGGTATTTCCTGTTTCTTCTTTTTTCCTTTTCGTAAATATTTAGTTCTGTAGTTTGTGGCGGATTTTTGTCGCCCCATTTTTTATTCAGTAGGTTAATCGGTTTACATATATCGATGTTTTGTGATTCTGTTAGCTTTGATTTCATTAAACCTGCCACAACCGTGGTCAGATTTATCTAACACAGTTGTTTGTTTATATTTTCGTTCTGTTCCTTATCGGAAAGTACGTAACCGGAAATGCAAGCAGAGCTCGCGCAGAGTTGGGCTTTGTTTTGAACACGTGCCTTGATATAAGGGACTGGTCAAAAAGTATAGGGGGTGGAGGTGGGGGGGGTTGGTGGGCCGGAGCAGAGAGGGGGTGGGTCATGAGGTTTTGAGCCTAGTGCAAGGGGTGGGTCGTGCAATTTTCAGCTACCCTTAGGGGGTGGGTCACCCTATTTTATTTCATAAATAGGCACTAACTACTAACGAGACAGTTGACTACACTTGTTATATAAAACACAGCCAGCTGGAATTATTGCTAAAATACTCAGAAACCTCAGTGTTGTGCGAAAAAATACAAAGGGTGACAGGCCGCACACCTATACGGGCGTGGAACCCTCTGTTAACCTTTTTTTTTGGCTCTACGAGCATGTCCTTTAATGATTTTCCTTTTTTGTAAGGAAATGATTGGTGGTTCTTTAAAAATTTTTTGAGGTTATAGGTGGTTTTGTATAAGACTCCATTTTTTCATTCAAGCTTCCTTTATAGTAGACACTGAGGGCTGATATTGTGACACGATTGGCAATTTTTCTTTTTCCTCCTGTTGTTTTGTTTTAGAAGTTTAGACTCCCTTTGGTGAATTTTATTTCTGATAGTAGGTTTTCTATCAAAGATTGTGGGTAGCCTCCGTCCATCAAGCGTTTTTTTTTTTAATTTGAATTATTTTCCTCAAAGGTTGTTTCTGAGGAGTTTTTTCATAGGATTCTCAAGGCTTCTCCTTTGACAAATCCTTTTTTAACATTTGGAGGGTGACTCCAGGTGAAATGTGTATACAAGAAGGTTTCCGTTTTTTTAAAATGTGTCTTTGCATCAAGGATAGATTTTACGTTGAATCTTGTGCCTTTGTATACAACTGTGTCTAAAAACGCAGTCTCAGTGTCAAATGTTTCGGCCGTGAATTCAATAGTTGGGTGATGTAAGTTTGCTTGTTCAATGAAGGCTTCGATGTCTGGTTTACTCATGTCCCATAGGGAAAGCATATCGTGTATGTAGCCTTTCCAAACTGTTGTTCTAAAGACAGTTTTGCTTAGAGTTGTTGTTTCAATATATGTCATGAAAATATTGGCAAAGGAATCAAAACTGCTGTCTTTGTGCCCATTGCAGTTCCATAGTTTTGGAGGTAGTGCTTTCCACTGAAGTGGAAGAAATTTTTTTTTTTTCTTTGTGGATTAATCTAAACATTTCCGGCAAGTAATGTGTAGGAATGGGTTGTCTTTCTAGAAATTTTCATTTACTTTGTAACAGACCATTTCAATATACCCTCGTTTTGCTGTATATGTGTGTCAAGACTCATAACGTCCATCGAAACAAGAAATGTTCGGTTTTTCACTTTTGTCTTTTCAGTGAAAGGTATGATTTCTGTGATTTTGATATTGGTTGTAGCAGCTAGTGTATCAACAAATTTTGTCAAGCACAGAACAAGGTTTTATTGGATTATTAAGAGGAAACCAAACATCCATGTTTTAACTAGGGGGTGGGTCATGCAATTTCCAACCTTGCTTTAGGGGTGGGTTAGTCATTTTTGGGCCCGAAGGGAGGGGGTGGGTCACGTGTTTTTTATCAACCACATTTCCAAATGCTCCGGCCCACCCCCCCGCCCCCCTATACTTTTTGACCAGTCCCTAAATACTGATCACGTACTAAGAAGAAACAAAAAGCAAACTGCAGTGATATGACAGGAAATACAAACGCATCACTGGAAAGAAAAAAAAAGACTAACATTTTCACTTAGGGAATTTTGGAAGACTCTGCTGATTAGGCATTTAGAACGTTCCTTAAATGAAAATGTCAGAAGTGAAAAACTTTTTCCTTTTTTAGTTTGCATGTTTTTTTCTTTCAAATGCAAATTTTCCTACTATATGGCATCTTTCGTTCATCTAATTAGTTACTTATTCTACATTTAAATTTCTGTTGTTATTCAACGGTTTATTACTTCTGAAGAAGTATGTTTGTAGCATACGAAACGTCAAGTTAAGGTCTTTCTTGTTTCTTTCCAGAAAAACTTTTATATTTCCTTATGTGCATCACCGCAGTTTGCTTTTTGTTTCTTCTTAACCTACGATGGCCAAAAAGCAAAAGTATCTGTGATCTCGTACTGTTCAAAAGGTTAAGGAAGATATGCTCTGTTCTTAAACTTTCAACAGTATTTACCCTTGAATCGTTACCTGACCCCGAGGGAGAGATGTTCAGTTTTCTTAGTGTTAAGGTCACAAATGCAATAATTGGTGCCAGTTGTAATAAGGGTCCCAAATGTAATATGAAATTGGTGCTAAATGTAATAAGGGTCCCAAATGTAATACGAAATTGGCGCCAACTGTAATAAGGATCCCAAGTGTGCCAATTGGTGCCAAATGTAATAAGGGCCCCAAGTGTAACAATTGGTGCCAAATGTAATAAGGTTGCCACTTTTAATAACGAATAGGTGCCAAATGTAATAATGGGGCACAAGTGTGGTAAGGGGAAGGTCACAAATGTATTAATGATTACTTTTCTATTAAGTCATTGGTCACAAATGAAGTCCACGCAGGTGGAGAGAATAGACGACGACCGGAAATAAATTTGCGTTCACAGGCTCACAAATGTAACAATGGCGGGCACCAATGTTAGAAGGGTGGGTCACAATAGTACTGCAATTTATTTAATTTACAATAGCAACAAGGGTCAGTCGGAAGATTGATGTCAAACTATACACAAGATGGCAGAACATATATTGTTTAGATCAGTAGACTTTCGCTAGGGTGCGAGCAAATACCCGTTAAGTACTAAGCATCCTTAAGAAAATTAGAAAAGTTACTGATTCAGTTCAACTCTTAATTAACACTGATAATCAAAAATGCAGTCGACCCGGCGTGAATGTGCCTCGATGATGTTCCGCCTTCAACTTCCACGAATAACATCCCCTAAAAACTGCATTCAGTAATTATTTATCAGGTGTTTTGGCAACCATGATGTCGATGGTTGTGAAAACATCATTGATGAAATGACTTATCCTTTTTTCAAACCTAATTTAACTCACGTGTAGTGAAGTTAAACTGTTGAGGAGAGCATTAAGTCGTGAGTTCTCAATGTGAAAAATTACTACAGAATTTCATTAGGACATTTCATGTTGATGAAAAGGAAAAGACTGTGCTCCTCCTCCCCCCCCCCCCCCCCCTTTTTACAATTGACTGTTTCCTGCTTTTGCCTTATCTTTGAGATTGTTTGTTCAGTGTATAGCACATGATTTCTTTCTGAACACGATTTGTCTCGCTAGTGTATGCCAATGACTGTCTGCGGATGTGCACGCATAAGGAACGGTGCCTCCATTTTCGCGGGAGAAAGTGTTCAAAAATGATGCTAAAAATAATTGATGTGTGAAAACGCCGTTTTAGAGGCTAAGTATGGGAGTTGATGCTCCTCCCTTATGGTCTTCTGATAAGCGGTATTAACCTCAATAGCGTCATTGATAATTCTGGCCAAATAACCCGGGAGGTATTCTGAGGCGCTGTTCTTGGTGCCCGAGCACTAGTGCCTGTTCTTTGCAATAAAATTGAATTGTGTTCACACCCTTGGTACCCGATGCGTAACTGCTCCATTTCGCCGTGACAGAAGCCATTGAAACATGAGCGTAGCAGGAAGTGCAGAACAGTGGATTGTCTCGAAACTAACAGAAAACAACGTGTGCACACAGGGACCTGGTGCCTACTTTAGAGCTCTATAAAAATTCTTGACCTTGTACTTTAGTACTGGCATCATAACCGGGCTCTAGGTGTGAAGGCTGCCTAAACCTAAGGTCTCGACCTTGTACTCTTGACCCGGCATGGGTTGTTGAAAAAAAGGTGTGTTTACACCAGTGCCTAGCGAGACGGCACTCAGGCACCGTCTCCAAACAATAAGTGTGAACGCTGCCTAAGGTCTTGGCCATGTACTCTGGAACCGGACACGTGCCCGAATCTTGGCGTGTGAAAAAAGGTATGTTTACATCAGTGCCCAGCGAGTACCGTGCTCGGAAACCGTGGCCGAGCGCTAAAGTGATCACGGTCTTCCACTTCCTTACTAAGCGGGATATGATGCAAGCGATGATCGTACGTTTTGATTAGATTAGCCTTTTGTTGTGTTATTACGAGTTTGAGCTGATGTGCCAGTGCCTGTTTGCACATTAATCGGGTGAACTCGTGTCCTCCCACAGAAAAGCAGTTTCTTCATGGCTTTCCGAAGCTTCCTATACATAAAAACATAAATGAATGGATTGTAGCATGCCGATGATTTGGCGATGTACGCTGGAATGGCCGCGCCGATATCACTGATCAGATCTGGATTGTACATTGCTACAGTTGAGGTGACGGCGTACGGCGTCCAAGCGAATATAAAACCAGTTGTCATGACAACAGCTATACGGGCCATTTTGCTCTCGGCTGCGATTGTTTCTTGAGTTACAGTGGAGTTCTCTCCCCAGTGTCCCCTTGCTTGCTCGCTCAACTTTTGAACCGTTCTGTATGACTTGTAGAAACAGAAGACGATGACAGCAACTGGAAGCGCATAGCAAAAGAGAGTCAAGCATGCGGCGTAGGAAACATTTTCCACCCGTCCTGACTCCCAATCAATAGAGCAGCTGGTTCCAACTCCTTCCCGAACATAGCTCGACCATCCAAGGATGGGAAGAACGCTCCAGACGAACGAGTAGCACCAGAAAAACCCGGAAAGAAGCAAAGCCTTTTTTCGACTAAACTGAGCTTCGCCATCGTCGAAAAGCTTGCAAATTGTGGTGTAACGTTCGTATGCGGCTCCGACAAGGTGCATCATGGAACCAAGAGCGAAAAACGTGGTGATGAAACCATACGCGGTGCAACCTGCGTCTCCAAACAGCCACTCGCCTCTGGCGTTAGATGCCGCCAACATTGGAAGGGCGACCAATGAGTACAGTAGGTCGCCGAGGGTGATGTTTAGGATGAAGAGATTGGGAGCATCTAGGAGCTTGGTGTTTGTGAAGTAGACAAGGCAAACGAGAAAGTTGAGGAGAACCCCAGTGATTCCCAAAACACATGAAAAAAGTGTCAAAACTATAAAGACTGCTCTCATCTTCAGTAATCACCTAGAAAACAAAGGAAAGTAAAATAAAGTTAGGACAAATGCTATTTAGTAAAATCCAACTAGTGGTTTATTATCAATGCTGCGTTCTGATTGGTTGAGCTACTACTAGGCTAAATGTTATAGCTCACTAGTAGCGAGAGCACAGGCTGTGAAAACCAAAACAGTGGCAGCTAAATCGCGTTTTGCTAGCTAAAGTTGTTTGTCTCGATATTTTTTACCAACTAGTTGGATTTTACTAAAACAATTATTCATCTCGCCCTCATGGCCTCTGGCACAGAGCCCACTCGGGCTCGAGGAATAATTGTTAAGTATATACAATACCGGTATAGTATGAACAACAACGTCACAGAACTGGAACAAGTCGTTCACACACATCGACAACTTTGCGGGAGCGGTTGGCCGAGAGGGCTTGGTAAAATAAATCCCATTCCTCTCTCCTGAATATTTACATCCATCTCTTGGATTCAAGTCCTCTTTCCTACTTATTCACTTCCGGTACCGTCTATATCACCTGTTTCAGTATTTTGCACTAAAGTATGGCACAGAATCCGATATGTGACGCTCCACTGCACTCTCGAGATCAGGGCGGATAAAGGTTGGGCGGTGAAACGAGCGCGTCCGAGCAAAAAGATGTGATGCAGTGGAATGGGATTCCCCTTAGAAATGTCGCCTGTTTTCGACTTCGGTCAGGGCTTGCGATGTGGTTTGTCCATTAGACATTGCCGCTGTGACTGAATCATGGCGGCTTGAGCTGTTTTCTTGCATTTCTTCCTCGTTCCTTTGAGCTGCTACGCTGTCTTCGAGAGGCAAATGTTGCTATTTTTTTTCGGTAGGTTTAGTTGGATCTACTGAATTATATTTTCGTTCTATAACCCTCCAATGTCGATGTTATTCTACAACAAAAACAACTAAAAGCTGTATAAAACACGAAGGAAAATCTCATCCAAGATACAGCAGATGGTGTTTCATGACTAGATGACGTGTATTTTATAAATGCGTGCAGCTCGTGCAAGGTGTAATTATGCTAATTTCAATTAATCACCATCATCCTTCGTTTTAATTTTGAAGAAAACATCTCATACGTCTTTCTGTTTTTCCGGAAACTTCAAAATTAGTTTTCCCTAAGTTTCTACTGTTTACTTCGTTTTGTTTTAAAGAGAAAAACGGAGAAAAAACCTTACAATAAATTTTATCTCAATACATTTTGTTTACATGCGGTTGCAGGATTTGCGACGCATTGCGCGACGCCATGGCGCGTTGCACCTACTCTTTCAAAATACATCAAGCTAATTTTCTGTAATGTTATGTAAAATTTATCCCCCTTTAACATATGTAAATATTAAGGTTAAGAGGTGTTAAATTTGCAAACGAAACGGCGAAAGACGATTAGGTCATATTTAGCGGAAGGAGGAGGCATTGAACACTTTTAAACAGAACTCAAATTTTGGCATTATGCGACCAACAAGTTTGACTTTTAGGCATACAGACATAAACATATGAAACTGTTTATTAATATTGTTGTGAAAGGAATTTATCTATTTTACACTGTAGCCTGAAATTACAGAAAGAAAATAGGACTTCAGGTTTGCAAAAAGGAATTTTTCTTCGGCCTAGAAGCGCACCGGAAGCGTGGAAAGAGCGTTCGTGCCAGTCCTACTCCGCATCACACATTACATGAGAGCGGAGCGCTCGTTTCACCGCCCCAACCCTTAATCCGCCCTGCTCGAGATCGTTTCCCTCCGTTAAAACAAACGCACCGAAATCACTGTTCTCAGTGCGTGAATAGAAATAAACCCTATCCGGCATGGTTTTCGTGCCGGTGCTAGAGTAGCCTGCGTAGCAGGCGCTTGGAAGTAGTGGGCACAAAAAAAAAACGGGCGCGCGAGAAGGAGACACGCGAGGCTCCCTCACCCCTCGCGTGTCTCCCTCGCGCGTGCCCTTTCTCTCTTTCGCCTACTACTTCCAAGCGCCTGCTACGTAGGCTAGTGCTAGAGCAGTTTGGTATTAAGAATAATTTTAGTTCAATGAAGAGTGGAATACCCTTTTTTGTGTGTGTTCAACAGATAACTAAAACCGCAAGTTATCATTGTAAAAAGTACCACAGAATTTGCCATATTATGGTCCACTGAAAATCATTCTAAAAAGACAGTGATAACTGTCGATATTCCTGTAAATAAACAAACTTGGTGAATCGGTAAAATTAATATGGGCAATTTCACAATCGGTTTCAGCTTCAATAAATCCTACAAAACTTGCAGGACATTTGAGAACGAGCCGCCCAGAATGTGGGCACGTTTATTTACTGCTTAGTGACAAACTACCAACGAAAACAACACAGAATATATGTAATCCGTTTATAGTATCAACACTTCAGCCGCATAATGCAAGCGAAACATGCGCTTGACATAAACTTAAAAACACACCCTATCACTTCAGCAACCCATCAAAAATAAAACCAGTAAAACTAAGAAAAAAAACAGTTCATGAATTATACAAACCCGTTAGCACACTGCCCTTCCCTAGTTGCTCGGATCCTAAAATTGACCAGATTCGACACTTTTTACAAATCAAGAACGTATATTATATTAGGGGAGTAATAAAGTTGGCCTGAAGGCATTGTTTACATAGCCAATGTGGCATCCTAAATCAACTGAACACTTGTCAAATCTAATCATTCCTCAAAATGTGAAAGCATTGTTTTGCAGAAATTAGAGGATATCTCGGTAGAGATACTGTCAAATTTGTGAGACTTACTCGGGGACGTAGTTAAATGAAATCAAGAGAGTTCATTCTGCTGGTGTTCTTATAAACCTTTGTTATAGCTACAAAAGAGAGTAAACAATTATTGGATTAGGTTTTTTTTTGTGATATCCGCAACAATCAAGGTCGCGGAAACTGTTATCAGCTGAACCGAAACATGGCTGTTTTTCACATGAAAATTATCATGTTGACAGGCTTTTTGTCGCGTTTACGGAAAACGGCAGACGTAGTTATAAGATGCAAGTTTGGGAATGAACAGATAAAAATTGTCTAAAATAAATCTGATAGACGAACGTGACAAGAAACGACTTTGTCCCGTGTAGAAATAATAATCAGCAAACGACAAGTAAACAGAAAACTTGGTCACGTGGTACAATTTCAAGTTTGTTGATTGTTGTAAACGTGATGGTAAATTTCTCTGATACAATTAACTCCTGATAACTCGAACCCTCGCTAACTCGAACTTCGCGCTAACGAGAACCAAAATCGATTTCCCTTAGATTTCCTTCATACGTTTACTGTAATTTTTCCCCGTGGTAACTCGAACCCTCGATAACTCGAACCTCCCGTTAACTCGAGGTAATTTTTGTTTCCCTTCAGATAATTTCTATAATATAATTTTATCCTCGATCACTCGACTGACCATGTTTTTTGAGCGCGTGAGAAGTCAGTTAAAAAACAGTGTACTGAAGCCCGGAACATAATTTTTATAAACAACACTGTCAATTCTTCGTCTTTACTTTTATGTCACTCCAGTTCAAATTCAGTGTCCATCCGTGTATGTTAATCAAGCTTTGTTGCTTCTTTTTTTCAAATATTAATCTATATCTCTTGCTGCCTTTTAAGTGAAGTGTACATGATACTTGCATGCCCTCCCCATCCATTTACTCATTTCCTTATTTCCAGTCATTTGCTTCGAACTCCCGATAACTCGCACTTTTTCCATTTCCCTAATAGGTTTGAATTATCTGGAGGCGTCTGTAACACGATTTGCAACTGAAAAGCAGGAAGGTTTGTAACAAAACAAGGTCACACCAGTCTCGCCACGCAGGTTAGTCTGCAAGCCACGCCCAAGCCCAAACAGCCGACTAAACGAAAAAACTTCGCACTCTAAAATCAACTCTGCTGGCCATTTTCTTAATTGATTATTCGCGATCCGAGGCAGCCAATCAAAATTCTTTCCGTTGTTTGCTTATTGCTCGGTATGCAAATTTCTATAACCGCATAAGTAAAAAAAAAAAAAGAAATGAAATAAAATGTATTCGCTGTCTTTTATTTTTCTTCAAAGCGATATGAAACAGTTATGATCAGTTATACTGAAACGTTTATGGTTCGATGCGTCTTCCCCTTCCTGTTTGCTAATAAACGAGCTCAATATTTTAGCAAAATACCATTTATTTTTGAGGCCTTGGGAAATATTTTTCAGCACTTTCGTAAATAATGACATTTGCAATTTTACAACTTGTCAGTCAGTTAGCTTAAATTCACCTAATAAGTTGACAAAATGTATTAAAGCAATAACACACAAGCCTTGATAAATCTAATAAGCGCTGTCAATGTTTTGTAAATTAAATAAAAAATATTCTATCTTCAAGGTGCTCTTTCGAAATATCCTCTTCCGCAGTTTCTTTAAGACAAGACCCTCAGTCTTGGCAGAAAATCAAATTTACTGAAGCAACGGCACGCGTTCATCAAGCGTCTTTATTGCATGTTTTTTATGCGAGTAAAACCCGTCCGGCAATCCAAAGCTAGGCTGCCTTCCATAACGCTGAAATTCCCCAACTCCCACGTCAAAACATAGATAAACCCGGTTCTGTCCAGATGGATATTTTCACCTCTGAATGAAATCATCTTCCTTGACCAGTCAGTCTAATTGGTTTAGGAAACAGTGTGAGCGAGCACCACCAAAAATTTCCGCTTAAACAAAACTAGAAACACATACATTCAAGACCTTTTTTAAATAAGTACGTCGTTCCTTTAGAGGGCATAATATCGTTCAATTTTCTCTAAGCGAGTCTGACTGGTCTTTGTGGCATATTTTAAAAGAATATATACTTGGGATGTCAAGAGGCAAAACTGCTAACTTACATACCTTTCTGCTGTGAAAGTTTTTTTTCCTCAAAGTTCAGTTTGCAAGAAGCGATTTAGCAAAACGCCAATCACAGCACCCAATCTCCTAAAATGGTTCCAAAGAGTACGCAAAATTGCTTAACTTCGCCTTGATGGTGACTGCACCTTCTCCATGAGAGGTTATGCATTCTAACTGCAAATCAATTTCCGAGATTTAAAATTATATAATTTATATATCGAACGTTATGTAAGGTTTGGTTCACACGTGCGACGCAAATATAAATGCGGGGAAATTCGTATAGGTAATAGCATGAATTGTACTGATATTTGGCATAAATACCACGAGTGATATTTCGAAAATGTTATACGTAATTTCACGAGCCGCTAGGCGAGTAAAATTTGAGACAATTTTTGAAATATCACGAGTGGTGTTTATGCCAAATATCGGGTACAAATCATACTATTATTTGTTTATACTAATACCTGCAAAAGGTTTGTAATTTTCACATGTAGGTATTTCAAATTAAGCTGAAATACCTCTGCTCTAAGCCAGTCAGATTGCAGATATTTCTCATCTAGTAGTATAAAACTTGTGAACTGCCCTTGCGACGTATATTACACGTGCGAATCGGGGAAACGGAAACGCAATTGCCAACACAAGGTGAAAAACACAAGTTCCATCGTTTCCAGGCGACCACGGTTCAGTGGAATTGAAAGCAAGATGGCTTCCTTTAATTCAGCCTTAGATTCCTTATGTTTGCGCTGGACGTGTGAACGCCTCGCAGAGAGTTAACTAAAAGGAGCAACGAAAGGTAGGGACCAACTCTAGGAGTCTGTTTTAGCGAGGTGTCCCACTTATTAAGAGTAAACTAAACCGAGTAAAGAAAGGAAGGAGCCAACTCTAGGTGCCCAGTTTCTTGCGGTGTCCGCCTTATAAAGAGTCAACTTAACTAAACGGGGTAAACAAAGATAGAGACCAACTCTAGGTGTCCTTTTTAATCTAGCGAGATGTCCGTCTTATAAAGAGCAACTAGAAGGAGTAAAGAAAGACAAGGACCTCCAACTCAAGCTGTTTGCTTTAACCAAACCTTTTGCTATAGATTTTCACGGGCTCACTTAAGGATCGCTTCTGCCTCAAGACCCCTATTGGTCAGTTTTAAGCAAAAGAGCGGGAACATTGAAATTGGACAACATTAACGTCTGTAGTACATGTGAAAGGCGAGTGGTCGATTGAAAAGAGAGACTGAAGAATAGCCCTGGAGATTGACACTGCTCGGTCAGTTCCAAACTGTCGCACGAGCTTTCATTATCGACATCTTGTTTAGTACAGTTTAGTTCATTATTGATCTGTTGTTTGATTTAAATTTATTTGCCGAAAGAGTGTAAAAATATCGACGTGTGGATAATAAAACCGTTGTTTTAAAAAATCTGGAAAACGATCGACTGAGCATACGATTACATTTTTCTTTTGCCTGAAATACCGTATGTCATTCTGCATTGTTTTCCGGAAATTAGTCGTTTATAAAAACTTCAATGTCCGCTTTTCTTCAGCAACAATGTTTCTACGCCTGCAGTATTATAGGTCATAGAGAGACACCACATAAAATGATCGCCGAACGATTCTTTGCAACGCTTTTAGCTTTGCAATGCCCAATGATAAACACGATTTTTGATCGTCAAAAATGGACGTGGAACACGGCTCAATCATATACTTTTTCAAAAATCCTGTTAGATACTGAGGTATATTGATTTAAGATTCTGTTTCGGAAAAGGCCCTTGAAGCGGGACCACTGTGAGATAGACATGAAGAGATCAATGTCAATTTACTATTTTATTCTTAGCATGCTGAATGCTGCCATTTTATCGGATTCCGGTAAAAATTTGATGCAATTGAATAGTTGATCAGTTGTATTTTGATTTCGCTAAGTGATTATGATTCCGCTTGTAACCTAGAGTGAGGTCAAAACATGTTCCTGCTTCTATAATCTTACCAGTATTTACGATTTATGCCCTCTTCCTCCAGTTCTACGTGAAAGCGTCAAAGGTGCTTTGTACTGCCAAGGAGAAACATTCAAAGAGGCTTTCACTAGAGTAAAATAGGACAGAACGAGGATTTCAACAGTGACACGGATATTTAAGTTTCAGCTGTTCCCTCGTCCCCGTCGAAAAAGCATTTAGTTCTCTAATTCACTCCAGGAGAGCTTTAAGGCAAACTTTTAATAAATTTGCATACGAAACGCCCATCAGGGATTTTCAAGGTATTGAAATTGTTGGTGGTAAAAGCAAGCAAAACAAAAAACATGAAAATTACTTTTATTACGTCTTTGAAGCCTTAAGTGCTATGCTGCACGTTCTATTAAAACATCTTAATGGAGTTGAGATGTTTCGCCGGCTCTGATTGGGCTCCTGAACGGTTTCTTAAATTCAAGGAAGTGTTAGTTCCCGGAAAACGCCAAGATTTCTTCGTCAAATTTGACACAGTTTGATAAACAAAATCATTCGACGGTTTATTTTTTAAGAAAAACATGAAATATATCCTTGTGTTGAATCAGTCTCCGGTCAGAATCAGACAGAATCTATTTTTGTTAGCATTATTCTATTAATACGAAACGGAAATAACGAAATGCTAAAAACCGTAAACGAAATTTAGACGGCGGGAAATCTCTTTTCATGCCATTCAAACAAACCTTGCACCTGTAAAACTTTTCCGAAAAAATATATCTCTTTCTGAAGTAATCTATTCTCTAAACTTAAGGATTATTTGTAAGCCTGAATAGTCATTTGAAGTGAAATCGATGCGTGCTTTTTTAAGAGAGGAAATTTTGATCGCTGCTATTACAGATTAACTAGCCTACTATTAATGCATAAAGTATAAGTGATTAGTGTATTTTTCAAAAAACAGGATCTTACCACCCTGATTTTAAAAGCGCAATACTCATCGTAATTTTCTTGCTATTTGATAGGAAAAAAGTGTCAAAAGAAAGAAATAAGCGAAAAAAAGAAAACAACTGACCCCTTAATAACATCATTTACTGAGAGCAAGGAAATAAATCCCTGAAAACAGCTGCCTCTTTAGCTCTCTCAGTCTAAACCTTTTTGTCAGCATGCAGAAAAAGGCTAAGTTGTACTTGCTGACTGATTCAAGGATTATCTGCTTAATTATTGTATAACTTATTTTATTCGTTAACACTCCATAATTTTCTTTTGGCGTTGTGGTAGTAATTTTAAAATCAATTACGGCGGTAAGTGATCTTCACCTAGATCTTGTTATAAATTCCATTAATTCTGCGGTACTTACAGTAGTGCTCTTTAAAATACTCATTTTGTTTCTAACTCAATACCGCTCGAAAAGTGGAGTACAGATTTAAAATTCTGTCCTCGCTCAATTAAAATCATTAACGCTAAATACTAGTTCTTTTACACAAAGTGGATCTCTCAATGCTCAGTCCAGCACTTTAAGCCACTGTGGGGTGCAATTTAAAGCCTCCTTCTCTTTAAGAAATCATTAACTCAGGCTTGGATTGTAATGGTTCTCATTAAGTCTCTGCGGCAACAACTCTACATGAGTTTGGCTCTCGAAATTAAGAAAAAAAACATCAGTGAATGACAAAATGCTTAAGTGCACTATTCCTTTCGGTTCACTTTAAAAGTGGAACCAGTTCAATCACGCGTTTTGCAGTCCATTTTTATTTAGTGCTATTCATTGAATCTTTTAATTCTTCATGGTGAATTTATTACAGAGACAAGATGTTGTTCCTGTTTTCAAGTGGGCAAGAAAAATTCTATATTTTCGCCAATATTTCACACTATTTGTTAGTTATTATTTTCAAGTTGATTGTCTGGCTATCTTTGTTTGCCAGTAGTTTAACTTATCATTTCAACTGACCCTCTGCACTTTCTACACTGGGTCAATAATTCAGTCCTTGACATCGAGTGTAGACTATGTGGTAAAGGATGTGAAGGAGATTACAGCTAGTTTGCAGTACATCAAAAAGACACTGGGAGTTGAAACCACTTCAAGATAGTTCAATACACACCTTATAAAGTGCGGTGTTCCTCAAGGTTCTACATGAGGGCCGTTGCTTTTCCTGATTTATAAGAACTATTATCGCGATGTTTCAAAGATTTTGGATGATTGCATTAACATATTCGTTTCTCATTACAAAGTCAACGTTCTTGAATAAGGTATAAGATATAAGGACCTTGAATAAGGTATAAGATTTCAGGGTCCAAAATTTTTTAGTTCACTTTTTAAATCTATATTGAAACATTTCTCCTTCGTTCTCCACATGTAGATATTAATATTTGTTTCTTTGCTGCCTTTTGTCTGTTTTGTGTGTTTTGTTTTGCATTCTTTTTATTCTAACCTATATTTCAACTTGATTTTGCATTTGCCACTCATTTATTGTATTCATATAGCCTTATGTCAGGGAGAGAATTCGGAAGAACAAGTCCCCATGCACGGTTTCAATTTGAACTTCCTCGCCGAAAAAATATTTCTGATTGTTTTACTTAATATGTAATTTACATCCCCTGCAACCTTAAATGATCACCATTATTTTCTTCCACGAATGCAATGTATTGAATGACTGTATTTTTCTGGCAAATGAATGAGCTGAAGCTGAAACACTGGGTGAAACCATCTCTTTTCGCGACTACAAGGTTGAGATTTGACTTGAAGTTTTTTCGAGCATATTCTCAAAAAATATTGACCACTGAAGGCTTTATTGTACTTTCTTTTACCAGAAAATTTAGCACTGTTCTCTTTTTTGAAGGAGGTTAAGCCCTCTCCCAGTGGGAAAATTGTAAAACCTCTAACATTTGATAGCTTGTTTCTGCCACCAACACATTCTCGCTAAAACTCGTAGTGAAATGGCAAAGGCTATTACATGATTTCCCGCCAAAATGTCGCTGGTTCACGCGCACGCACTACTTAGTATTGAGAAAATCTCGTAATCGTAATCGTCGTCCTCTTAGAATCTAAAGCTCTCTAAAAAAGCGGCGCCTAAGGCCCTAATAAAGCTTAACCGAGCCTGGGAACTTTCCAGCAGCTCAAGTCGGAGGAGCCACGCTTCTGAACAGCGGAAGGTCGTACCTTCTATCCTGGAAGCCGGGGTCAATACATTGCCTTTTTTAATGCTGTTTAATAACTATTATAGTGGTAAAGTTAAAAAAAGCAGTAGACTTAGGCTACATTGGCCGGTTAACTTTTCTTGCTGACAAGAACAGCTATCCGCGGGATATTATGAGCACCAATCCGATACGCGACTCACCACTTTTGAGATTGGCGCGGTGGAGCTTCGCTTCCTCACAGAAATCGCGCCGAAATAACTGTCCTTATGTGCGAACAGAAACCCTATCTGGTATGGTTTTCGTGCCCGCGCAATAGCTATCTCATATAACGTGAACATGGCTCTTCATCTAGAGTCGTTTTTCACTTGCTTCGTGTTTCTCGCACCAATTCAGAACTGGAGAAAATAAGAGCCGATCGTCAGTTGTAAAAAATAGAAAACAAATTTGCAAGAAAAATATTATTATAGATTTTGGACGGTAAGTTTCCTCCATCGAATACCATCTGAAAAAAACATTTGATGATTACTCTATCTTTTAAAACTAATTATGAATTTTTTAGTAATGTCCTGCAAAGGAGCACCCTGTGAATCTCTTCCTCCTAATATCTCTTCTTAAGGTAATTAACGCTGGCTGTCCTGTAATGATTTTTCTGTAACAAAAAATGAGTAGCATCTAACAGTCATTTTGCTGGCTTGAACGAGATCTTACCAAGGATTCCGGGACATTCTAGAACGTTCTAGGGTTGCTTTTATTATTGTTTTTGTTGCTGTTTAGTATTGTTTTCTTTTGTGTTAATTTTGTTTTATTCTGGCTAGAAACCTTGCCGTCTGCCATGCGGGGATCTAGAATTGATAATTTTTTCCTATCATAGGCAAACAGCGCTTCTTAAAATGGCTTTTAAACGATTAATTTATCCGTTTATTGCTTTTTCCTTGTTGGGTGCCTTTTGCCTACAAAGGCGCAATTCTGTGGAACCTCATCTGTGTACCTGGGAAGTGCCACAGAGCAATCATAGAGGGGCTTTAGCCCTGCCTTCTTAAAGCCAGAAGACTGGGTTCGAATTTCCTCCGACCAAAGGGAGATTGAGTTTGTATGTCTCAGCTTCCAATTTTAGAGCCGAAAGTGAGCTGTAGTGAAATCCACCCTAACAAGGTTACCCAATTTTCTTCATTTTTCTTCATCCTCCCATCCCTGTTATTTAACGGGCCATCCTTTTTCAAAGCTTCTCGGGTTCTGCGATACAAGTATTTCTAGTTTATCCTTTATTATGGCAAGTTTTTTTGCATACATCCTTGTTCCTTGCCGGGGTGTCTCTTCCTCTTCCTCTAAACTTTATCTGTTTACCTGGAAAGTGCGCTCCACAAAACAATATCGTAAAGGGGCCCGCTAGTGGAATATCTAAAGACACTGATTTTAGAGCCCAGCTGTTCGAAAGCTGATTAGCGCTAACCGGAAGTTAAATTTGAAGCTAGGGTTATTTTTCTTTTAGTGACCCAATGATCAAATTGTAGACACAATAAATTAAACTGAATTTGCTTTTTATGCTTTCAAATCTGAATTCAAATTTCACACTAATTCTATTGTCCTCTTTTGTTTATTTGTAGCTATTTTTCACTGGTTGTTATAAACTGTTTAACAGGTCAAGTAAAATCTCTCTATAGAGCTTATAAAATGTTATAGAGCCTTTACTCTGAGATGCAGTTATGATGACACAAAATGATACGCTGAACAATCAAAAGGGAGGTATAAATACATTATCAACCGTGGATTAAAGTTTTTAATCCTGGATTTGCTATAATCGGTATTAGTAACCGAGCCTTATACTGTAAGAACTTTTAGCGCCGTAGTACTTTAAGAAAATTCCAGCGTTTTATAGTTAAGTCCCGTTTAAACTTTTCTTAGACGAAAGATTTGCGTCATTTTTTAGAAACGGGCTTGTTCATATGAGCCGAGCCAGCCTGGTTACCGGGCCTGCGCATTCCTTATTTTCTCATAAATTGTCCGTTGTGTTTATATCAAAAAAGGTGGAACTACTAGCTCTAAGGCGATTGGTCGAATAAAATTACGTCACTTTTAAGCTCGGCCAATAATAAGAAGACCTAAGAGCAATATCTGGTGTTTCTCTTCGCGTTAATCGCATGTGGTCTCTCACGTTTGGGCGCCGGTCACGTTTTGTATTTCTGATTCATTGTACATTTTCTGTCTCTTCCCATTGGTTTTGTTTCTCTTACCATCCGGTATAATCATGGCACAATACGAAACATAAAAAGGCGCGAATTAAGACGAACTATGCCACATCCGGTTCACTTGACATAGCGAGGGGAAATACAATTTCAACTTATATAACTTACAGTATCCAATTTACATAACTTAGAGAGACGCAGGTAAGTATGGAATTGTAGAGAGGGAAAAATGATAAGTGACTGCTTAAATTTTCTTAAATTTTGTTTCATTGGCACACGAATTAACCCACAGAGGCGTCCTTATACTATACAACTTCACTAGTTCAAAAGTTGAACTGTCCAGTAGTCAACCAGATCAATTTGTGCAATTCTGAGGTCTTTTCAAGCAATATCTTAGGAAACATCGGCCAATAAAAGCTGCAAAATTACTGAGTGACAAAAAAAAGTATAAAATTGTGAGCCGTTTTTAAAGAGAATTTCAGTCTCCGAAACTATTCGATATACGGGCTCGAATTTTCAGAGATTAATATTGCCATACTCTGCTAATATTTAGGGACGTTATTGCAATATCTTGATCAGGGAATGACGAGTATATGTTAAAGAGGCAAACATTAAAATTGTACTGAGAAAAACAATCGTCTATTATGTGTCTTTTTGCCCGGTGAATTTTTCCCAAAATGAATACAAATGAAGTGTTCGCCTAAACTAGATATCAGGGAACATATCACTTCTTCTCGCAATTTAGCTAGCATTTTAAACCGATTTTGACCTTGTTAATTTATATAAAGACCTTTCAGTAGCTCAGTGTTGAGTGTTTAGGACTTGGAGGTTAGTGAGTTCGAATCTCATCTAGAGCTCGGACATTTTTCTGAGCTTTCTATTGCTTTCTATTGCTTTCTATTAAATTTTTCAGTAATTCGGACTAGTGTGTAATAATATCTTTAAACGGGCTGGCAAAAAAGAAAAGATGTAATAACAAATCTTCCTTTGGTGATAAAAGTTACCCAGGCGCTAAGTCCATTTATCTTGCAGTAATGCAGTGGTTTAATTTAAGTTATATTTGGCGCTTACATTTCCATAAAATCTTTGACATGATTTTAAATTTCTTTATTAGGGGAAAATAACCTTAAATAAGAAAATTCCTTTTTTATTCACGAAGCACTATCAGTTTAATGATGGGCACCTGTATCGGCCGGTTCCACTACAAACCGGTGCGCGCATATGTGTACTAATCTTGCTAAAAGCCAAATGAAACCCAGGTTTTACATAACTGTTATTGTAAACAAAATCTTTAGCTTCTTTTCCTACATCAGCCTTTTATGAATTTGAATTGTCCGGCTTCTCTCACTGGAATTTAATACCTTCGACTTTCTTCTATTTACTAATAAGAATAATTTTGTAACCATTCTAACCTGCCGTACAGTTCCATTTTTGTTTCGTATCAATTAAACCTTGAAAACTTTGTCGTAGCCTTTGAAACCAACTCAGATGCTACATAAAAACAAAAAACTTTTTTGTTTTCCTCTCCAACCCTACAATGCTTACTGTAGCAGCTGAAATTCCAAAGAAAAACGAAAAAGTACAGCTGATGGGGAAACATGCATGCGTGGTTTTTTTCTATAAAACTTAACAGTTGTTTCAATAATATAAGTGTTGATGATGATGATGATGATGATGATGATGATGATGATGATGAAGATGATGGTGATGATGATGATGGTGATGATGATGATGATGATGATGATGATGATGATGATAATGATGGTGATGATGATGATGATGATGATGATGATGATGATGATGATAATGATGGTGATGATGATGATGATGATGATGATGATGATGATGATGGTGATGATGATGGTGATGATGATGATGATGATGATGATGATGGTGATGATGATGATGATGATGATGATGATGATGATGATGATGATGGTGATGATCATGATGATGATGATGATGATGATGGTGATGATGATGATGATGATGATGATGATGATGATGATGATGATGATGATAATGATGATGATGATGATAATAATAATAATGATGATAATAATAATAACAATTATTCCAATCATTGTTGGATCGCTAGGATGTGTAGAAAGCAACCTCGATAAGGCGCTGAAAGACCTGTGCAGCAAACAGGCACAGGTACTGTGAAACTTGAACATAATAATAATAATAATAATAATAATAATAATAATAATTAATAATTACACAACTAAATAATAATAAATGTTTTTCGATAGCGCACAACTTCACTAAATTGTTCGCGGCGCTTAACAATACATAAATAAAATAAATTTACAAACATTTAGTAACAAATTTCTTTAAACGATCCGTCTTCCAAAACTGTTTTTTTTTTTAAATGTCACCTGTGACAAACTAACTTCAAGTGCGTAACCGGCAACGAATTATACACACTAGCAGAAGGTCGGCCCTCATATGTTCGCAGTGTCTTCGAGGATGGATCAACTTAAAGTCACCATTACTAAGAGTCATCGTAAAGAATACGAACTCCTACGATGAATTAACGAAAAGATCAGACCAATATACGGAGATGCCGATTTATGGGGATGATAAAGACGATCGACACCACTGATTTACTTTGAGAATTATTATTGATTGAAGTTACCGTAAAATTCCGAAAATAAGCCCCTCCATGTATAAGCCCCTCCAAATATAAGCCCCCCAAACCGGTTACGCAAAAAACCCTCCGTTAAATCGCCCCTCCAAATATAAGATCCCCAGGGGCTTGTACTTGGCAAATTGCCCTCAAATACAACGTAAAACAAAGAAAAAATGGTAAATTTACGTCCAACTATAAGGCTAGCCCTATCGAGTCTGAAACGCAAATTTCCCTCCGCAGATAAGTCCCTTCCGAATATAAGCCCCTCCAAAAATAAGCCCCTCAGAAAGGGCCTTTGAAAAATTTAAGCCCCGGGGATTATTTTCGGAATTTTATGGTAGCCTATAAAGAGACTTCAGCAATATCAGGCGATTAATCGCCTCTATCTATCTGATCGTCTCGCAATCAAATCAGATGATCACCTCTATTTTGAAATGATAGACTCAGGAGATCAAGAAGATCTGCGAAATAACGCTAACTAAGCTAAAATTGATCAGGGAACTGTAAAAGGACTCTGATGGAGGCGATTACAACGAGTAATTTTTACTTAAATATCGCGACAAATTTATTTATTTTTAAGACCACTCGTAACTCAGTAAAGAGGATTCTCAATTGAAATTGCGATTTAGTTCTATTTCGTTTACATATTATTTAATTTTTAGTCTTATAGAACACTTATATTCCTTTATTCAAAGTCAATCAGTTAAAAGGGTTCCGATCGAAAAGGTAAGAATGTATTGAACTTATGGACTCTAAACGACCGAAACGACTTGTACTTGACTTGGTTTAATTCATTCAGCCCATAAAGACAAATACAATGAGGTCCAATTAACTTAACCATCGCGTATTCCGGTGCAAAATATACATGATATATTTGCTAAACACTTTTTAATTATTTATAGAAAGAAGGAAACGAACTAATACACTAAAAAAACAGGGTTATTTTTTAGAAAAAATATTTATGTTGTATTCTTACTCCTCAGTAATTTACACCTGCTCAAGTTCATCTTTTCGCCTTTTTCCCCAATGAACACCGATTGAAATAAGATTTTTTTTTCCATTGACTATAAGAAAAAACTGAGATAAATTCTCGTTAATCTACATCTACTCTTAAAACTGACGCTTTAAATTGTAATTTACACTAGCTTGGCAATTACCTGTAAGCAATAATTTGTCGAGAAACTCTTAATCACATCAGAAGCAAAACTACCTCGCAAAATAAAGAGCGATTTGTTGTTAATAAGTCACTGGAATAAAACTCACCGATCGATCTTGGTTATTTGTGACCCTCGAAGCTTCACTACTGTGTTTTGAAAATATTAATCAAAATAACTGATGGCCTAATGAAACCTTCTACACCTCTTAAAGTCAAACAAAAGCAATAAAACGTCCGGTAGCAGCTGTATTTCATTATTAAGTTTTTCCATAAAGAACCGGTTACTAGGCGCGATTACCAGCCGCTGTTCCTGAAATGAGAAATAACGCTAACTAAGATAAAATTGCTCAGGGAAAGTATAAGGACTCCGATGGAGGCGATTACAACGAGTAGATTTTTACTAAATATCGCGACATTTATTTGTTTTTAAGACCATTCGTAAAGTAAAGAGGATTCTCAATTGAAATTGTGATTTATTCCTATTTCGTTGGCATATTTAATTTTTAGTCTTACAGGACAATATTACGTTATTCAAAGTTGGAACCGGTTACTAGGCTCGATTACCAGCCGCTGTTCTTGAAATGAGCCCGCGCTTCTCCGCGCCTAACCGGCTGAGTGACTAAATTGTAGTGTCAATTATTATGCATTGTACTCACCATATCACTGGCTAAGAGCCAACATTTCATTTTAGAAATCAGAGAAATCTACATATCTGTTAGTCATCTGATAGCAGATTACTGGCTATGACAGATCTATATATAGGTTGCGTAGGCCAAAACCTTGTTCCAGGTAACGGTGTGTAAATTTGTTCTTATTTCTTCAAAACAATGTTTTCAGCCTCGGTGTTACGTCGATTTTGATTTTTCCGGATACCACTGATTCTAAAACAAACCTTATCCAATAGTTTATTATAAACCAGGCATTAATGAGCATCCGGATCTGCGATAGCTTGCGTAGCAAGCGTTTCCGTGCGGTTTAGGAGCAAAGAACGAGGAACGAGAGTCAAAGACCGCGCGAAAAATGGCGTAAGTAAAAGAGCTCTTGTTTCATTTCTCGCGCGGCCAAAACCGAGAATCCCGTTCCTCGGTCTTTCTTTGCTCCGAAACCAAACGGAAATGCTTGCTACGCAGGCTAGATCTGCGATCACATGCATATTTTAGTCTAAGAATGACAACAAATTAAGAATAAAGGTAGCAGTGGTTTCCATATACTCTCCTGCTATACTAGTAATAATAATAATAATAATAATAATAATAACAACAATTATTGAATTCTCAATTTGTCATTTTGCCTTGGTGTAATTTTGTAAAATTATCAATTCCAAGGGGACAGACTGCAAATAATTAACTTTTATTTGACGATATTGAGCAAATATTTTGATTTGTCAGTGGCGAGTAGATAAATTACTTGCCAAAACGGAAGGCTGAAGCAAATAATTGATCTGGGAGACACTGAGAAATCACGATATTTTGCGATAACCGAGTTCGATAATTGTTATATCATTCTATCACCAAGCCATTTCTCACATGCACAGAAACATTTTACACAACACGTACCACGACTTAGGTTGCTGCCGGTGCGATTGACCTTACTCTGAATATGAATTATTACTATACCAAATAGCGCATGCGCGGAGCACAGATGACGTCAGATTGACTAATTTGCAATATTTTAAAAACCTGTCCCAAAAATATTGGCTTTTGTCATTTGGGTGAAAACTGCGCAAAAACGTTTTTCAATTTTATTTTAAAACAAAAAAGGAACAGGGATATTGTTTGTTCACTTTACTCCGTCATAAAGAAATCAGCCACATCGTAGCCTGAGAAAACAGCCGACATTTGCCTCACATTTTTGTATACCGTGACTGGTTTCCCCGCCAAATGACGTCTGAGAAACGACCGCAGAAATTCCAGTTGGTTGAATCAAATTTCCCACGCGGCACGACCAATAGTTAGAGAAAAGCTTGGTGACAACTGAAGCAAGATGGTGTGCAAAATCTATCCACAGCCAAGAGCTTCAATTACTTATACCAACATTCACTTTCAAATCTTAATCTATTTATACCCGACCGCAATTGAACGGGAAGTTGATCAAGGCAGGTTTTCGATATTTCCGTTGGAAAAAAACTCACAAACTTCTCTCGCTTGCAGAGAGATGCGATGAAGGTCGCTCCAGATTAACGCACACTTTTTCAAACTCGTACAGTTTCCCCGGTTTCCACGTTAGAAGTCCATATTTATTTGAACAGGGCTTCTTAAATTTGGCCATCGTTTATAAAGACTAGTATGCTGGACGTATACAGTAAAAGACAGTACAGTTTCACTTATAGTGTCTATCTACTAGTACTATGTCTAGACTTATTAGAAGGCTTTAGATTTGAAGACGTGAACGAGTACTAGTACGAGATTTGGCTTTCGTTTCTCGCTAAAACCCGTTGCAGAATGACGACGGCTATCACGTTTTCCCACCAAAAGCCGCTGCTCACGGGAGTGCGCTACTTAGTATTAACAAAATCTCGCACTGTAGTCGTCCTCGAATCTAAAGCTCTATTACATACGTAAACTGTGAGGCAGGTGTTAAAACGGGAAGGAGAAGGGGGAATTCGGGCGCGCGAGAGTGCGAGGAAAATTCCCCCTTTTCCCTACCTTTTGACCCCTACCACACTAGCTAAAGCTGTGACAATATACATAGAATAAATCGATGAATCACCATATCAACGCTGCGAATGCGATGGATCGATAGTAAAAATGAAACATCCGTACTAATTGCCATAGTGTAGCGTGACTATCGATAGTCTCGGTAGTTTCTAAACTTCTTAACATTTTAACTTCTTTGGAAAATAGAAATACCTTTTTTTACCCATCTTTGATTCTCAAGGTAACGATAACGGTAAAAAAAATAAACTAAAAACAATCGGCCGTCCTACTGCACCTACATCTAGAATGTTTTAGCATCTTGATTTTTGCACCACTTTGGGTCTAATGTTAGAGAGGGGTTATATAAATTGCCGAGGTTCGTTCAAAATTCAAACATGGCAGTCAGTTTTGTATAGTTGCAAACAAAAAAGGAGAGGCTGAAAACTATCGCAGTACTATTGCAATAGAAACTCCATTATCACAATACTATCGCAAGATCAGTGTGACCTATAGCAAAACAATTGCAATAGTTACAATTTCGAATCCCCAATAGTCACCCCGCCATATAGTTTAATACTTGATCTAGTTGACATGGGCATAAATTATCAGTTGTGTACCCACTTCAAATGTACAAGAGAAGAAACAATCACACGTTTTTAATTTCAGCAAGCCCAAGTATACTTTATTGATAAACAATACATAAATAAAGAATACATATATCAAAAATATACGAATTTACCATAGCCGGACACGTAAACCCCGAAAAACCAATTTGGAAAAAAACGGGGACCGTGTACCCCCGACCAGTGCTATGGTATTGGCCTTTGGGGTTTTAAGGCCTGAAACCGTATACAAATACGAGAAAATAATTAAACTCGAGGTGAGTAAAAGTGCATATATAAGCTAGCTAAAAGCAAAGTGAAAGAAACGAAACGTTTGTTCGAGGAGTCAAGACGGTGAGGCTGACCCCTCCTGTTCCACGGATCAAGCGGTGCGCGCCGATTAAAAAGTAACTATCACCTTCTTAGTTTTCGTGAGCAACGATGCTCAAAGGACCGCAAAGCGTCTTAACGCTCGCAACAGATCTTTGCTGTGTGCTTGCAAGACATTATACAATGCATATGTTTACTGAACCAACGTAAAGGTCTTAAAGTTATGATATGTACCTTTCCTTTCAACAAAGATAGTGACAAATAAAATGTGAATAGGGCGGGGGGATTCTAATTCGGCTCAAAAACTCTCTTTAGACCTAGCCTCTGCCTCAATTGATGTTCAGACAAATTAAGATCAGCGCAAAAACTGTACCCAGAACCTCTGAAAAACTTCATGCATTAAAAGGTTATGGCTGGTTATGTTACATGTTAAGCTGTGAGTAGTTAGCGTCAGTGGCATCTATTACTGAAGGAGATTTCAGAAGTTCCAGGTACATTTATGTAATAACGTCCGTTGAATTTCGTGACCTGCACTCGTATGAAGCCGAATTGACAAACTTTACTTTACATTAAAACAAATGCACAGAAAAATATCTTGCTATTTGTAAAAGACCTTTTTCCCTTCACATGATTATGGCTTCATTATCAGAGAACGCTGTGGCAATGAAAGTTTCCTTGAAATGGTGACACCATTCAACATGCACAGAATCAAAAGTTAAAACTTCATTAACGCGTGTTTACATGAATGCAACGTTTGAGCCGTACCTTACTGAAATATTAAAAAAGCTTATCCCCTTTTTAAAAGTTAAAATTCGCTTGATTCGGGTGTCGCATGCATCCACTTGTAATCAGTTAGTCTTCATGGTATATCAGGAGACTCCGGTTTACACTCTTTTCCTGCCTTGACGCTGTTGGGACAAAAATGGATTGGAAAAGATACATTAATTATTATCATTATAATTTCTTTTTCATTTTCAAATAATCCCCCCCCCCCCCGCCTCCTCAACGCCCTAATTTTATTTCGCTATTGCCGTGAGTTTCGTTGAAGATTTGAGATCATAAAGCGGCCTTAATTTTGTCATATACGCGGGATACCCATCAATACCATATTTCCATAGTTATATGTTGTCTTGCTTGCCATGGAATTGAGCAAAATCGATCCAATGCATGGACATTTGAATCCCATTGACTCTTATTCTAAAATGCGTTTTCTGTTCTATCTTTTCAGTTATTGAGTTTTTAGGCAAAGCGGACAACCCTTATGAGGGTATGAGGCGAGCTCAAGACTACGAGTTTACCCAAAAGGTTGACAATGCGTAGCTCCCGTCAGTCCTCTACTACTTCGTTTCAAGTTTTTGGGTCATTGCGTCGCTTTTGAAGAAAAACATACAGAAGTGCGATGTTACTTACCTAGAGGAGACGCCAATTGGCCAGTTACTGAGCTGTGGGCTTTCTTCATATAGGTAAAAAACCTCTTCATCCTGATCGTTATGGTGTCAACACCATCATTATCATCATCATCGTCGTCATCAGCATCACCGTCATCATCATCGTCGTCATCATCATCATCGTCATCGTCGACGTCATCATCGTCGACGTCATCATCATTGTCATCATCTTTATCGTCATCATTATCATCATTGTCATCATCATCACCGTCGTTATCATCGTCATCGTCATCATCACCGTCATCATCATCGTCATCATCACCGTCATCATCATCGCCGTCATTGTCATCATCGCCATCGTAAGGATCGTCATCATCATCCAGCCATCTACACATCACGATGCTTCATCACGCTACTCACGAGCTTGTTAACGTTCACTGCACGGCCCAGATGTCTCTCAAAAAAGTTAAGAACAAGTGTTTAACTGATCATCACTCATCAAAGCTTAGTTTTTCCACACTCCATGATCCGGTCAAAGTGCATGTTTTATAAACTATAACAACAAAACAGCTCAGAGAAAAGCGACTTGAGGTTTCCGGATATTTCAGACGGTCAAGTTATCTTTCTTCGGGAAACTACCGGAAAGCCGTAATTACTGTACAGTACGAAAGAGGAACAGTTGGAAATTTGAACGACAAACTTAAAAACTGAAGGTAAAATGGGTCAATAGGGATGAAACTTAAAATAATGGCATACGTACCAAAAAAATGGAGAAAAAAGGCAAAAAAGTGAATAAACCTCTAACAAAATGTAACAAAAAAATCAATTTTAACTGATTTAAATCATGAATAAATAGAAGCAATGAACTAAATTTTAAAATAGGAAAATGTTTATACGTCACGGTATATATTATATATTTTATAATCATGATATAAAAGTAAAATAAATGACACACAATGATAATATAATAATAATAATAACTGAATTATAATGATATTAATAGAAAAGGAATAGTGTTAGAAGTAGCAACTAAAAAGACTTTGAAAATAAAGAATACTGCTAGCAGAATTTTTGAAACGTCGCTGCTTTAAAGGTTTTGCAGCGACGTCTTCAAAAATGAGTAAAGTATTTTTGGTTGCTTTTAATTATTCCTTTTTTATTATTATTATTATCATTATCACAATTATTACCATTGTTATCATTATTATAACTTATTTTACTTTATTTACCACGTTACTATTATACGATATTTTATTATTTATTATTATTGTACTATTTTCTATTTAGTGATATTTTTATTTTCTTTTATTTATTGCTTATTTCTAAGTTTGTTTTTTTGTTACATTTTTTACACTTATTAACTTTTTTGCCATTTTTTTCCTTTTGTCTCAAATTATCCCATCATGTGCTTCATCTACATGTTACTATTTTTAGTTCTCTCCCCCACTAGCATTTAAATCCCTTGAGAAAGATAGAAACGCCTAGACAGTCCGAGAAATCAACAAAATTCAAGTCCCGTTTGCCTTTGCTGTTTTGTCATTATAGCTGATTTGACTTAAATTAGATAGTTGGGTCTGGATATCGCGGTCATTAGAAAATTCATAATGTTTTCGGGCCACCTTATGATGAAAATCATAGATCGATTCGTCTCACAATTGACATCATTATCATTATCGTGGTCGTCATCATCAATATCATCACAATCAATTCATCAGGCCTCATATTAGTCTCCTGGCTCTGTACATAAGACGGCTCTTAAATCTCTCAAGACAAAGAAATCAAGACTTGCAAGCAAAAGTGAAAGTTTTGTCATACAAAAGTGGAGGGAACCCTTGTACTCCGTATTTTTCTTAGTTAATGTCAGTTTAGTTCATATAGCTCTATACAGCTGAGCCCCCTATTTATGTCCACTCCTTTTTCTATGTAAAATTCCAATTGAGAATTTATTCATGGTTTGGATCAGAGCCTGATTTTTTTCAGCTTAGTTTTGGGTAGAAAATAGGCTATATGCAATTTTCTGTATTTTAATTTTACTTGCCTCTCTTGAGTAAACCAGCTTTCTTCACATCACTTTCCACATCACCGGCTCGGACTTTACGACTGCAGCTCTGACGACTGAGGCAAGGCATCTAGAATTTCCAGATCTAAAATACAACACATCTCAAGAACAAATCATTAAGCCGTATATCAAAAAAATATCTTCCTTCAGCAACTGAGAATCTGTTACATATTTCTCTCCTCTCAGTAGGGTCTGGGTTCGAGTCCCAGTAGTACCTCGTACTTGCTTGCTATAGTATGTATCAAGCAACGTTCACGGATTAGAATTCCCGCATTGAAGGAGGGCTCGTGTTCTAATCTGAAACACATTTGTAGAAAAGAAGCACCCTGCATTTACATTGCACTGAAACTTCTAATTTGTCTCTTGGCCATCTCCATTGTTTTGTGGAGTGTGCATACCAACATGAACAGCTAAACAAAGTCTCCGGGTTTAAAATCCAAGGAAGCCTCAAGTTCTGACCTTTCTTTTGCAATTTTTTATGTAACGTTTAGTAGACCACTTACGATTCACTAACACTTGAGTCAAGACCATGAGTTGTCTTTGGTATAAGTTTAATTTCTCTTCTGGTATATTTTTATTAGTAAGCTTTTGTTGAACTTGTTCAACCTTTTTCCGATACTTACCTATGATCTACCTGGCGGGATCGTTCACATCACCGAGTAATAGTTGAAGACTTCGGGTTACATTTCATGCTCCCTGACATCAAGTATTTTGTGACCTAAATGCAAGGGTACTAAACAACAGAGATTTAGGATTCAAGCAGAAGTGTTCTAAGGTGATTACAAACAATTTCTGCGCTCTATTCTGTCTTCCATAATGATTGTTCCTCCTTAGAGTTTTTGTCTAGAGTAACAATAATGACCTTGTGAATTCGCATTCCATTATAACAAGACTTTCAACTTGCAGAGCTCGGTAGGATGATCATTGGAGGAAGGTCGAGTAAAAGTCATGGCTTGGAATTATAATCGGAGGACTTTTTTTCTTAGTCTTTTTAGATCACTTGGGAGCGCAATCCTAGTACTTACCTTGAATCTTGTTGGTGGGGTCAAACCTGGTTCCCAGTCGTCCTCGGTGATTTCGGATGTGACGTCACCGGTTGAATCCTGTCAGAAGAATTAGCACTTGGTTCCAAACCTCCTCCACTCCCTCGGGTGGCGCGAACTGGCCTAGGGACGAGGCTGGGTAGGGTCTCTCTTATTCAAATTCGCCAGGTCAAAACGACTGTCGCTGATTGGTCACAACTTCTGGAATTGCACAGACCTAAATTAAAAGCTTCTTAAAAAGATTATCACAGCAAAATGTTCAAATTGACAGCTGAAAATCAACGTCAAACTGTGCAGCTTGTCTCCACGTAGATTGATTTGCTTACTGACGAAGCAATCAGATCAAATAACCACGGGTTTACATCCCGGCAATGGAGCAAAGAATATTGATGCATTAGAAACACAATTGAGTTTAAAACTTAAATAAGTCAGTTTTTTTCCTTTTGGAGCGTTAGATTTGTTTTGTTTTGTTTTCTAATTTCTTTTTCACAAGAGCTTAGAGAAAGGTTGAACAGCCTTTGTACTCACTTCTTTCCTTAAACGAAACTGTTTAGGTCAGCATCCTATATCCCTCAAGAGGAGACGCAGACTTTCCTGTACTTGTAGGGCTTACCTCTTTGTGGCTAGGCCGCTGGTCGATCTACCTGCACTGGAAAACCTGAAACTCAACAGGATAACTGAACAGTAAAAGCACCTTCAAAAAGTAATAAATAAATGCCTTACCCTATAATTTAGAGCTTCGAATTTGTTTTGTGTTGCAATCAGTGCCGTTATGCGTTTCTTCAGGAACGCAGCCAGAAGTACTTCCAAAACGTGCTTCTTGAAAATCAAAAAATCATTCAGTTTGGGTTGCTTGGTCTTGAGAGGGCGCGATGAAAAGATGTCTTCGAAGCCACGTTCGAGTGAAAAAAGTATTAAAAATTTGATGACGTTCGAAGGCGGTTCCTGAAATAAAACTTTTTAAGCTAATTGTTATCAGTTTATAAGACAAATACACTGATGTGACGAAATTGTGTCGGTCAATCTTTATTTTTCATTCCTGATCATGAAAAGCAGCTCCATTACAACAAAATCTAAGTAACTAATGTAAGATTATTTATTGTTGGTTTAGAAGAAAAATATCGCAGATGATATACCTTTTGTTGTTAAACTTTATTTTCCACTGGCTTTTAATTACGTACAACGAAATTACAATAACCTTAAAATTAAAACATCTCTTTCCTTTCATCTTCAGCACCTTTCTCTCACCTCCGTCTTCCAAATAGGTGTTGTCGTGTTGTCGCGCGTTTCTTCAAGAACGCTTCCAAAAAAAAGTGAAAATATCTCTTTCCTTTCACTCTTTCCATCTTCCAAATTGGTGGTGTCATGCGTTTCTTCAAGAACGCATCCAAAAAAGCCCTACAACGCTACGGTAAAAAAACCGTGTTCGATCTAGAGAGAGTGCACCCAAAAGGATGTCTCTCCATTCGGTCTAGAAGAAAGTGGCGGTAAAGTCCAAAACGGATGAAAATAATTTATTTTCGAAGCTCCTGAAATGAAAAATTGGTTAGTTGTGTTTTTATAGTAGAACACATTGTGCGCACCCAATGTGCGCATTTGTTTAAAAACATGACACTCACAACTCAGTGTTTTTTGGTATATTTTTATTGTATTGACTTTATTACATAATAGTCCCTGCAAATCAAATCATTCTTAGTTAGTACTTATTATTAACTATTCGTATTCTATCCATTTTAGTTTTAAAATTAGAAAAAAATCACACAGACAACTCATTAGTTTAATTGTTTTATTGAATTCAGTTCTCCATTTACACAAATTAAGTAGTCGTGTATGATGGGGGGTGCGCTCCTACGAGAATTTGGCGTCCGAGTGAGACCGAGGAGTGTGACATGTGTCCATAAATGTGATTGACACCTCGAATGAAACACACCAGGATCCCCCGGACGGTACGCAGGGAAGTCTAACGGCCTGCTATCGAAGTATCATCGATACCATAGCCTTCACATTTTTCGAAACCGAATCCGGAATCAGATCGAAAATCAAATCGAAAACCAGAAAAAGCAGAACGGACCGGATCGAAAATCTAAGCGCAAAAAACAGAAAAAATCCACATACCTTGTCCCACGCGTAGTTTTTAGACTTGGGCTGATTGATGTGGTGCAACGTTTGCATAAGTTACGAACGTACCTACTCACAGAAACAACATTGCCGCGGATATTCAATTTAATTTGTTTCATACTCTACTCCAGACCACGCAAGTCTGCTTTACACAAACTTTGTACCAACATCGATCAGCCCTACCTTATATGGGCTGCTGTACTCTGTGATGTTTCAATTCTCCACCAAAAGACCAATGACACTGGGACCCAAAATCCAACAGAAAAAAAGGCGTGGTTGCATGTCCATGATGACTTTTGGAGACTTGGAGTTGCTCCAAAGATGAAGTCCGGCCGGCCAATTGTATATTTTTAAAATTAATTATTACAGTAGCTGTCTCAACTAAAATTGAGCAAAGTGACGTCAACAATTGCGGAAAAGGGTATCTGAGATAAGATAAAAATCAAATTATGCGTGGAATTTGTTAAATTCGTTCCCACTTGGAACGAGGGGGGATAGTAGACACAGTCGTGGATATCAATGTTAGTCAAGACAGCTCTTTAAAGTTATCGCTATATGCTGTCTGCTCTGATTTAACCTTGCTTCCCTAATCATGAAGTAGTTTCCTCATAACCATCCGTCGTCATCATCATCATCATCATTATCAGGAGCCGATTACCAATCGGCTCCTGTCATTATCTGATTTATTTTTACATGATTCTTCCACATGCATCGCCGCAAAGGCAGCTACTTCGCCTACTTAAGTAACTGGACTATCTTTCTCTATGTGTCTCCATGTTCTTTGTTCTTCTTTCTTCGGCCGGCCTCTTCTCTAGATGTAGCAGTGGACCCACAAAACAATACAACGCAAAACAATGCAATACATTTTATTCACATTTCCAACACTGCACAAAACAGTATTACTCGATCGAGAAATATTTTGTTACAAGATTCAGGAAAAAAGTAAAGTAAACAGTGCGCTGCTTAGGGTTCTGTCCCAGTCGAGACGTGCTTTGGAGGTAGAACAGTGCAAACGACTCCCGGCGAAGACTGCCAAGAAACCAAGCCACGAACGGTCGACGTGAAGACTTCATACGCCTACCATTTGTAGACGATCTGTGCCTGCGTAGTGCAATGCAGGACTTCCTAAGAAGAAAACTCTCCAGCAAGGCAAAATTAACAGGAAGACAAATCAAATCGTCTTAGTGTCGACAGTGCCTCGCCAGAGTATCCTCTCCTGCTACTTACTGAACGACTATTTATAACCTACGAGGTTTTCACATGAATGCCATTCAAGGGGCACGCACGTAAAGGTGTAGTGGGCCTTCACGCGAGTGTCCCCGAAATATTTCGCATATTAGCATTCTTGTGTCCACTTCGCTGGCTACTACAACTCTACTTAAAGCCTATCAGCTTGTTCGTGCTCCGCCAATGATGAAACTGCGTCGTAGATTGATCTCGAAGACTTCCTACGCTTACGATTTGTAAACGATCTAGCCTTATGGTGTGTGGGTTGTCCCATATTACCCTAGTAACCTGCAGCAAGGCAACTCATCTCGGGAAGAAACGCCTGGTCGCAGATTACCTTCTTTGTAAGACTAAACCTGTCAACTTATCTCTACTCTCAAAAGTTCGAAGTCTGCAAATGCGCATTGGAAAATTTCCCTTCAAACCCGAACTGTTTAACATAGAAAGTCAAATTGGTAGGAGCAGACTCGAGCTTGCGAGGCTAAGCTAACTATCTACTTGTAACCAGAGAGATCATTAAGCTTGTAGGAGATGACCAAATGAGATCTTCTCGCTCTAGCTAGCTGAATGATCTGAGGTCTCCAGTTCACTAAGTTATATCTTAGAATAATCACTGTCTGGTTGAACCTTACGATTGAAAGCTTCACTTGCCCAGCGCATAGACTATCAGGTGAAGTGTAATTGATAAGTTGAATTTGGCGCAGCTAAGCGGGAGAAGTGAAGACGACGACGACGACGACGATGACGACGACGACGACGACGACGACGAGGACGATGACGACGATGGCGGCGGCGGTGAAGTTCATATGAAAAGACGGAGCCGAACCTATTCCTAAAAGCCGAGCCGATTCCTAAAAGCCGAACTCTCGTCGATGACCGAACACCTGCAAAGGAACCCAGCTTATGAAAAAGGGAAGGGGAGGCCCTTACCATCCCGGGGAACCCCGCTAACTAATCTAACTACACTTAATTAAGTTAAGCCGAATGAGAAGTCCGGTGACTTCATGCCGAAGGTGTGTGGAAAGTATGCTTTGTAAGGTTCATCCAGAGCTCTATATACCCCCCTTGACCCAACCCACAAGGAAAGCACCTGACCTGTACCATTTCAGTAGACTGGGCGTGCTGTGCTGATTTGAAGCTGAGCAATCAAGGATGATTGTGGTCTGGTTTGGAAGGTGGCTGTCTGCTCTGGGGGGCTGATTAGGTAGTGGAGTCTGCCAGTCTGGTATGGTATTCGGATGGTAGTGGTCTGGTCTTGGTTCGGATCTGATGGTCGGGTCCAATGCCCGACTAGTCTGGCTGTCTGGTTGCTGGTCTGATCTGTAGGTCTGTCTGAGGAAGATGGTCTGGTCTGTTTGAGGTCTGAAAATTGAAAAGAAGGAAAGGAGATGTGAAATCAAGCCCGTCACTAGGAGCTATGCAAAGAGAAACGAGACAAAATAATACTGAAATACGCAAACTTTAGGATTCAGTTGCAACTTTAAAAAGGACTATAAACCAACCAAACTGATACCAGAGGTGTGCTCACGATCTTTTCTAATCGTTTCCATTTTTACTTAGTATCGTAAATAACCCTGCCCATCCTAATGGTAGGAACCCACGTTCTGTGGCAATCTATTCCGGCGAAAGTTAGCTCCAGGTAATGGAATTATACAACAGGAGGTGATAATACGCTGATAATAAAGTTTTGATTGCAAATGGTCCCCAAATTCTGTAGGTCTTTTTTTCTTAGTTTTAGTCAGCCGGAATCTGCATGGCAAAAACTAACAGAAACCACAAAGAAATGCAAAAACTGATCAATATTTTACCTTTCACTTTTAAATATCGCATGTAACTCATTTTGGGGCTCAACATAAACAATAAAACTGTTAATTCTATACTAATAATTAATTATAAACGACTCTGTGTTTGCAGTGAGAAATTCTTACTGTAAGGCCTTAGTTGATCTTTTTTTTATCATTAATGTAACGTTTGATATGCATTGTATAGAACGAACAAAGACATTAGTAATACCGTATTATCATCATTTTAAACTATAAATTACAGGCAAGTCTTTCTTGTTTTATCAAAAGAGAATGGTCCTGCTGCAGAGACAAGCGAGCAAGGCAGTTTACAAAACGTTGTTCGCAATACAAAAAAATGTGAGCTCACATGTTCCCATCTTTAACAATTAGCATAGTTTTTTTTCCTCTATTCTGCTAAACTTGTAAATTTTTGTTTTAGAACATCGAATGCAAAATGAAAAATTTCAAACTTCTACGCCTTCGGTTGGATAAATGGTGTGGCTTCAAAGTCTCGTTTTTATAACTAGAACCGGGAAAAAAATATATATCAAATTTATTATTGTACACCAATTCTTTTCTTGGTCGCCAAAATGAATTTTGAAGAACACCCGACAGTTTTTCCCTAGACATTTTTGTTTTTTTCTTTGCTGGTATTTCATTAGTGACTGCCACGTGTTCGAAACGGGGCTGTTAAAATCACAGAAATCACGGAGTAATCTTGCTTGAACAAACGGTTTCATTTCAACTGGTTATTTCTCCTTTTAAAACGAATTAGTTAATATACCTTAAACAACAACAGTCAGCGAGGAAATAACTTATTTATTTAATATGTTGGACTCGCCGGAGTACGAATTTCAGCTAAACTAACGATAACTCAGTAGCAAGTAATTTACGTACCTTCTGTGCTGGTTTTGACATCGCACGGATTGACTTCTGAACTCTAATGGACTGTTTCGGTCCATAGTTAGCTTTCTTGCTTGTGGTGAAGCTGAGAAAAACGGATAGACTGTTTTATGTGAAGCGCTTAGTTCTTTTGAGTAAGTTACCCTTCTCGCCGCAACAGCCGCTTCTGAAGTTTTCAATTTTTGAATGTGGCGCGGAGCAACTTCTTGCATAATTAAAAAGGCAATACTTGATTGGACTTTTTCTGCTGCACGTGGGTATGAGAACAAGTTGTTTACTACATTTCGGGTTTTCAGCTTTGATTAACATTCACTGAATAAATTATATGGACAGGCTCACGGTTTGGGAAAATGGCAAGAAAAATTCAGAACTGGTAAATATTATTCTGGAATCGTGTTTACTATTCCTTTTTTAAACGGTCGCGAAAGCCCGAAACTCACTCCACCCTCCCTCCCCCGTCTAAAATCCCCTCTCCCCTCGCCCCCAAGGAAAGGGCTGATAACCGGTAACGGTGGTAACCTGGGCCCAAGTTGAACCCAGTGTCCCTCGAAAAATCCAATCGGAAGCATCGAAGAAGCGTCCGTCGAAACTCGACCGACTAAGAGTTTTTGCCGAAAAAACCTCCCACTTTTTATAAAAGGGAAGAAGGGTAGGCAAAAAGACATGGCAACAGACACTCAAACAAGACACAGGTAACTTTGGTGCTCGATTTTCGCGTTTTTGGTTATCCCGAGTATTAGTTGTCAAGGGATTAGTTTTTGTTTACATTAGCAAGAACCGCATTTTTACTGTATTTTAGCAAAGGCACGTAGTGTAATCTTTATCGTTTACTTACTGGCTCAAATGCCGATGTTTTGAGCTGCATTTAACATTATCGTTGTCTGTGTTTTCTCTTCATGGAAACCAGTTTCATAACTTTTTAAACGATCTATCTCACTCTGTTTTGTTCAGCTGAAGCAAGCTTTTATGATGCATGCTTACTACCATGTACTACCTTCAAACAATTATCATTACTTTGTCATCCCCACTCTTGGTTCAAGCCTTGAACTGTTATTTTTATTTGTATTTAATAGTATACCAGTCTGGTCACGCCACCATCCACAAATCCCACAGCGATATGTACCACAATGGACGCAAGATATGAAAAACAGAAGCCTTATCTTGGAGGTTGGTTTTGGCTCCGTTGTGTGTCTCTTGGGCAGTACAGTCAACTCTTTCTAAGTCGGACACCTTTGGGGCCGGTACTTAGTATCTAAGAGAGATGTCCGTCTTATAGAGAGTCAAATTACTCTAGTTGTCTGTTTTACAGAGGTGTCTGTCTTATAGAGGTGTCCTTTAAGAGAAAGTCGACTGTAGTTCAGTGTGATAATAGGCTCAGCCACATATATATATGTAGTACATGCGGCATGAATAAGGTTTAAATTGTCTAAATCACTGTCGGTCAGTTAGCCTGCAAATACAGCCGTCTCTCCTCATTCCACTCAATAGAGCCACTAGAGATATTTTGCTAGAGAGAGAGATGTCTGCAATTCGGCCTCCTTAATACAAAAGACTGTGTGCAATAAACGAATTGGAAACAAGGTCAGAAATGAAATTGAAGCTGTAAATCATGAAAGGAAGTTAATCATATCAGTGCAGCTACGTGTATAGAAAACATGGAAGCTGTAAAAGCTACCAATACAATGTCAAGATTATCTATTTCCTACATTTATGCCTATTAGAACTTCGATAAAAACTGACAAAAATAATATTATTGGCAGAGCATCTGAAGAGCTGCTAACTGCTTGACAACCACCAACAAGCTTTGTTGTAGTGGCTGCAAATTGAAAGTTTCAACAAAGTTATTGTTTTTGTTGTGATTAAATTTTGAGTCCTCATTTAGTACAAGTAACTGCCGTATTGAATTCAAGATGATCTTCCTTGTACATTCAAACATTGAAGTGGGAGAAGACTCCCGCAGACAATCAACTAGCTGGTTCACACCCTCTTTCATTTCTTTTTTTTTCTGTTATAGAATTGCAAGCTTTCTAAGTATCCATACGGACCACATGATACAAGTATTTATTTGACTCACAGAGGTAAGTCAGATAAATAATAAAAACTAATTTAAAACAGACTTGCCAAGTCTCACTTTTTTGTCCTGAGTCTCACCTGTCTCACACTCTCACAAGTTGGCAACCGATTTCTCACACTTTCTTGAAAAGTCAAACTCCAAAAAATTTTTGAGCTGTAGGGTTTGTTTTCAAGTTTAGATATCAATAGATAACAGGCTCAACCCAAATAAAACACTTAGCAGTCACATTTGATTAAATTCTTTTAGCCTACTGCGCCTTACCGCTGCTACCAAATGTGCAGACTTCCTGTTTCTCTATGTGTCAAGATGGCACCTAGCCTGCAGTGCAGCCGCCCACGTATTGCATATAGTGTGGATGTAGGTTTAAAGTGTCTGTGCGCAGGTTAGATATGGCACCAACAAAACATAGAATTAAAAAACCTAAATCATAAAATTGAACATGTTGTGTACTGCTCCAGCTTTAAAGTGAGATAGTGACTTCCAATACCCATGATCTCCACTTAAAGTCCTTTCACTGGGACATTTGGGAAATCTCACAACTTGTTATCCATTTCTCACTAATCTTTTCCCAGCTCTAGGTTCAGAATCTCACATATTTTGCCTTTAGGGGGTTTACAAGTCTGTTCAAAAAAACAGTGTTTAATTTCTTCTCCTTACTGTCAGTGCAGTCAAACCTTTGTTGATACAGACACTGAGGGGACCATAGAAAGTGTGTATATTAATGGGGTGTCCCTATATTAATCAGGTCAAATTTAGAGAAAATTTAAAGGCTAGGGACAAGGAAAACTGTCCATCATAACAACAAGGTGTCCATATAAGCAGTTGTCTGTAAAGCAAGGTTTGACTGTAATTATAGCAAAGAAACCCATGGGTAAAGAGGAGTTATGTTTGACCTTGATTCCTGTCAGTACAAATTGCCCTTGTTTGATGCTCCATTTCCTAGTTTCATATTGAGAGGGGCTGGGTACTAGTTGGTTTATTATGGGATAAACAACACGAGACCCATATTGTCAGAAAGTCAGCATATTGAAATTAGCAACATTCTCAAGTTTGGCGTTTATCGGGTCGACATTGAACGAGGTACAGCCATTCAAAAAACTCCAAAATAATATGAATTTTACTAACTAAAGGAAATAATTTATGGACGTCCAGAGGATGTGTTCGACAATCCAAAACATACATCTCTCTCTCAAGTTTCAAGTTTTTGAATAGCTGTATCTTGTTCAATATTGGCTTGATTGACATCAAACTTAACATTTTTCATAACCTCAATGAGTGTTGTTTATCTCATAACACACCGACTTGTACCCCTGCAGCCTGTCTTAATATGAAACTAGGCAATGCTGGGGAGGGCATTTCAGGTGATATGAGTACAGTCATTGCTGAATGTAGTTTTTGGATGATGATTCACCAGCCTGGTAACTTGTTTGCATTGACCACTCTAAGGCTAGCCTGCGAGCAGAGGCCCTTGGAGCTTACCTAGGAAAATCGAATTTTGCCTCTGCTTGCAGGGTACTCTAAGCAAGCCCTGCTATGAATAATTTTAACTGGAATCACCGACACAGTCAAACGTAACTCCTCAGTGCTCTGTATTATAGAATAACACAGACAGAGATCTTGTAAGTGACCACCTTGGGTCTCAATTCACAAAAGTGGTTTCAGTTAGAGCTGGTCATTTACGAGAAAAAGCTACCATATGATAAACTTATTAAGAGCAGACACACTCTTGAGAGCTTTGTCAAATGGGTGGATGGTTCCAGAAAATATCCAGACCCCCACCACAGAGGGAATTTTACTTAGAAACCCCCACCCCCTGGATTTTCAATTGATGCAAAGACAACTTCAGCTTTTTAAAAAGTTGGCAAATAGTGTGACATAGGCCCTAAATTTGAATCACAGCTCAGACGGGGGTGTCACGATGCAATAGAGTAGCCCCTGTGCAAGAAGAGCATTGACTGTACCTTTTTTTCTCTTACAGAGCGTTTGAACAATGTGGAACCACGAAAAATGGTGGACAGTAAATCAATCAAAGTACCACGTGACAGATTACTGAGACCTTGGTTTCACTCTCCCCTCTCACGTTACCAAAGCAGTTTAATGTTCAGGAAGACTTAAGATGGATAGATACTTCGCCCCGCGTTAGGGAATCCAAGACAGTCTTTGATTCTGGATTTCATGCCGTGGATTCAGGATTCTTTGTCAGTGGAACTTGGATTCTGGATTCCTTGAGCTGTATTCTGGATTCCAAAGCTCAGGATTCTGGATTCCACAAGCAAACATTTTCCGGATTCCGATACAAAATCGCCCCATGTAAGGTTATATGGGTTCCGGAATCAGAGAATTTTAGCCTTGTAGAATCCGGAATCCTGGAGTTTGGAATCTGGAATTGCGCTAACGATTGGAACCCACTGACAAGGAATCCTCAATCCAAGATATAAATCTGGAATGCAGTACCTGGAATCCGGAATCCAAAGCATGGAATCCAGAATTCAAAACTGTATTTTGATTACCTTACATAGGGGCAATACTAAAGGTTGGACTTAACCCTGAGAGTATAACATAGGACTTAAAACTCTGGCATTCAACACAAAAATAAGCATTTGTTACCCAGTTAGACTGCACGTGTGGTCCTGTAGCAAGACGATCGTACATTTACATCAAAAGTTAACAGTTTTTCTTTTAAGTGAAGGTATAATTTCCACGTACATGTTCATTGTACTTTCACTCATAAAGCATTGAAGGGACTGTTTTTTTGAGATTGTTTTATTCCTCTTTTTTATAACAGAATAGAAGCAACACGGATATAAAAAACAACCTGTAACTGAATAAAATTTTTGTTAGCATTTTGTAGGGAGCAAACGAATGAAGATAGTTTTTGTACAAAAGTGTCCGAAGTTTTAATGCAACTTTTTTGCGAGTGTGTAACTGATAATAAATTGGTTTACCTTGTCAGTAAATTATGAAAAACGTTGGACTATAAGTTATTAAGAAATGCAAGTATCGAAACCTTATCTTACAAATACATTTGTATAACGAGCAAGATCGGGAACTAACGCTGTGCTCATTATTGCGTTCAACATCGTGACATCGAAACGTGCAAAAACGTCACAAACTTGCGCGCAACGTGTACATTCTCATGTGGACCATCGCATAAATCAGGGCAAACAATATCGCACACAATCTACAGGAATCTTGTTGAAACTATTGATCTTAACACCACGCACATAAATTCGCGCAATATCGCATACAACAACTGCGTTCATCATGACATGCTATAGAACGCTAAGTATCGCGCGTGTAATATTGCACAGAATATTGCAAACACCATGGCAACATAATGACACATCACACTGCGGTCAACATCGCGCACATCATCACGCGCATCCCTTCGCCCAGTCATATATTGAAAAAGAATATTGCGCGCACCATTCCACCATCGAAACCATCTTGTGCACGCAATACTGCTCTCACTACTGATCGCAACATCACTTACATCGATGTGTCTCATAGTCTAACCTTTATCTTTAAGTTCATGTACTCTTGTTCTCAATTCAATGCACATCTTGGACATTGTAGTCTGCGAAAATTCCCCCTTAATCTACATCGATGGGGTAATGCTTGCAGAGGCTAATCGTTCTATGTGCAACAACTCATGTTAACCTAGTGTTCCCGAATAAATCTGATTATTTGGATAAGTAGCCTGCGATTCTGATTTACGGAAATCAAGCTTCTTACAGAATTTCATATGACCAGTAAAAGCTACTCTAATGTGCTTACTTGACAAAGCATACACGATGGGGTTCAACACGCATGACAAATACACCAGCCACATAGAGGCCCGGTACACCCATAACGGGGTCTCGGAAGAAGACTTGCAATTATGCGCCATCATATAAGGGCCCCAAGAAAAAAAGAACACCAGCACTAATATGAATCCAGTTTTAGCAATCTTGTACTCGCGAGGCAGCGCACTCACGCGTAGGCGCCTTTTGAACTGAGTGATGGCGCGAAGTCGTAAAAGCGGTGAGCCAATTTTTTGCACGGCAGATGCCTGGAACGAGTTTTTACTCCTTTTGTATTTTTCTGAAGACCTTTCAAAGCTCAGAGAACGAGATCGGGAACGATAGTTTTTCTGCGAAGAAGGCGCTGGTGAATTCGCTGTCACGAACTGCGCATGAGTAGGTAGGGCAATAGTTGGAGGCTCTAGATGGTTGGAAAAGGACAGAGGGTGAAAGTTTGTCGGCGGTGGAGGGCTCAGAGTAGCTTTTCGCATGCGCTGGAATAGATCAGAAGAGTCTTCATTCGTTGGTGATATAAACCCATTCAATGACAGCGTCCCTGGAACGTTATTTTCTAATTCATTCACTGGCGTAGAGGCGGTTGTTACTGTTACGTTTATGGAGTGCGTGCGCACTCTCTCACCATTCAAGTCCGCGCTCGGTGACTCCCCCCGCAATATCTGCTGGGTAGAAATTTCCTGCCACTCTGTTAGCGTCAAATCGTTCGATTCTGTTGACTTAACATTAGTGTAGCTTAGACTTAACGCCTTAGCTGTCGACGGAACAGAATGATCAGTCACGTTACTACCGTTAAACATCGCCGACACAGTTCCCGGGACGATTCCGCTGACAGAAAACTCCAGATTAACCGAACACGATCGCGGCCGCGGCTCCGAGTTCGCTTCGTCATCTTTTGTTTTTGCCGCTGCCTTCATCTGGATGACAAATGGCAGAAAGTTTTCGTCTGGTTTTATATGAGGACATCCAGCAGAATGCGAGCGGTATTTTCTATCATTATTTCTTCGGTTTCTAAATTCATCCTCTCTCTCAAATCCTCTTACATCTTGCATTGAGTTATTCGGAGTGTTGTCAGGTGACAACTGTGTATCTACTTTCACTCCAACGCGGTTTTGATTTTCTTTGCCTAAAGCTGAGTTTGAGATAAACGAGTCGTACGTGGGATCGGATCCCCTCACCTCCCTGTTCCGTGTCCCATGATGTCCGCTGGAGGAAATTCTCCAGTGGGACACTTTCTTGGTGTGTCGACGTATGGATGAGAAAATCATTCCATATGCAGAGAGTAGTATGACTAAAGGCATTCCAAACGCAAAGACAGTCATAAAAGCATATAAACCACAGCTGCGGCGCCAGGCAGGGGAGCAGTTGTTTGTTCCAACGTGATATTCATAGTCTGTTGTAAGTGGTAGACAAGAGAAACACAGGGAAACCAGCCACACCAGGGCTAACATGCACAGGGCTCTCTTAGGTGTCAGCACGTGTTTGTAACGCATTGGGCGCACCACAGCGAAGTAACGGTCCGCGCTTATGCAACACAGAGTTGAAATGGAAGCCAGGCAGAGTGTTGTGCCGGACATACCGTTGAACTGAAAGATAAAGTATAACAAATCAGACTTATTTGTAGCCTCAGAAAACAGACGACAGTTTTGAGACGCCACTAACGGTTTCCCCGCGAAATGACGTCTGAAAAACGAGCGCAGAAATTCCATACTGATGACGGGTCACTACCCAGATCTTCTGATTGGTTGAAGCAAATTTCACAAGCGGCACGTCCAATCAGAAGCACTAACCAGATCTGGGTAGTGACAAGTCCTCAGTATAGAATCTTTGCGCTCGTTTCTCAGACGTTTTCTCGCGAGGAAACCGTTGGTAGCGTCGCGAAATTTGTTTGGTTTTCATGGTTCATTTAGTTTTCACGGTTTTTCCTGCCAAAAACTACAATAGGCTTCTTGCACAATTACTTCATTTTACTACTACGACCAGAATCTTTCAGGATTTTGTATTCTGCTGCAATTACGACTTTTGATATTTAAACTTTGCTTGGATTACCGAATTGCAATATAAAAGGTACAACGAAAATGATTCTGTTCATAGTAGTAATTTGACACCATCATGCAAATGCCTTTTTTATGGCTGCTGAATTACAGGTAGGTGTTTGTTTAGGGTTCATCGATTAAAGATTCATTGTGGTTAAGCGACGTGACCGTCGACGTTTAAAGGCATTGAAAGTTGCTCCCAGTACCCCTCCTCCTTGCATAGGTTTTTGTCGTTGCCTGAGTCGAGGCTAAAAAACTAGAAACTAGAACTGCCTTGACAGCCGACCTTGTCACAGTTTTGAAAGCCACCATGGACATCATGGCGAGTAGGCAGCCTAGTGAGAAATTATTGTGTTTGTGTGGGAATCTAATGTCGAATAATTTCGTTCGGCTGTTCTGAAAAAAAATATGAATTGTAAACTAAGGCTTCACTCCTGACAGTTCTACTGCAAAAATTTGAGGGTGTAACATGCAGGTGCATGCACTAGAACCACTTCTTAAAATTTTCTATACATTTCCCTGTAAAACTTTCTCTTCCCAATGCCAACTAAAATTTCATGGGAAAAATTGCAGAAAAATATATGGAAAATCTAAAGCAAGTGTCTGGTGAAATTTAAGCACTGTTGCGGCCCCCAAAATTTGTTTATAAAATCTTTGACTGTGCAGCTTTAGTTTACAATTCATATTTTTTCAGAACAGCCGTTTTTACGGAAATTATTCGACATTATATGATTCTCATACAATTACTTTAATTTCTCAAGAGGTTGCGTACTCGTCAAGATGGCTTCCAAACCCATCGTCGTCATCTGACCTTGGCAAGTTAACTTTCAGAACTTCATGCTTCGTAGTGAACGGTTTAGTAAATCCGAGGGACTTTTTACTGAACAAGCCTAATTTTATTTTCAAGCAAACACTGGTTATATTTCCCCCAAACTCGGCAGAGTCTTAATTTATTCTTCTCTGCAAGAGACGTAAGTGAAATTAGATTTGCAACGTTTCAGAAAACGTGACTTGAGTCATATCATTTGCAATCGATCGCATGTTATCTTAACCTACAATATTTCCATCCATATTATTCAATTAAAATATTTTAACCATTGATGTCTTATTAAGCCTGCAGCAAACGTCATTACGATTTGGAATTATCTTTCACAAAACTACTTCACTCACATTTCCCTTGGCAATAGATGGCGAAACATTTTACACGTTATCTGTTGATCACATGCATCAAAACATCACCGCCGATGCTTAAAATAAAATTCGTTTGTTACAAAATTTGTAATTATGAATATTTTTGCAGATCCTGACCCTAACGTTATCTAGACGAAGAAATCTGAATATCTGCGGTTTTCACTCGGAATATTTTTATATGAAAGAATATACTGTGATAGTTTTTGCCGTCTTTGTGAATAGTGATAATTTCACTATAGTTGCACGATCTACCCCCCACTACAAAAAGATATTATTAGGGCCATTTATACGAGGAAAAAAGGACGCGTCGTTGTAAGTAAGACGTGATTTTCTCCTTTAAATGGCACAAAAAAATTAGTCTTGTCGAGGTAGCTAAGACGCAGCTTATATACTCGAAAGAAAAATGGTACAGTTTGCGTGGGTGCCTTATTTAAAACCCGCCTCAGAATACGTGTCTTATTTTTCGGCCTATGAATGGGCCTATTATTAACCAACCATTTTTCATTTCCTCTTGTATTCCTTTTGTGTTTCTAATTTCTTTCTTTGTATAATGCACTTAATATGGGGCAATTTGTTAAAATTGCCTTATTCGAAGAAACAAATTTAAATTAAATTCACGAACATGAAATAAAATTGCCCACTTATATATCATATTTAAAACGATGCCGATGTCAGTTCGGCGCTTATATTAGTACAATTGCTTGAAAAAGGTGAAAATGAAGTCGACTAGTTTTGCTGTTGATGTAATTAGAATATGATATGGTTCGTCAAAAACGATTGCGCTTATTTGCGAGTTATCAAAGTTATTTTTCCATGGTAAAACAAATAAATGTTCACGACGAGTTTTTGAACCTCAAACAATGGTGTAAAGTGCTTTTTCCAAGAGACTCACATGTTAATTGTTCCAACATACGATCAATTTTGCTGTGTTTTCAAGAGTAGGAGTTATAAAAAACAAGGTCAATTACAGTTTTGAGCAAATTTTGACACGTAAAAGGAATTGATGTCTAAGTACAGTTTTGCCGGCTAGCGAAAATTCAGAACGGAGCTTAATATATAAAGAAAGCCTTCTACAATGTTGTAAGTCATAAAGTAAAAGTCTCGCCAGGCGTTGACTCAGTTACTATGGCGAAAAGAAATGACTCTCCCTCGATTTGTGTAGCTCTCGGCTGGCACCAGAACCATCAGGGCATTGTCCACTTTAAATCACGTACAGTATTCTTTTCATCAACAAAATTCTTTTCCCAGGTCTTCAGCTTTCCAAACAGACATTTTCGATGATAACAAAAGTCGACAAGCACACCAGAGCCGTAACTAGTAAACCGGACGTCATGCGACTGCTAAGAATTGCGAGTGATATAAAATTTAATTTTCCACCTGTATTTCGAGTTATTTAAATTCTATTTGAGATTTCCTTTTGGTATAGGAAGTGACGAGATAGTTATTTAGAAATTCAGGGATTTATCGTAATGTTATTTACTTACCTTACAGAGTACAGAATCGACGTTCCACCCCAACCGAATAAACGCTGCCAAGCTGAGCGGCATGACAAATATTGCCATTAAGGCATTAGAAAGTACCAGGTTAAGAATGAAAATATTTGTAGTTCTCATCCTTAAATGTTTGTTCCTGCATATGACAAACACCACGGAAAAATTTAGAACGATGGACGAAACTATCACTAAGACCAGAAGAACCTCTTGTAATGTGTTCATGGCTGCGGAAGTAAAGAGACTCTCCTCGGTTTGTCCACTTCCATACTCCGCGTTCATTTTCGAAGGATTAAATATGTACTAGTTCGGTGAAACTGAATAATCTAAGCTCTTTGAAAGGATAAATGTATATAAGTATAAGGTCGGAAAGTGTTTCAAATCGAGCGAAACAAATTCTTTTCTGCCCAAGGGCGTCGCTGGGTTAAAATGTTTCACTTTGCTAGCTACAGCCGGATTGATTTCGATTAGAATAACTTCCCATTAGAAAGATTTATCGTTCATAAAACGTGTTAAATCTCCAGGCATGAATATTTCATCGTCCAATCAGCTGCCTGTGTTAGTATATTATTTTATCCGGACGCCGAGTTAATTTGTTTTTACACCTACTTCTCACTTAACATCGGTTGCAATACACACAAGATTAATTTCACTGTTCTATTCAGTCAAAGTAACAAGTTGTTAAAATAAAAACAAACAAACAGTTGCGGCAAGTAAGTAGCCTGTCGCTGTCTTTACTGATTTCAGTCGTCAATCACTTCCGCGAACATCAGTTTCCGAGAGATTTTTAACTACCAAATAACCTGACAAAAAAATGTATCAAAACCTGTCGCGCTCGTCGCAGCCAAAACATGACAATCTGTGATCTCGGGGATTTTTTTATATCACGGAAACCCAGACAGACGATAAAACCAAAAACAAAATTTCTCTTTAAGCTCGACGTTTTAAAATCCTTATCGAATCCAAGAGCGCTTTTAATTCAAGAGGGCTCTTCTTGGTCTGTCTTTAAGTGCTGTCTGTTTTCACGTGTTTTGACCAATGGCGAAGCTCGACCACTTTACATCCACGTGCAACCCAGAATCCCTTGTTGAATCCCTCGTACAGTGTGACTCGCGGAATCGTGCAAGTTTTTGAACGGCAAAGTACAGTGTGTAAGTTTTTGTACTAGAATTTTCATCTCAGTTTTTTCATTTTTCAATCTTTGGTCTGAAAAAAAAAGGTGAAAAAAGGTGTCCAAACCCGTGTTAACCGAGTCTGAAGGCGCAGGATTAATGAATCCCTTTTCTTGCTTTTTACTCAACAACTCATTTGATTAAGCATTTTTTTCGCTCTGATCTTGTTTTTAAAAACTCACAAAATGAATTGCTTACAGGGACAGTGGGGTTAATTTTCACCGCAAGGTAAAACGACTTGGCCGAACTATACTGATTCAGGTTCGCTAGTTGAAAAGGTTTGATCGTAAAAAATTTGTCAAACAGTTGTCAACATCGGAGTGTAAATCTTTCATGGGTTGGCCTTCCAAGTAAAGTTCTTAGAAATTAAAACATGTATTCTACCCTGCGGAAAATATTAGTTAGATCAAGCTGTTTACGTGCGGCAGCATTACATTTGTAATTCATATACCCTTAGAAGTAATCACAAATGGTTTATAATTTAGACTGAAGTACTGTGAAAGACTGTAGTCCCTGATCTTGAGCACTCGGATTCAGCTGTATAGCCAGCGAAACGCGAGTTTGCCAGCCTTGCTGACGTATATAGTTTGCTCTCCGATCCCTGATAAAAATAAACTCGTATGGGTTACTGTCTAATAATTTCGATATCTCTAATACATGTTGCTTTCGGAATTTATGTTTTAAAGCCGTTTTCATTATTCATTTTATGGTAGAATTCCATACTAAAATTACAAAAAATTAAACGATCCGTTTAGCTGTTCCGATTAGACCATGAATGTGTTTTCAATATCACACAGGTCTACACAGTGCTTTCTTTTTGCCAGCCCACTTTTTTGTATCTGCGTAGCAAGCCATTGCTCTCGCTCTAACTTGCTACGCAGGCTAACTTTTTTTGCACCATGTGTGTTTAGGTATAGCGAGGAATCCTGAGGCGATAAAATTCTGGCTTAGTTTATCTACCCCGTTAAATGACAGCTTTCAGATTTTGAACAACAATATGACAAGTTTCGGATAAAATATCTAAGCAAGCGGAAGTCAAAGCAAAAAATGGAAAAATAAATCGACACACGTAAAACCAAATTAATATTTAAAAAAGATGGTATTAGTCCTTGTCAAGACAAAGATCGTCACATATTCTTTTTTCCATTACACTGCAAAGGAAATCTTGCAAGGAAGTTATCAAAACAGGGTGAAACAAAATAAACAAGTTCCACCTTTCCTAGCTGATAATAAACTGACACGTAGATTATTGTATTAAGCGAATGATAAATTTCTTAATTAGTAATTGGAGAAAACTATGTGGAAATTAATCAATTTCATGATTCACATTAAGCCATATTTCCGAGTCGCCCCAAGCCTCGGTTTCAAAACGAGGGTAATTGCGAAGCCATTGATATCGAAAAGATTTTTTATCTCGAGTAAATAAATCTCATTTTCACAAGGGGTTTCAAACTTAACCTCGTTTAGAATGTGAGCGATTTGGAATTCGCAAATGACCTTAACTCCTTTCCAGGTTCTCTTTTCTCGCCCTCTTCTTTGGAAACCTGTACACTCGGTGAATCGGTGTCGTAGCCTAGACGACCACGTGACTAAATGAATAGATCGCGCAGAATAAATATGTATGCGTGATAGACCTATTCGACTAACTCAGTGTTGTGCCCAATTCAAATCTCCCGGAGATAAGATTATTCTTTGTGTATTGTATTGGCATTATAATGTGGTATTCACATTTAAATGATATGGAAATTCCTGAAACAAAACGTTTTATTCCCGAAGGATTTGAATTGGGCACAACATTGAGTTAGCCGAATAGGTCTATTGACTGAGCGTAATTTCAAGATGGCTGGTTCTATTTAAATTTGTGAGTGTTTTGATTTATAGACGGAGGATTTACAGCTTGATCAGTAAAGGATTTATTTAATTTCCTGCGGGACCAAAGCGGGAAATCCCGAGCAGGCATTTTCCCCGCACCGGTAGCCAATTAGAACACAGTGTGCGTTCCGTTTTGCCCGTCCGCGGACCCAGCTATATAATAATGTGGTCTAGGGACCAGGCAACGTGAAATCGAGGTTAATCAAAACTAGGAGCGAAAATTTTGTTCGTTTAATTGAACGTAAAACTCGTCATTCAGAGCTGAAGCAAGACTTTGGATGCTGGTAAGAAAGGGAATTTCAACTACAAAATAAAATTAAGGAAATTACGAAAAGAAAAAAGACAAACTGATAAAACGAAAAATGCCTGGCGGATTACGTGCATATGGGGTAAAAGGGTCTTGTTTATTGATTTTATAAGATTGATTCTAAGATATATAGGTTATGGCTATTTCCTAAAGCGCTAAAAAAAAACTAAGAAAAGCAGATAAATTAGTTAACTGATAATTTTTCTTGAAGAGGTTTAAACGTCACTTATCCAAAAGTAAAAGATTTCAGAAATGCTTCGATCTCTTGATAAAGCGTTAGACTAAAATAACTTTGTTGCTCAAGTGGATCAGATTGACAGAATCTTCTAGAACATTTTCTTTTTTCATTTCTATTTAGCGTCACAAATTGACCCTTCCACGGTTTTTTTCAGCTTTTGACATGGACCAGTTTGGGAAAATCTGTCGACACCACTGGAAAGAGCGCCTTAAATTAGTAAAATCGCTAAATTTTAAAGTGATACGCCTTAGGCGAGCGAAGATATAACTGCGAAATGTTGCGAAATAAAACTTACAGAGGTTTTTTATGATAGGGGGCAAGTTTGTGCCTCCGCCATGCAAACGTCTGTAAGATTTCGTGACTTTGAAGAGCAATATCTTTGCTAGTTTTTAACCATTCACTTTCAAACATGGCAACTTGGCACTCTTTCCCTTTCCAGTGGTGTCGTAGACTGCAAAACAGTCAGTATTTTTGCGTATTCAAGTACGCGCGAGCAGTCAAACAAAAGGTCTGGAACGAGGCTGAAAACAGAGAACGAGACTAGGGAGAGACGGGCGTGTGGGGCTCGCGCGCTTCGCGCACGTAGGACTCTTACGCCACGCTTTACCGATTTCTTCACTGATTTTGAGAAAAAACCGACTGTTTTGCAGTCTAGTGGTGTCTACGGATTTTCCCTAACTTGTCTATGTCAAAAGTTGAAAAATACCGTGAGAGGGTCTATTAACCCTTTCATGAGCTCCATGTGTCAATTATGGACACGTTAACCCTTTCACTGCCAAATGTGTCCAAAGGCAAATTTCGACCAAATTTCCAAATTTCATTTTGTAAAATTTTGACAAACAAATATCACCATGTGTAAGTACAGGCAGAGAGCTTTCATTTGAATGGTCACATCATAGGATTTGGTCCACAGACTCAAAAGTTAGAGTCACCTTACAAAACTCCATGAAACACTATGGCAGTGAAGGGTTAAAGGAAGGACTAACTCTTTAGTCTGTGGGGAAAATCCTTTGGTGTGAAATGTCAAATGAAAGCTAACAAGCAATACTTTCTTGTGGTAATGTTTATTATGCTGTAAAAGGTGGCTCCAACTTTTGAGTCTGTGGATGAAATTATGTGATGTGATCATTTAAATAAAAGCTACTGAGCAGCACTTTCCTGTGGTACTGTTTATTATGCTGTACAAGGTGGTTCTAACTTTTGAGTCTGTCGATGAAATCCTATGGTGTGACCATTCAAACGAAAGCTACTGAACAGTACTTTCCTGTGGTATTATTTTTTATACTGTATTATTTTTGTACTGTAGAGTCGTCACGCAACGCTCCTCCCCAGTGGGGAGGAGCGTTGCTTGACGACACTAAAAACAGCTGTGTAGAAGACTAGTTTTCCTGGAGATCTGTTAGTTTATCTATATTGTGCAAGGCGTTTACTTTCCTGACTTTAGGTTATACGAGTGAGATGGCTCTGATCCTTCAGTTAATTGAGCAAATCTGTTTTTCTTGAGTTGTCCCCGAGTACGCTGCGCCACAGACGAAACTTAAATTCTTCTGGTTGAGTCGGTCTGCGAGCCAGCGCCGAAATCCTTCTTCTGGTTCTCCAGTTGTGCACCAGGATTTGAGTACGCGCCATGATTGGTCTGTTAAAAAAGCTAGTGTTCGGTTGGCCACTAACGTTGAGTAAAGATTGGAAAAGCACTTCCGGTAATTCGTTGAGTCCGTTGGCGGCCCAGAGCAAGGATCTCAGGGCTTCGCAGACGTTACAAGCGCAAGGCGGGGTTATATTAGAAGGTTCTATCCGAGCGACGTCAAACAAAGTTATCAGTTTTACGAAAGTTTACAATATCTAGTTTTACAGTCAGAAGATGTTGGATGGTGAAATGACGATTGCAAATCCGTACGTGAGACCAGACTTCAGATCGTTTCCGAAATTCTGAGATTTGGCTGCTCTCGTCCTTTCTTTCGTCGACACTTACAACAAAAGGCGAAAATCGTAGAAGATATTTGCTCGAATTTCATCTTAACAGTAGAATTGCCGAAAGCATAAGCAATTGGGTTGAGAACTCCGTTCATAAACACGAGCCACATCGAGAAACGAAAAGCAACTTGCGGCGCTTTGAATCTCGCAGAGCATATGTGCACGACCATGTACGGTAACCAGAGAACGATAAACAGAACCAGCAAGAGAACTCCTGTCTTAGCGACTTTGTATTCCCTAGACAGCGATCGTTTGTTTAGGTTTCGTGGCTTTCGCGGGAAATACTTTCTGAGCACCTCTCCAAAGCGCATCGATCCACGTTTACCGCTACTTGAAGATTCACTGCAGGTGTTTTCGGATGCAGGCTTAGTTTGAATTGCACATTTCTCTCCTTCGTGTTCAAAAGGGACTTCTGCCTTTGCTGACGGTATTTTGTTCAACCCCGATTCTTTGCAGCAATTGTTGAACGATGAAATCTCCATGTTGGAATTAAATATCGTTTGTTCGTCTACTGGGTGGATTATTTTGTCTGTAGAACACGACAACCTCCCATTCATTTCCAGATTGGGACTTTGGTTTTGATCAACGCTATGTCTTTGCGACAGCGATATTAATTTGCAAGTGCTTGATTTCTTTCCTAAATTTCTTGCTCTGCGCAACGTTGAAACTTTTCGAGTGTGTCCGCGAATGACAAAAAATATGCGAATGTACGTGAAGATCATGAGTATTATAGGAATCCCAAATCCAACAATAGCTAAGAAAATATACAGGGAACAATTCGCAGTCCAAACAGGAGAGCAATGCAAAGTTCCTTCGTCATACTGGTATCTGGACCATCCAAAGAGCGGTAAAGAGGCGTAAAGCAACCCTTGTCCCCAGACCACAATCAAGGAGTAGCAGGCCCGTTTGACCGTGACAATGGTCTTGTAACGTGTGGGTCTGGTGACTGCGATATATCGGTCCAAGCTGATGCAACACAATGTCATCACTATAGCAACACTCGATACAACGCTGATGAAACCGTTGCTCTGGAAACAAAAATAGAAAACAAAAAATTAAGTCCAGGCGCAAAGGCATCCTTCTTCGATCGTTTGCCCAGGTTCCTCTTATTAGTTGTTCTAAAACGAAGTATTTTAGTAGCAGCACTGAATACCCGTTTTTATAGACCTCAGATGACGTTGACCCGTCATTGACATTTTTTTCATTAATACATTTCTTCGCGTACGAAGCGGACGTGGAGCGCGAAACACGCGCGACGGGGGAAGGCAGGGAAAATATAGTCAGTCGCGTGTGCCTCGCGCTCCACGTCCGCTTCGTGATGGGCTGAATAACGCCAAAAAACACACAAATATAAAACTTCGACAAACGAAGCGAGTCGAGGACCCCGCTTGGTTCGCCTCATTCTACACGCTTTCCCTGTTATTCGCCCCTAAGCCTCACTTTAGACTACGAGTAGTCCCACGCCTTTCTCGCGAAGGATGATTTTCACGCACTCTTGTTTCGCTCGCTCTACTATCCCTGGAAAAATGTAGCCTGCGAACAGCAGACGTATTTCCGGTCGTCGCCTCTCTCCCTCCGAAAAATAGCTATTTTCGGAGGGAGAGAAGTGACGACCGGAAATGCGCCTGCTGTTCGCAGGCTAGGAAAAATGGGGGCTACTCGTAGTCTAGCCTCACTTGGGAGTGGACCAGGCCAGCTCGCAATGCGCGTGTGTGAAATCTTTTAGAAAAACAAAATACTGTTTCCGATTTCCAAGTGCAATTGCTGTTTCTATACATTTCCTGTAATTTTCATTACCTTAATCAAGGTCCTTGTAATTTTTAGTATTGAATCGTGAAGTTAGAATCAATGAAAAGCGAAAAGAAGGCATTATTTCGGTTCCCAAGTCATTATTTGCTTTTCATCCTGAGGACTAAAATTAAGTTTAGTTTAGGGGCTGTTGCTACAAATACCAAACTGTTTCATTGCATACTGACACTCGCATGAAGCATTTTTCACTTTGATCGCCGCGACGCACGCCCAAAAAGGGCATCTCAAACTGTTCATAAACAACAGCAACTCACAACTGCTCAAGAAGCTATAACCAGCATCAACGACAACAACAAAAACGTGTGCTGAGTAAGACAAAGTCGCGGTTAAATCTTCCTCAAATCACCGAGAAGTGAAGTGTCAAGGTTAAGGTGCCCAGGAACTGCCAATATAATCAGCATAGATGCTTGTGTTTATCGCTTTGACTATAGAACAATAAGCGAAGGACAGACTTACGGAAAACAGAGCAAGCCTCGGAGAAAGGAAAAAAAGGAATTTTGCACGCATTACAAGCCATAAGCAAATCAAGGACTGCTTAACACATCCAAGGTACAGCCAAGATAGTACACGCAAGTAACAAGCGACTAAAATTCTCAGTCATAGAAGATGATTAAATAACGTACTTAGTTACCTGGCAAAGAATGTGAGTATAGCCTCCATGCTGGTCTTGAATAACAGTAGCAAGGCTAAACGGGATTACACAAGCTGTTAACAACAAATTCGCGATGCACAAGTTTGCTACAAACGTGTTCGTTGGCTTGTTTCTCAACTGTCTTGTCCCCCAAATGATACCACAAACTGAGAGATTTAGCAGTAGCGAGAGAAGAAGAACCAGAGTCAATCCGGAACCTTCGAGTAGACGAACTTGCGCTCCAAGGCCCATAGTTGTATTGTTGGGCATTGTTAGCTTTTTGCCAGAGTAGTTGTACGTACAGTGTGGTTGTAGTATTGAGCAATCCAAATGACGTTTGTATCACAGTAAACACAATCTGACCTGACCAGTGTTTAAGTGTAGATCAAATGTCAACAGTTATAGATTAAAGATTGGCGAAAAGTTATTCATTCACCAGGTTGTTTAGCCTCTTTTCTGTAAATCTCTCCGCTATAAAAAAGAAGCTTTTGAAGGACAAAAATTTACCACAATCTTTTGTTCTGTCTATTATTTACTTAAACCAAGACATAAACGGGTTTGTAACAAGGCTATATTTACTTTGCGACATCTGGGAATCGCTCTTTTTTGATTTGATGGACAATTATGTTCACTTTGTAGCTGGGTGCCAAAGTATTAATTGTAGAACGTGTCATTTCAAAATTAAAGTTGGTTAGATTTGATACTCCTGTAGAAACAAAATATTTTGAAGAATAACAAAGCTATAGGTGTCCTATAGCAAGCGCGATTTTCCTAGTAAACAATCTTGTTTGCTTGCCGGTGAACAAAAATAAAAAACCGGAGGCAAAGTTTGAAAAACAAAATTTTGAATTTCTAAAAAACATCATTTTGACACAACACCGGTAATTCACGAAGTTACATTTCCGTTTAGATTCTATTTTATGAAATTCTCTCATTTTAGGAATATTTTGATTGGTTCGGCTGTTGCAGACCTCATTAAGTTGTTTATAAATTGACAGTAAGATATTAACGTTAACTGAATGCCAAAATGCGCGGGGAATCTGGCTTAAGTGCAAATGCATTTGGCCGTGCTTAAATAATATATTCAACTTTTTTCTCGTTTTGAAATGTCTAAATTAATGACGAACAGTCGAACTTTTCTTCACCTTAACAAATTCACAGAGACATGTGATACAGTCCAACGTTTTGAAGCCGATAACACGTTAATTCATTCGGCCATTATCATCGCGTGGCACTTTTAGTATTTATTTAGTGGTGATTTTTTGCTCGAACGCCTTTTCCCACAACTTCACTTTGGACACGACAAAATATAGATTTGGATTTTTTCTTTCAATTTTGAACTCTTCAAAAAGCCTCTGAATAAATAGAATTTATATTAAGCAAAAGCAAATGTCAATGATTAAACAGGCTCAAACTTAAAATCACAAAATTGTACAATTGCAATGTTTTTTTCTTGTCGAGAATCAAATTTAAAAATAAACTCAGCTTAGCAATCACTTGTTTATAAACTATATATTCCGGAAAGAGAAATATATTACTTTTAATCACTTAACAGACTCGGAGATATTGCCGGACATGTAATCAAAATCGCTAGGGACATTTAAAATGTTGATAGACAAGGGTCTGTTAAGAATACCGTGTTCTCAACAGAGCATAATTCCATTCTCCGAAAATAATTCATCTAAAACCAAAAATGTCTAAACTAGGATCGGATCCAAAAGCTAAAACAAATAAATTTTACTTGCGTTTCAAACCTCTTTTGTCAAGATTTTCCCTCTGGCTTACGGTGCAACTACTCGAACTGGGGCACTTAAAAAAAGATTATCCAAGCACAACAGTTTTTGAAAACCAAAAGATTCTCAACTGTTCTTGCAAACGGGGACCAATAACTTTGACGAATTTAAGGACTGTTACCTGAGAGGTTAGGTAACTTCAAGCGGTTTTAAAGTTTTCAACAGTTGCATAGATGAACCTTGAATTTTATTGGTCCGTTTGAGTAGCTTTTGTTTTCAAAAACATTGTGATTGGATGATCTCCTTCCAAGTGCGATACGATGGACTAGCATCCCGTCCAGGGGGGAGTAGCAATACTCCTAGGCATGCTTCATACTACGGAAACCGGAAATAAGCTCCGGCGGCGTGGGCCTTTGGCTCGTGAGCGCCTTTACCTTTACCTTAACGTGCAAGTACTCGGTCTCGAACCGGGGTACTTGGAAGAAAATCATCCAATCACAACACTTTTTGACTAAACAAATAAATAAACTTGAGTATCTTTTGTTTTCAAAAAACATTGTGATTGGATAATCCCCTTCCAAGTGCCTCCCCCCCCCCCCCCCCCTCGGGTTCGAGTAGTCGCAATGTTTTCTGTAATATAGTTTGTTAAGTTGCTGTGGTTTCAGGTGTGTTTACACATCTTCCCAAATCAAGGAAAATCTCATCGAATATTCGTATCCTGGGTCCTGGAGACTTTTGTTCGAGTTGCACGAGGAAACTGTTTTCACCGGACACGTGGGAACGGAAGGTCAAATTAAACTGGAGAAAAAAATCTCCGTTTTCAAAAACAAAAAAGGGATACGTGTAGACCGGGCCTAAGATCCGACGAGGGCGCGACGGCGGCGAAAACGTCCCGTAAAAGTGAATTTGTGTTCTTTCAATCTTCATCGCGATTATTCCAGTTCTTTAACTTTGTCGAATATAATGAAATCATCTCTAAAAATAATATCGATCTACTTAGAAAGAGAAAGAAATTTTCGTTGTCGCTGGTTGACGTCCTACATAAAACGTGAAATTAGGCAATTTCATGTCGTAGTCATGCGGTGACGGCAAAGAAATGTACAAAAAAGTGTTTTGCTGTGGCCCAGTCCACACGTATGCGAGCTTATTTTCTCCGTTTCGGCTTACCTTCCAAACGTCAACAGCATTTTTGGGCACCAAAACGCGTTTTCGGAAACGGTTCCCAAGTGGAGATTTTTTGTAAAGCTGGCTTACATCATATTCTACTAACATTATGCATGCTCTGTAAGGGATGCTATCGTATATCTATCGTTTTAGCGTTTTCATGTGGACGGGCGAAACGATACAAATGCGAAATATGTGGACTCGCATAATTTTTTGAAAACAGAGAAAAAAAATCTTTATTTTTATAAGCATCCGGATAAGTGTTGACAGGGCCTAGAGCCTATTCTCTCCGTAGACGTTCTCGTTGCCGTCATCGGATGTTAGGTTTCCTCAGATATATTGTTATAAAAGAAAATGCAGCTATTTTTTTACACACTGTTCATTATTGCATCTATTCCCCTTAGTCGTAAGCTTTAGCTATCTACAATCTTTGCTCAAATCCTGGGAAAGCATACTGTTGCAAACTGCCTTTCCCTCTCTACAATTTTGGTTAGTTACAATATAACACAATACAATACATATACTTTATTCGTCCTAAAAAGGCTTCTCAGAATAAAAATTAAAATCAATAATTGATGTTCAATACAAGCAGAGCTTATGAACGATGAAAGTTAAAAACTAAAACTAGTAAAAGCTGTACACACTCATAATTGGGTAAAACATTTCTTATTTATGTCTCTAAAAAAATTTTAAACAATGTACTTTATTTGAATGTCAATGTATAAGCACGAAAGTACTAATCGATCACACACGTTTTTTACGTCTCCAACTGAAGACGGGACAGCCATTTAACGTGGTCATCCGAGCCACGCGAAGGTCTAGCCGCTTGCAGTGCAAACAGAGTACCTTCATTTATCACTTATTTTAAGACCCTGAGTATGGGTCCGGTCCCGGGAATCGAACCCGCGACCTCCCGTTCTGCACAGCGCTGTACCGACTGAGTTATAGGCTCCTGGGCCCAGTTGCATAAAACGCCCGGAACATCTACGGGTACGCGTACGTGCACTCGTAACTTAAGTCAGTTGCATTAAATTACTTAAGTGGTCCACTTAGGGAATTCACTTAAGTGGTTTCACTTACGATTTTTGTAAGTGTTCGCTTAAGTGTCGTTTATGCAACAGAAATTGCGGGTATTGCGTAAAACCTTTTTTACGGGAAAAATAGCACGTAAATTTACGGGACCTATGTAGGTCCCGTATCGTTACTGTTTTTACTAAACTTAACGAGATCTTTTACTGAGAAGTGAAAAAAAGTATTTTTCTTCACGTTATTCGTTCTAATACGCTTTGTTAACCTCTGATGCCGGCGTTGTGAAAAAAGAAGAAGAACAATCATTTTTAGTAAATATTGAAGAAAAATAACGTCTGCGTGCAAATTTCATTTTCTTGAGAGGCGTAAAATTGTTCGAAACGACTAAAAACTTTCTTTACACTCACCGATGGTTAGCTTAAAAAAAAAAAAAAGATTGAGTCATTAATGAAGTACTATATCAAAGTTACGTGTGCCTTTAAGTGAGCCCGTAAGTTACCACGTAAAACAGAAACTTACGAGAGTGCTAAGTGCGTTCCAGGGAACACTCGTAAGTGTACCCATAACGGATTCGTAAGTAACCTACTTAAGTGGGCACGTATGTGTAAGTTTCATGCAACCGGGCCCTGGCCGCGGTTAAGATTAGATTGCTCTGAATTAGAAGGTTCTTTGTCCTGTGGAGGTTTTGTATATACTTGGAAATATGTAATAGTTGGGAGCTCCGCGTGGTACGCTTTGTGATGCTACAATCAGGGACAAAACGGGTGCTTTTATTACTGAACAATTTCATACATATATTATTTCATTCCATTTAAACGCCGTAAATCCCCCCCTCCAACCCCCGAATCGATGTTGTTTGTAGTAAAAGAAAGACTTGTGCGTCTAAAACACAACACGGGTTTTGGGGGGAGGGGGTGGGGGTACACAAGGGTGGGTGATTGGTATGTCCACTGTCCAAAAAGGGGCCATTTTATAGAAGTGTCTCAACACTTTTGTCCCTCATTGTAGCTCTGGATATATTTCGAAAATAAGGAGTCAGGTGCACACCCTGTCATACACTTAAAACCATTATTGCCTGTCATACACTTAAAAGCCATTACTGCCAGACGGTAGAAGAGCTACTGTCTTACTGTTACTATAGGGGAAATATCATCATCTATTTCCTAGTGTTGCTGACGATACGGGCCGCTCGCACTCTAGGGTGTTGCCCCAAGTGTTGCTCCAGATATTACAAAAGTAATAGACTCATATAGTCAAATTAGTTTAACTTTTTAAACCAATTACACATCCAAAATAGATCCTAGAGGGGGAGCGTGGACCAAAATTAAATTATCACCCGTCCCAATGTTAAATGTTATGGGTAGTAGAAATAAAAATAAAAAAAACTGCTTTTGAGTCTCAGGTTGACCTTGTTGAAAATATTGCGCATGCGTTGCATTTAAAACTATTAGTTAAATATTAAGACGCTGAAAAATCTGAGAATTTTTGTCCGTCAAAAGGTGTTCCTGGATTCGTGTTGAGGTGCCGGTTAGTTTCACCGATATAACAGGCGCCACAGCTTGCGTAGACTGATCACAGTCCCCTGTTTTGCGTAAGATCGTCAGAGGATCGAGCGGTTACTGTTACGGCGGCCATCTTGGTTTTATATGTACCGAGGGGGTGGACGTCGGGGTTTAAGGGAGTGGGGGAAATAGAAATACGTTATTCTCGCTTCCTTCCAAACTTTCCCCCGCCCCCCTACGTAGATTTGACACTCGTCAGAGATAACCGCCAGTAACACAAAGCGCTCGATCTCGACGATCTTAGGAAAAATAGGGGACTATGAACAATCTACAGCCTGCGGCAAAGGAAAATTGTTAAACTACAAGGGGTCGTAAGTGACTTGGGTAGGACAGTATACCCAAGTTATTATACTATACCCAAGTCTTCATTTGTGAGTGTACCTGATTAATGTCGACCAAGTAATTACTGTTAATCGTAAGACCTGCATTAGGGTGCGGTAGATTGTTTGATTTCATGAAGTCTTCAATCACTTGTTTGGTTTCCACGTGGCCCTTAAGTTCTGCGATTGAGATTAGGTTTTCGCCGGCGTCGTCACAGTCATGGTAAGTCTCGAAGAGGCTTGAGGGATCGGTGTTTTTGAAGACAGGGAGGAGTTCTCGCACGGTCTCCGTGTGGCCGAAGAATGCTGCGGCCATAAGGGCGTTCGAGCCGTCTGTCTTTCTTGCGATGATACTCTGAGGATCGATGCTGGAAAAAATGGGTAAAAGTTCTCGAACAATCTCCAGGTGTCCTTTTCGGGCAGCGAACCACAAAGCAGTGCGACCGTTGACATCTGCCTCAGCAATGGCGTCGCGATTCATCTTTTCAATTAGTGGCAGAAGCAGTCGAAGGAGGTCAAGGCTACCACCCAAACAAGTTGAATGAATGTAATTCATTCCGTATTTGTTCTTCTTCATAATCGCTTCAGGTTTAAGGCGCATCATTTCACATAGGAAACTCGCAACGTTAAAGTGGCCTTTCTCAGCGGCGAAGTGCAGGCTTGATTTCTCGTGTATCTTGTCTACCACAAAAAAAAGATTCGTGTCAAAGCTCAGTAGCGCCAGAACGGTTGCTAGGTCTCCCTTTTCACTTGCATCAAGCATTTGTGCGTCTAATTCTTTAGTTTCTGCCAGTCTTGTACAGATCATATTGACAATAACAGCATGACCCTTTTCGTGAGCCAAAGTCAGTGCGCTCAGGCCACGATTGTTGAGTAAAAACACCTTGGCCTGCTCCATTAGTAGCAATTCCGTTATAGCTTTATCGCCTTTTTCAGCGGCAAACATGAGAGCTGTATTGCCTGTGTCTGGACACTGCACATCAATGTCTACGTCTCCTTCCAGCAGTTTGTAGACTTGTTTTACATCACCAATCTTCGACGCGTCCAAAAGTTGTTTTTTGCTTAAATCCATATCGCCATAGTGATCCTTTGTACTGTTTTCCGTCTGACGTGACGGTAAGGCCTTTGTATGACGTGACGGATATCTGAGCATATCTACCATCTCGTTCACTGTAGCTGTGACAAAGTTTATCCTGGAAAATCCTTTACGCTGAGCTGTGATGATTGCTTGGTCAATTTTTTGTCCTTTCCTGACGTAACGGCATAGTTTTGAGTCGTCCTCTCCTTCTTTTACGTATCCTCTCCAAAGTATCCGCTTCTTCCTCATTAAAGCCTCGTTGTTGGCCTCTTTTTCCTCCTCAAGTTCAATCGCTAGGCTGAGGAAAATGTTGTGTTTTAAAGGGATGCATTTTTCCAGCCTGATAAAGTCGGTCATATATTCAAGGAAGAGTGAAGATCCAACAGATAAAACCATGAGACAAAATAGAGCTGGGAACCAGCCAAATACCAAGTTGTCATAGGGTTCACCGTTGTCACTGCATCGACTTTTGCATATTTTGATTCCACACTGCCAATTGTATCGAACGATTTGATAGCTCATGTTGTGTTCTGTTGGCCAAGATGCTTTTGAGCAACGCAAGACGTCGGTTTCATTTAAAGGACACCTAAGGCATGGCTTTTCTGAGGAGCAAGACAAAGATTGAAAAGAAGGGTTGTTAGCGTGTCCCCAATTGCCAAACGACGAGTAAAGCCATAAAGATCCAAGGGAGCACAGTAGTGCAGTGATGGAGGCAACTGAGGAAACCCAAAGTATTTTGGATCTTTTGAATCCAACAACAGTTGGTGCAAACACAGATAAAAAGGTGCTTTTTAGTCTGATCTCGTCCATTATTGGCTTGAATCCCTTGCAAGGGTCCAGAACGTATTCATCTTTAACCCGATCGTATTTCATCTTAGGTTTTGGCTCTTTAACCGAGAAAAACTTCAGAGCTATCCAGACGACAGCAATCGTGCTTACAATTGTAATCGCGGCCCAGTATCCTGATAAATACGCCATGATCGAAAAATAGAGAATCCGCGGTATAACAAGTAGAGAGACTATGGCTGTGACAATCAGGTTACTGATAACTGAAGGACTGGCGATTCCGTGGTCGACTCTATTATTAAAAAATGTCGATGCTGCAGCCCAGCACAAGGCAAAACAACTAACAGGCATTGTGACACATTGTATAGATGTTACCTCTCCCGTCTGCCAAACGATCAGTAATTGCAGAGCAAGTTGGGGTCCGGCCTCCAGGAATGGCTCCCAGACTCTGTCGTTGGCCATTCGAAAGAGAATCTTCTCTGCTTCGACGTCCTCAGCAGATAGTTGAGATAACTGCTTGATCTGACTTAAAGTGACGCCAGGCTGTATGAATGGCAACTGCACCAATACTTGCTTCAACTTATCTCTGATCAGAAATTTCCACATGGTATTAAACAGGTTTCTTTGCTTTCGTTTAATTCTTATTATTTGGGTAATCTCGGACAAAAGCTTACCAAAAAATGGGAGAAAGGTTACAGAGATGGTATACCATCCAAAAAGAACGTGGCAGCTGAGGAAGAAACTAGCTCCTGTCCAGAAATCCGTCAGTACATCTATGGCAGGCAAATAACACTGAAATATCAGGGTCTTGATTACCAGCACAGGATCTATAGGTATTACCCAATTGGCCTGCAGATCAGAAAGATAGAAGAATGGCAGAATAGGAATAGCAAGCAGCCACCACAGTCCCAAAGCTGCCTTCTCCTTTTTAGTGAAGCTTTCATTCTCCTTGGAACCTAAATTGAAGAAAAAAAACTAACAGTCAATCGGATATCAACAGAGATAGACAAAAATAGACGAAGATAAAACAAACAGAAAAGGTTCCATCACAAAAGAAACGGACCACATGTAGTTAGATGAACTAAAACAAAGCCAAGAGAGACAGAAACAGAGAACGAGAACGAGAATGGAATAGCAAATTTGCTGCAAAAATCCCTTGAAATTTCAGTATGCAAAGTCGGGGAGGGGAGGAGGGGAACTAAACGAATTCTTTAATAGGAAAGCTCCGTTCTGAGGTCGAACCTCTAACCCTTTTTATAGGTCTTTAAATAGTACCATTTCTGGAATTAAAGGTACCCCTCAGTTTCCTGAGTATGTTGAGAAATGGTACCCCTTTCACATACCAAGCGTAGAATGATGAATCTCTTTTATTAAACGGTTGTAAATGTAACGTCTTTTAATATGAATGAATTACTAAAAACCCAAGAAATTTTCATATCTTTTTTACAACCAAGAACTCTTTTTGTCTTACCTTACCTTGAAAATCACAGCCGTTTCAATGAGCATTTTAAATTTACTTGACTTCTGTTCTATGAAACGCGCCAATCATACTCTGGTAATCTTTACGTATCCTCTGACAATACCACCCAATATGGCTTGCGGTCCCTAAAATTCGCTGTTTCTCTTTTTTGGAATTCCCAGCCCGACCAATTTAACTAACTTAAGATCTCTTAAACTATTTTAATTTGTGAAGCCCTAAAGAACTCTATGCTTAGTTGTTATAAACATTTTAAACACTTTGACATTATTTCTAGGGTCGATATGCATGCTACCTGATAAACCATGGAGAATTGTTGCAGTTTCATTTATTGCGTGGAGACGTGTGTGGCCGAGCGGTTAACACCTCGAACTCCGGATCTGGAGATCTGGGGTTCAAGCCTCGCTCGTCGCGTTGTTTCCTTAAACAAGGAACTTTACTCCACTTTGTCGCCTTTCACCCAGGTGTATAAATGGGCACCCGCCACACACTACCTAACAGCACTCGTATCTCCTAGGCATGCTTCATCCTAAGGAAACCCGCCGTTTGGGTTATTGGCTCGTGTACACTGTTACTTTTACTCTCAAGGGATATTACACCAGTCAGGAGCCCATAACTCGCAGCGAGCAACTCCCATACTGGGCCTATGTCACGGCGTTTTTACGGACCAGTTTATTTTTAGACACATTTTAGGGCACTTTTTCCCGCGAAAATAGAACTGTCCACCATGTCTGTGAGCGCACTCGAAGTATAAGATATCAAAAAGGAAAACTAAACGTTATTAAAAGGCAAAAAATATCATTTTTAGGTCTGTAGGTTTTGCTGATTAGAAGATATTCAAGATTCGCGCCAAAACCGTTCTAGAAATAAACTGGTCCGTAAAAACCCCATGACGCGAGCGCATGGAAGTTACTCGCTCTTAGTTATGGGTTCCTGGCCAGTGTAATTAAATTTATGGACCCCCGGGGGGGTACTCCTGAGAATTCTTGGTGGGGGTGTGCCGCCCGGTTCTCCAAATCCTGACCAGATTTCAGACCAAAAAATGTCATTTTCCACACCCGTTTTCAGACCAGACCTCTAAAATCCATACCCGTTTTCAGACCTGGCCATTAGGCAGAAATTATGTTATCATTACTTAGATTAGAGCGCAAACAAAACTCAAATCCATTTCGAATTCGCATATATTTCTTTCTTTCTTACTCATTTGGAATTGAAACGATAAAGACGTTCATACAATCCCGTAGTTCCCTCAAAAACCATACCCGATTCCAGACTAGAATGGGCAAAGTGTATACCCGTTTTCAGACCAAAACAGCGCAAAAACCCTACCCGATGGGGCGGCACATACCTATATAGCTTATATAAGGGACTACCCCCCTCCCCCCCACCCCGGAATGGACCTCTCTTCCAAACTGATATGAGGAGTCTACTTTCCAATATAAGCCAAGACTTATAATTATATAATATAATTATTTATTTGTTTAACTGTAAACATTGTTTGGCGCTATCGATATCTTGTAGCTTCCTCGCTTCAAACAATCTCTCTTGCTTCAAAGTATTTCTAGTTGAGAGCGCATTATATAATTGTTTTGTCATTTAAATATTGCAATATTGTAAAGTGTTGTTGCGTTCAATTAAATGTATTCCGGACTAAGAATTCAGGGAGTAAACTCTAAAAATCACTTGTTTTGGCTTTCATAGCCAAAATTGATCCAAAGATCTCGTGGACAGTCACAATTAAGATAAATGTAGCATTCCAATGGTAGGAAAATTTGCGGTTGGAGAGATTTGTCACAAATTTTTAGTATTCTTATTCCGGAATAAGATACAGTCGAACCTCCGCTTACGGTCACTTTTTTTACGGTCACGTTATAGAGTGGTTCAACAGTAAATCGGAAACGCACTGTGAATACAGCGCTATATAAATTATTTATTTATTTCAACAAAATGCCCTACCGGGTGATCGCTCTTGATTGCACATCTTTATCACATTCGGTTGATCCATGGCTAGAAATTCGTAGCACTGGATTAGACCTGCATCAAATCAATAGGCATTATTTTTTAGCCAATTAAAGACCCCAGGGCACCCGATCAACGAAAAGTTCGGGTGCTAATGTAATCAGTGTAATCGCATCATCGGAAGAAAGTTTAGAGAATTGTAATATCCGCTTCAATCTTCGGTTTTATTCGGCAGTTCAAATCGAGTTCACTAATCTTTTATCAAAGTTACAGTTCTAAAATTTCTTTTCTCTTGCGTGACCACTTACATTTCCATCCCGCATTGAAACCTAGAATAGCACTCAGCTGTGTAGCTTAACAGTGTTCCAACTTTAAGCCCCTTTTGCACGAACAACTCACAAACAATGTAAGGAATACGAGCGAAGAAATAAGTCAAGCTTACTAACATCATGGCAAAGCCAAGCCCTGCGTAAGCAGAATGATTTGATGTATCATCTATCACGCTTTGTCAGCATTGGTATTCAGACTGCACAATACGGCATAGCAAATGAGGAGTAGAATATTAAGCAGTGTTAAAACAGTGAAACAACTTAGAATTACCTATTGTTGGTGCTTGGGGTACTGGAGTTAGCCCAACTTCTAACTAAACATGGCTGTAGGGAGTGAAAAATGCGGATACAAGCTGTTCTTATTCTGCAACCAGGAAAATGAAAGCACCACCTCCCAAGGCTTGTCACGCAAGAATGTCTGGAATGTCTGCTTAACAGGTAAGCCACTTCCGCCAATGTATGTTTCTGTGAAAAACAACTAATATCAACTTACTGTATCACATACATAAATGTACTAGAACCAATCACGAGGTGCACCAATATAAGAATTGCAATAGACATCTACTGAGTTAATTTCCGGTCTATAATACTAAGTGCAGAAAAATAAATATAAATCCTGAATGGAATGACAGGCCTGCTGGAACTTTTGATCTCCACAGTTGCATTGCTGGTTTTGTCTGATGCAAGTTTTGAATGAGTATTGCAAACTATTTGGAACATTTTAATGAACAACCATGTTCACGGAACTTTGTAAATCTGCTGCTCAGTTTTGGAGATATCGCCCGAGGTCATTTTCGTAGAATCTGACCCCTGAACGTGTATTGTGTATAAGCTCGGCTTTTCTTATGTAAATAATATTTTATGAAAGATTTGATAGTTTTCTCCGAAGTGACTGGGTCCAGAAAAAAAAAACATTTGGCGGAGAACAGTGTTTGCCTTGTTTTTATGTCATCATCGACGGTTCCATGAAAGGATTGTTGGTCAAAGTCAAGACTTTCCAGAAAATAGAAAACTCTGTGAGCGGAAAGTTCAGCAGGGATCGCGTGACAAAGACCGATTAACGTCTGCGTCGGAATGCATTTTAAACAAAGCTTTTTTGTTTGTCTATTACATAAAAAACAAAGAATTCATAATTAACCCGGATGATCGAATGTTCTTCCTGTTTACAACTTCGCCTTCCATCGTTGACAATAAACTCAGATTTTAGTCTCCAAAAGCACGACAAGCACATTATGTACTATATGTACTTAGTATTCTTACAGTAAAGCACCGCCTGGAACCCGGTGTCTGTTTTTGTTGTTGTTGCTGTTGTTGTTTATCGCCAGTTTTGTTTTCGTTGTTCTTTATTCAGAATATTGTGTAAAGTTAAAACGAAAAAGAATAACAATTCTGAATTGGCTACAGAGATTAACAGCAGAGGTTAGCGAGTTCAAGTTATATGACCACATTGATATCCCTTGTGCACTGTAACCAAAAAGAAGCTTTTACAGCATCGGTTTGAGACACCAACATGGCTGCCGTTTCATTGTTCTGGGACGCCGGATGTGACGTCGTGTGAAAACGTTCTACACTAAACCAAACCTCTTAGTCTTATCTCATTATTTCATCCTTCACGACTTTGTAAGCTGTGTTTACACTTTACCGGATGGATTTTCGTGTCTACATGAAAAGCTATCCGATATAGTATGAAGATCAGTGTGTCATGATCAACTACGCAAAAGAGTATCATGCAATCAAGCCCCGTGCAAACGGACGCAACGTTGTTGGCCAACAACTCCTAACATCGTTGGATGTTACATCTGTTACATGTTGCGTCCACGGGCGTAGCCAGCTTTTCGACTAGTTCTAGGCCTGGCTGACTTTCATTTCCCCACATCCTGAAAATTGCACGCATGATTAATCCGCGTTGTGCTCCCCAACACTTTGAGCTCTTAAGCTTTTTAGCTCACCCCACAACGCATAATTTATTATAAGCAGTAGACTGATTAAACAAAAAATTTGTAGGCCCGGGCCTACAGGTCTATGGGCTGGCAACGCCCCTGGCGTCTGTTTGGGCACCCTGTTCCATGTTCTTGCGCAAAGTTTGAAACCGATCAAACTTTTAGCTACGTGCACGGACGCAAAAACCCCCAACAATATCGGGAGTTGTTGACCTATCCAATATGTGATGATCCACTTTCAAATCGGTGTGGCACCGCTTTGCTTCGTTACAGCTCGTGTGTAGACTACGAGGAGTCGCGTGTCGCCTTTTCTCGCGTGGGGTGATTTTCACGCGCACTCGCGTTTTTCTCGCTCTACTATCCGTGAGGAAAAATGGGGGACTACTCGTAGCCTACTCGTGTGTGAACAGAGGCTGTATCCTACATGGTTTTCGTGCTGGCGCAATCGCTATCTTGTACAGAGGTGTAGACTGAGAAATATTGAAAACATTCCATGCATTCTTTTGAAAATTGTTTGGAAGAATTTCGTGGCATGGCCGATTTTTATATATCCCTTTTTCTTAACGTAAGCCTTAATTCCTTAAGGGGAACTAATGTGCTTAATGTTCTTTTCCCGGGGGGAGTAATGCCATATATGGGCTATATAGGTATGTGCCGCTGTGAAGGGTATGGTTTTCAAGCAGTTTACTCTAGGATAGGGTGTATAAATCAGAGCGTTTGGGACTAGAATAGGGTATCATTTTTCAAGAAACTGATCAGTTGGTTGAAGATTTTATCTAGACTAGGGAAACAGCTACTCTAGGATAGGGGGATTTGGGGCGTTTACTCTAGTATAGGGTAACAAAATTCAGCTGAACTAGCTCTGGTATAGGTTAAGGGTTCCAGGGTCCCAGCGGCACATCCCTACCCAGAAATTCCTAAAGTACCCCCCCGGGTTCTTTTCTCTTACATGTCTTACGTATTCAATTATAGTTCCATCCACTGAAACCTAGAATAGCACTCAGATGTGTAGCTTATAGGTAACATAGTCCAACTTCAACAGAACTAAAGCCTCTTTTGCACGATGAACGACCAATGTTTCAATTGAAAGCATGCGAGTGAGGAACTGACTCAAGCTTACTGGCTTCATGGGTTAGCAGAACCACGGCTTGAGTAAGCAACTGATTTGATGTATCATCTATCACGCTTTTAATTTCCGCTTTTGCCGTTTGCATCCAGACTGCCCAATCCGCCTTATGGTACGGAGCAAATGGATACCAGAATATTAAAGAAGAGTGAAACATAAAAATGACCGCTCAAAACTAAAAGAACCTAAATAACACAGCGAATGCAAAATTCATCAAAGGAGGCAGGAATTGACAAACTTAAAGAAGATTACTGACAACGTTTCGGTTTTCAAAAACTTGTTGTTAGCAGGGGCGGATCTAGGGGGAGGGTGCAGGGGGTGCGCAGCCCCCTCCCCCCCCCCCCCCCTGAGATGACCTGCGGTTTTCTAATACAACTGGTATTCTGCCAAAAAAAACAATATGGTTTATTGGTGTTGAAGTAGAGCAAGAGACGAGTGCACCCCCTCCTAAAAAAAAATCCTGGATCCGCCCCTGGTTAGTCTAACAGTTTTCCAAAGTTCATTTTTGTTGTTTGTGACAGTTTCACACGACGCTTCGGAAGAGATGTTTGTTTGACACGAAACTGTGATTTTGTAAGTTACAAGCAAATTCCTCGCTAACGTTAAGTTCCTCACGGCTTAAGACGCGTTAATGACAATATTAAACTCACTGAACTAGACAGCCGTGAAACAGCTTCGTTGAATAGTGTTGCAACAGTGAAATAACTTACGTTACACAATTACCTTTTTTCGATATTTGAGATAAGGTTCGTTCTAGCCCGTCTTCTAACCAAACGTGACTGTTGCTGAATGGACGAAAAATACAGATACTGTTCCCTTACTGCAACCAGGAAAATGAACTTGAGCAATAATTAACCAAAGAGAAAGCTGTATTCTTCTGTTATTTGTATTCATGGCATGTCTTTTAGTTTTGGTCTCCTAAATTCAAACAATAGATTCCATCACGCGGATGAACGAATTTTCTTCCTGTTTTCAACTTCGCCTTCGATCAATGGCAATTTAGATATTAAAGTCCAAGACCGCGTCAGGCACATTCCCTTGGTTTCTTAAAGCAAACCACTCTCTAAAACCCAAAGGTGTGCTATGTGTTTTTCTTTTCTTTTTCTCTCTACATTTCTGTCTTTCTTTTATATGTTTTCAGTTTTTCTTTTGTTCTTTAACATCTTCTGTAAACTTTAAAGAAAATTTAGAGAACAGCAATTGGCTAGAGATAAACAGCAGAGTGTTACCGGAGTTAGACGACTACAAATGATTACTTTATCTTAAATTCCTTACGTTCTCTTAAGACGTTAGGAACAGGAACATATTGTTAAAACAAAAGATTTAACCACCTCGGAAAAATGCTCAGTGAAGGGAAGCCGAAAACGCCGGATATATTGCTTAGTTAATTAATGATCTTTAGGCTTTTGGCACCGCCGCATAATATCACTTACTCAGTTTTTATTATTCACAATCATAGAAGAAGTTTCTTGCCCAATTGTGGCCAAACAGAAACAAAACCTAAAGCTCAGATCTTGAGCCAAAATCATTGCCTTATCCCTTAGAAATACTTTAACAACACTGTCGGACGTCGTAGAACTCATTTAAGCAATACACAAAACTGAAAGAAATATCCAACTTTGACCAAAACTCATAGGCTTACCCTGTTGGAAAAAATCCAGAGAGCAGGGGGAGAGGGGTCCTTTGTGCGCTCTTGCATGGACGCACTACAGGGTTGTGACAAGTAACATCCACCCGGGGAAGGTTTTGTGTCCAGCGGTTTTAGTGAAAACAAGGGTTTGTGGGGGTTGCTTTGTCTCGCGGGCTCACAAAACCTCATTTAGGTCAATCTTATTTTGTATTTGCCGCACTATAAAGCGTTTTCACATGACGTAACGGCAGCCATTTTGATGCGCCAAAAACAATGAAAGAGCGGCCATGTTGGTGTTCCAAACCAGTAGTGTGGGAGTTAAATTAAGTAAACGCTTACTTTTGTTCTAAAACATTCGCAAAGATACTGAACTCTCTATAGTGGACGTTTCCGTAGTGAAAAAGAGGCCTTTGTAGAAAAGAAAACACAAGACTGAACATTTGGACTGTCCACCGAGGAAAAAAAAAGCGAGGTCGAAACACAGACATGACCGTTGAAGACAAGTGGCTGTCAGCACAGGTTACGAATGAAATTTTGGACTCGTGAAATGCATTGTGGGCTTCATTATGCGCGGGTAAACAGGCGCAAGAAGTTTAGTCACAATTGGTTTTAGGCGGAAATTCAAACAAGAGAGATTGAGAAAGCTCAAAAAAGCTAAGTGACGTTATTTAATGTTTTTGTTGTTTTACTCCGATTCGCGGAGTAGTCGCACTGTTTACTGTAATATAGTTTGTTTAGTTGTAAGGGTTTCAGCTGTGTTTACACATTGTCCCAAATTAGGAAAATCTCAAAGAATACTCGTACCGTGGGTCCTGGAGACGTTTGCTTGAGTTGCACGAGGAAACCGTTTTCACCGGATACGTGGGAACAAACGGCCAAATTAAACTGGAGAAAAAAATCTCCGTTATCAAAAAAAAAAAAGGATACGTGTGCACGGGGCCTAAAATCCGACGACGGCGCGACGGCGACGAAAGCGTTCCGTGAAAGTGAATTTGTGTTCTTTTAATCTTCATCGCGATTATTCCAATTCTTTAACTTTGTCAAATATGGGCGAAATAATTTCTAAAAAAAAAATATCCGAGAAAGAAATTTTCTTTGTCGCTGGTTGACGTCCTACTTAAATTAGGCAATTTCACGTCGTAGTCGTGCCGTGACGGCAAAGAAATGTACAAAAAGTGTTTTGCTGTGGCCCAGTCCAAACGCATGCGAGATTTTTTCTCCGTTTCGGCTTACCTTCCAAACGTAAAGAGCATTTTTGGGCACCAAAACGCGTTTTCAAAACCAATTCTCAAGAGGAGATTTTTTGTAATGCTGGCTTACATCATATTCTACTAACATTACGCATGCTCTGTAAGGGATGCTATCGTATTACCATCGTTTCAGCGTTTTCATGTGGACGGGCGAAACGATTCAAATGCGCTACATGTGGACTCGCATAATTTTTTGAAAACGGAGAAAAAAATATCCATTTTTATAAATATCCGGATAAGTGTTGAAAGGGCCTAGAGCCTATTCTCTCGGTCGACGTTCTCGTTGCCATCGCAGTCGTCGGATGTCAGGTTTCCTCAGTTCTATTGTTATAAGAGACACACTGCTCATTATTGCATCTATTCCCCTTGGTCGTAAGCTTTAACTATCAACAATCTTTGCTAAAATCCTGGGGAAGATAACAAACCGCCTCTCCCCCTCTACAATTTTGGTTAGTTGCAATACAATACACTACAATACAATATAACACAATTCATTACGTACTTTATTCGTCCGAAAAGGGCTTTTTAGAATTCAAATTAACATTAATAATTTTAAATGTCTAATACAAGCAGAGCCTATGAACAACGAAAGTTAAAAACTAAAACTAGTAAAAACTGTACACACTCATAATTGGGTAAAAATGTCCTACTTATGTCTCTAAAAAAATTTTAAACAATGCACTTTATTTGAATGTCAATGTATTTAGCACGAAAGTACTAATTGATCACACACGTTTTTTACGTCTCCAACTGGAGACGGGACAGCCATTTTACGCGGTCATCCGAGCCACGCGAAGGTCTAGCCGCTTGTACGGTAGCCCAGAACGGTCACACATACAAATTAAAAATGTTGCTGCAAACTAAAAATTTTACCTGCAAATTAAAAATAGAACATGCAAATCAAAAATTGTACATGCAAACTAAAAATATTACAAACATGAAACATGAATAAGGCCAGGTCGCACGGCTCGGACCAGGTCCTCATCACTCATACTGCGCGCGCAGGACTTTTCATTTTTAATTTGCATCGATATGTTTTCTATTTTCAATTTGCAGCACAATTGTTAGTTTGCATGTACTATATTTAATTTGCAGGTAATATTTTTAGTTTGCATGTACAATTTTTAATTTGCAGGTAAAATTGTTAGTTTGCAGCAACATTTTTCATTTGCATGTGTGACCCTTCTGGGCCACCATACTCTTGCAGTGCAAACAGGGTACCTTCATTTATCACTTATTTTAAGACCCTGAGTATTGGTCCGGTCCCGGGAATCGAACCCGCGACCTCCCCTTCTGCACAGCGCTGTACCGACCGAGTTATAGGCTTCTGGCTGCGGTTAAGATTAAATTGCTCTGAATTAGAAGGTTCTTTGTCCTGTGGAGGTTTTGTATATACTTGAAAATATGTAACAGCTGGAAGTTCCGCGTGGTACGCTTAGTAATGCTACAGTCAGGGACAAAAGTAGTTGACACACTTTTCTAAAACGGGTGCTTTTATCAACAATTTCATAAATTTATTATTTCATTCCATTTAAACGCCGTAATCCTCCTCCCCCGAATCAATGTTGTTTATAGTAAAAGAAAGACTTGTAGGTCTAAAACACAACACTGGTTTTGGGGGGAGGGGTGGGGCTACACAAGGGTGGGAGACTGGTATGTCCACTGTCCAAAAAAGGGCCATTTTATAGAAGTGTCTCAACACTTTTGTCCCTCATTGTAGCTCTGGATATATTTCGAAAATAAGGAGTCAGGTGCACACCCTGTCATACACTTAAAAGCCATCACTGCCAGACGGTATAAGAGCTACTGTCTTACTGGTACTATAGGGGAAATATCATCACCTATTTCCTAGTGTTGCTGACGATACGGGCCGCTTGCACAGCTTGGATCCTAATCAGACTATTCAGGTTGTGCTCTAGGGTGTTGCTCCAGGTGTTGCACCAGACATTACAAAAGTAATGTAATAATAATAATACTTATATAGCGCCGATATCAATATTGCTATTTCATCGGCGCTTAAAAAAAATATATTAAAAAAATAAAAATAAAATAAAATGAAAATAATAATAATAATAATAATAAGTGCATAAAGTATACATGTAAAACGTGCATGAACCTGCCAAAAAGAGTAAAACAATTAAAATAATGCATAAAACCTACTAACAACGAGATTAAAAAGCACATAAAATCACAAAAAAAACTTTCTGAAATAAAAATGTCTTGAGTGTCTTTTTAAAAGATGTTACTGAAAGGCTACTCCTAATTGAATAGGGCAATGAATTCCATAGTTGAGGAGCAGCAGCAGCAAAAGATCGATCTCCTAACGTTGTTAAAGTCTTGAATTTCACAGGGTTTAGTAGCAGCCCATCACAATCGGAGAACTTGTATTTACATGCTTCTTTAAGACTAATAAGTTCCTGTAGATAAAAAGGCGCTAAGCCATTGATAGCCTTATACGTTAACAATAATATCTTAAAGTCAATTCGGAATTTAACCGGCAGCCAGTGCAGATTATACAGCAACGGTCTTACATGGCAGTATTTAGATTCCAGGAAAATTAACCCAGCGGCAGCATTTTGGACCCTCTGTAGCTTATTAAGCTGGTAAGCTGGCAGGCCATAGAGCAAGCTGTTACAATAGTCGACACGACTTGAGACAAATGCGTGAATGAGCGTCTCAGTGGACCGCCTAGAAAGATATTTCCTAATTCTTTTTATATTATACAAGTAATAAAAAGCATTGGAACAAGAGTTATTTACATGAGAATTCATTGAAAGAGTCGAGTCTAACCATGTCCCTAAGTTCTTAACTACCCCTTTTGGTCTAATTACACAGTCTCCAATTAAAATATGATCAATATTAACTTTGGCTAGTTGTTGCTTGGTACCAATCATTAGGAATTCTGTTTTATCGTCATTGAGAAGTAGTTTATCATTGGTCATCCAATTACGTATATCATCCACACAGTGCTGTATAGCAGTGACAGCCTCAAAATGCCCGGTGCTTATGTTTGGACTGAAAGACACATACAACTGCGTGTCGTCAGCGTAGCAGTGAACCGTGGGAAGGTGCACCTTGATGACATCAAACAATTTGCTTGCATAAATCGTGAAAAGCAATGGCCCGAGGCAAGAGCCCTGAGGTACTCCGAAGTCCAAATTCAAACTCCGAGATAGATTTCCTTGGACCATAACACGCTGAGATCTTCCATTAAGGTAGGAACGGAGCCATTTCAGTGCCGTTCCAGAAATACCAAATTTTGAGTGAAGCCGACTGAGTAAAACATTGTGATCCACAGTATCAAATGAATAATATAGTTAAATTAGTTTAACTTTTTAAACCAATTACACATCCAAATTAGATCCTGGGGGGGAGGGTGGACCAAAATTGAATTATCACCCGTCCCAATGTTAAATATGTTACAGGTAGTAGAAATAAAAATAAAAAAGAACTGCTTTTGAGTCTCAGGTTGACCTTGTTGAAAATATTGCGCATGTGTTGCATTTAAAACTATTAGTTAAATATTAAGACGCTGAAAAATCTGAGAATTTTTGTCTGTCGAAAGGTGTTCCTGGATTCGTGTTGAGCTGCCGGTTAGTCTCGCCGATATAAAAGGCACCACAGCCTGCGTAGACTGTTCACAGTACCCTGTTTTTCGTAAGAACGTCAGAGGATCGAGCGCTTACTGGTACGGCGGCCATCTTGGTTTTATATGTACCGAGGGGGTGGACGTCGGGGTTTAAGGGAACGGAGGAAATAGAAATACGTTATTCTCGCTTCCTCCCAAACTTTCCCCCGCCCCCCTATGTAGATTTGACACTCGTCCGAGATAACCGCCAGTAACACAAAGCACTCGATCTCGACGATCGTAGGGAAAATAGGGGACTACGAACAGTCTACAGCCCGCGGTAAAGGAAAATTGTTAAACTACATGGGGTCGTAAGTCACTAGGGTTAGACAGTACACTGTTATCCTATACGCAAGTCTCGATTTGTAAGTGTACCTGATTAATGTCGACCAAGTAATTACTGTTGAACGTACGACCTGCATTAGGGTGCGGTAGATTGTTTGATTTCATGAAGTCTTCAATCAATTGTTTGGTTTCCACGTGGCCCTTAAGTTCTGCGATTGAGATTAGGTTTTCGCCGGCGTCTTCACAGTCATGGTACGTCTCGAAGAGGCTTGAGGGATCGATTTTTTTGAAGCGAGGAAGGAGTTCTCGCACGGTCTCCGTGTGGCCGAAGAATGCTGCAGCCATAAGGGCGTTCGAGCCGTCTGTCTTTCTTGCGATGATGCTCTGAGGATCGATGCTGGAAAAAATGGGTAAAAGTTCTCGAACAATTTCCAGGTGTCCTTTTCGGGCAGCGAACCACAAAGCTGTGCGTCCGTTGACATCTGTCTCAGCAATGGCGTCACGATTCATCTTCTCAATTAGTGGCAGAAGCAGTCGAAGAAGGTCAAGGCTACCACCCAAACAAGTTGAATGAATGTAATTCATTCCGTATTTGTTCTTCTTCAAAATCGCTTCAGGTTTAAGGCGCATCATTTCACATAGGAAACGCGCAACGTTAATGTGGCCTTTCTCAGCGGCCAGGTGCAGGCTTGATTTCTCGTGTATCTTGTCTACCACAAAAAAAAGATTCGTGTCAAAGCTCAGTAGCGCCAGAACGGTTGCTAGGTCTCCCTTTTCACTTGCAACAAGCATTTGTGCGTTTAATTCTTTAGTTTCTGTCAGTCTTGTACAGATCATATTGACAATAACAGCATTACCCTTTTCGTGGGCCAAAGTCAGTGCGCTCAGGCCACGATTGTTGAGTAAAAACACCTTGGCCTGCTCCATTAGTAGCAATTCTGTTATAGCTTTATCGCCTTTTTCAGCGGCAAACATGAGAGCTGTATTGCCTGTGTCTGGACACTGCACATCAATGTCTACGTCTCCTTCCAGCAGTTTGTAGACTTGTTTTACATCACCAATCTTCGACGCGTCCAAAAGTTGTTTTTTGCTTAAATCCATATCGCCATAGTGATCCTTTGTACTGTTTTCCGTCTGACGTGACGGTAAGGCCTTTTTATGACGTGACGGATATCTGAGCATATCTACCATCTCGTTCACTGTAGCTGTGACAAAGTTTATCCTAGAACATCCTTTACGCTGAGCTGTGATGATTGGGTCATCAATTTTTTGTCCTTCCCTGACGTAAAGGTGTAGTTTTGAGTCGTCTTCTTCATCTTTTATGTAGTTTTTCCAAAGTATGCAACACTTCTTCATTAAAGCCTCGTTGTCAGCCTCTTTTTTCTCCTCAAGGTCAATCGCCAAGCTGAGGAAAATGTTGTGTTTTAAAGGGATCCATTTTTCCAGCCTGACAAAGTCGGTCATATATTCAAGGATGAGTGAAGACTCAGCAGACAAAACCATGACACAAAAGAGAGTTGGGAACCAGCCAAATACCAAGTTGTCATTGGGTTCACCGCTGTCACAGCATCGACTTTTGCATATTTTGATTCCACACTGCCAACTGTATTGAATGATTTGCTTGCTGATGTTGTGTTCTGTTGGCCACGATACCTTTGAGCAACGCAAGACGTCGGTTTCATTTAATGGACACCTCAGGCATGCCTTTTCTGAGGAGCAAGACAAGGATTGGAAACTAGGGCTGTTAGCGTGTCCCCATCTGCCAAACGACAAGTAAAGCCATAAAGATACAAGGGAGCACAGTACCGTAGTGATGGACGCAACTGAAGAAACCAAAAGTATTTTGGATCTTTTGAATCCAACAACAGTTGGTGCAAACACAGATAAAAAGGTGCTTTTCAGTCTAATCTCATCCGTTATTGGCTTGAATCCCTTGCAAGGGTCCAGAACGTATTCTTTTTTAACCCGATCGTATTTCATCTTAGGTTTTGGCTCTTTAACTGAGAAAAACTTCAGAGCTATCCAGACGACAGCAATAGTGCCCACGATTGTAATCGCGACCCAGTATCCTGATAAATATGCCATGATTGAAAAATAGAGAATCCGCGGTATAACAAGCAGAGAGACTATGGCTGTGACAATCAGGTTACTGATAATTGGAGGACTGGCGATGCCGTGGTCGACTCTATTATTAAAAAATGTCGATGCTGCAGCCCAGCACAAGGCAAAACAACTTACAGGCATTGTGACACATTGTATAGATGTTACCTCTCCCGTCTGCCAAACGATCAGTAATTGCAGAGTGAGTTGAGGTCCGGCCTCCAGGAATGGTTCCCAGACCCTGTCGCTCGCCATTCGAAAGAGAATCTTCTCTGCTTCGACGTCCTCAGCAGATAGTTTAGATAACTGCCTGATCTGACTTAAAGTGACGCCAGGCTGTATGAATGGCAACTGCACCAATACTTGCTTCAACTTATCTCTGATCAGAAATTTCCACATAGCATTAAACAGGTTACCTTGCTTTCGTTTAATTCTTATTATTTGGGTAATCTCGGACAAAAGCTTACCAAAAAATGGAAGAAAGGTTACAGAGATGGTATACCATCCGAAAAGAACATGGCAGCTGGTGAAAAAAGTAGCTCCTGTCCAGAAATCCGTCAGTACATCTATGGCAGGCAAATAAAACTGAAAAAACAGGATCTTGACTACCAGCGCAGGATCTACCGGCTTTCGCCAATTGGCCTGCAGACCAGAAAGATAGAAGAATGGCAGAATAGGAATAGCAAGCAGCCACCACAGTCCCAAAGCTGCCTTCTCCTTTTTAGTGAAGCTTTCATTCTCCTTGGAACCTAAATTGAAGAAAAAAAACTAACAGTCAATCGGATATCAACAGAGATAGACAAAAACAGACGAAGATAAAACAAACAGAAAAGGTTCCATCACAAAAGAAACGGACCACATGTAGTTAGATAAACCAAAACAAAGCCAAAAGAGACAGAAACAGAGAAAGAGAACGAGAATGGAACAGCAAATTTCCTACAAACATCTCTTGAAATTTATATGCAAATTCGGGGAGGGGGGAAGGGGGACTAAACGAATTCTTTATATTAACAGGAAAGCTCCGTCCCGAGGTCCAACCTCTAACCCTTTTTATAGGTCTTTAAATAGTACCATTTCTGAAATTAAAGGTACCCCTCAGTTTCTTGAGTATGTTGAGAAATGGTACCCCCTTCACATACCAAGCTTAGAACGATGAATCTCTTTTATTAAACTGTTGTAAATATAACGTCTTTTAATATGAATGAATCACTGAAAAAATAAGAAATTTTCTTATCGTTTTTACAACCAAGAACTCTTTTTGTCTTACCTTACCTTGAAAATCAAAGCCGTTTCAATGAGTATTTTAAATTTACTACTTCTGTTCTATGCAACGCGCCAATCATACTCTGGTAATCTTTACGTATCCTCTGACAATACCACCCAATATGGCTTGCGGTCTCTAAAATTCGCTGTCTCTCGTTTTTGGAATTCCCAGCCCGACCAATTTATCTAACTTAAGATCTCTTAAACTATTTTAATTTGTGAAGCCCTAAAGAACTCTATGCTTAGTTGTTATAAACATTTTAAACACTTAAACATTATTTCTATGGCCGATATGAGATGCTACAGGATATACCAAGGAGAATAGGCCACTTCCGAGTTCCAAAAACCCTCACTTTCAAAATGAGGCTAGGTGCGCAACCTTTCTTGTGAAAATGAGTTTTATTTGTATGAGAATGAAAAATCATTTCCATATCAAAGGCTGAGCACATAACCTCGGTTTGTACCAGAGGCCCGGGGGAACTCGCAAATGGTCTATTGTTGCAGTTTCATTTATTGCGTGGAGACGCGCGTGTGTGGCAGAGCGGTTAACACCTCGAACTCCAGATCTGGAGATCTGGGGTTGAAGCCTCGCTCGTCGCGTTGTTTCCTTAAACAAGGAACTTTACTCCACTTTGTCGCCCTTCACCCAGGTGTATAAATGGGCACCGGCCACATACATAGAGGATATTACATGGCCGCGCGGAGATACGAAATTTCTCTTCGAGTGTTGAAAAATATTTCACGAGTGAGCGCAGCGAAGGAGTGAAATATTTTTTTTTTTAACACGAGAAGAGAAATTTCGTATCTCCTAGCGACCATGTAATATTCTATTTATTATATAAACACCAATGAAATGCCAAACCATTTTACTTAAAAAGTTTTTTGGTCTGAAAGGTGCGGTTTATTATGAAGCCATAGCAATGGTGATATTTTCACATGTGAAGATACATATGTGGTCATATGTTATTCACCGGCTGGGAGGTCCGTATTGGGAGAAACTGTGCCCGAGGTCTTGAGTACCGCCCGAGGCCGTAGGCGATAGACCATTTGCGAGTTCCCCCGGTAATCTGTTTTGTCTGAATAACAAAATTCACTCTTCCCTAGCTAACGCTAATAATAGCGCAAGTTTTAAAAGAAAAATGGTTCTGAATCACCGGTTTTGCTCATTCACAACAACAAACAAACTTGTGAATGAAGCTGCCAACGATTCCGCCCGGGTTAGCGGGCAAGATTGTAAAAAACTGCCCGCTCTCGGAACCAATCAGATTGCAGGATTTCGAGGATTCCGCCCCCACGCAAGCTCAGAAAAAAATATATAACGTGTTATTTTCACATGTGAAGATATCAAGTTTTCGCGCGAAAGCTCACTTGGTATTTCATTGGTGTTTATATAATAATACCTAATACCACTCGTACCTCCTAGGCATGCTTCATGCTAAGGAAACCGGGATAATTAAGCTCCGGCCGTTTGGGTTGTTGGCTCGTGTACACCGTTACTTTTACCCTCAAAGGATATTACACCAGTCAGGAGCCCCTAACTCGGAGCGAGCAACTCCCATACTAGGCCTATGTCACGGCGTTTTTACGGACGAGTTTATGTTTAGACACATTTTAGGACACTTTTTCCCGCGAAAATAGAACTCTCCACCATGTCTATGAGCGCACTCGAAGTATAAGATATCAAAAAGGAAAACTAAACGTTATTAAAAGGCAAAAATATCATTTTTAGGTCTGTAGGTTTTGCTGACTGGTTTGTGGAATTTAAAAGATATTCAAAATTCGCGCCAAAACCGTTCTAAAAATAAACTGGTCCGTGAAAACCCCGTGACGCGAGAGCATGGAAGTTAGTCGCTCCTAGTTATGGGTTCTTGACCAGTATACAACAAAGACGGCGACGGCTACAAAAACGTCACTTAAAAAGTGAATTAACGCTGCCTCAAACTTTATCGCGCTTATTCCATCTCGTTTAATTCAT
>NC_133214.1:5172435-5239935 GCF_958299795.1 Porites lutea
TTGAGCGCGCGAATAGCACGTGTCATAGGCCGGCTCGTGCCAAGTGCCTTTTTAAAACACACTCTGCGGTGAACGTTAGTAATTTTAGCGCGATGTTTACAACTTTAAAAGAAAATATTTATCTCTAGTACATAAATGTACTAGAGCCAATCATGCCAGGTGCATCAATATGAGAATTGCAATAGACATCTACTGAGTTAATTTCCGGCCTAATACTAAGTGCAGAAAATAAATATAAATCCTGAATGGAATGACAGGCCTGCTGGAACTTTTGATCTCCATAGTTGCATTGCTGGTTTTGTCTGATGCAAGTTTTGAATAAGTATTGCAAACTATTTGGAACATTTTAATGAACAACCATGTTCACGGAACTTTGAAAATCTGCTGCTCATTTTTGGAGATATCGCCCGAGGTTGGTATTTCCTGTTTATTACGCGGGATGACGTAGTCAGCCAGCGTCTTAAATTCGGGAGCGCATTCCTTTCGTCGTCTTGGGAGTCAAAAATTGCCTTGATTTTTTAACTTTCCCGTATCCCGAGCCCGTCCCGAAAAAATTGTGTGATTTTTATTGGCTGCAACTTCGAATCACGTACAAGTCAGGTTGGATTGCACAAGCAGGAAAAAGATACTGCGTCAGCAAAGAAGGGAAAAGTAAGCTTACAGCGTAGAGGAGGACAAAGACTCAAGGCTGTGCTCTAGCTCCAACGGCGCAAGACTTGGCCTCGGGCGACTGAAAAAATTGTCTAGGTGGCACAGCCGGGCGACTTGCTGGTTTTGGTTTCTTGATTCTGTTGATTTACAGTCAAAAAGCTAAGAATGTCTAGAAGTACGGTCTGCGACGCAAAACAATAGTTTTGTATTTTGAAAAATCGCTGAATAAACATGGGAGTCGTTCTTTTATGTTAATAAATATTTTTACCTTCTTTTTTTTTTTTTTTTTTACTGCTGTGTCTACGAGGCTAAAACATAACTAAGATTGTTATTCCAGTAAAATACGATGTATAAAAAAGAAAAGAGACGGCTATTATTGTGATTGTTTTAGAATCTGGTATAAATCTATAAAATCCCGCATTGTCTTTCGTGTCGTGACAAGGCATTACGTATCACGTACTAGAAATAAATACGCAAAAGCTAACCGAATCCACGAAAGTGCATTTGTCCTGAACATTTCACCGATAATATAGAAAGAAAATACTTCCGTTCTGCGCTTAAACGACGACTTTACAACAAGATGATCTATTCAAAAGAGATAATAGTTTTGGGGCGAGCCGGGGGGTGGGCACTTCGTTATAAGAAGCTAATGGGGATGTGCCGCTGAATGGGGTTGCATTTTCACGACTGGATTGACTATAATGCGGTTGCATTTTCAAAATAGTTACTAGAATGGGGTCGCACATTTACGGATTTTTGGGGTAAGAGAGTTGTTCATATCTACGGTTAGCAAACGTACCAGGATATTTGTACTGTAGGTGAAAACTAAAGTGTTCTTCATTCAATTTATTAAAAAAAGGGTCAATTCGTTTTTTGATGACCTATTTAAAGGATTGATAAGGTAGATACAGAAATAGAAAGTGACTAAGTTGGGATCGCAAAAATTACATATTTGCCCAAAAGTGACTAATGTGGGGTGTACAATTGGCCACAGAATAGACTATAATGGGGCCAGCGGCACATACCCAGCAAAAATTAACCCAAATAACCCCCCGGGGGGCACCGCGGTTTCGTTGAAATCATAACAGTTTTCCTGGAAAGCTCCACGGGATGTCAGTCAATCTTAATAAGCGAATTTTCTTTTCAACCTAAATCAAAATGATTAGTAAAAAGAATAGTGCCCTTATTTTGACCCCAATTTTTTTTTTATAAAAAATACATAAACAGACCAGAATCTTACTTTTCCATTTAAAAAACATGAAATATTCAACGGTGTTGCCCATGTTTCTCATATGGCGCGAAAACTTACTTTCATATGACAACATGAGGGTATTTTTTTCGCACGCTCAGGAGGTCAAAGGGATGAGATTTTTCATGAAAAAATATTCACAAAATTCTGCTTGACTTGTTAAGAAATAATTTGTTTAATTTTTTATAATTAACTAACAGCTCAGTGATTTATTAATTTGGGCGACCAACTTGGAGGCCCGGGCACGCCAGCTAAAATGCTTGGGGAGCCCGAAGGGCTCCCTGAAATTTTCCCTAGAGTACAGCCTTGCAGCCCTGTAGTTATTGGAAGTATGATACATTACGTGCTATTGTTGAATGTGGAAGTGCATTTTTTGAGGACATTAGTAAAGGAATGCAAATTTTAGTGAACTACCCCATACTCCTAACATATATGGTGGTAATATTGATGTAAGTTTTGTTTTGAGTAGCAAAGGAACCCTTGTGTGTAACTTATCTTCTAGTGTATCAGTCCTTAACAGAACATCTCAGTCTATCCTGCACACATTTGTTGCATACACTACTCAACTTTCGGATCCATTGCCATTGAACATACCGGTAATTCTTTCTTCCACCATCACATCCCGCGCAAACGCCTTCGGGCGTCTTCTTGTTTTCGAGAATCTGACCCCTGAACAAGTATAATGTATAAGTTCGGCTTTTCTTATGTTAATAATATTTTATGAAAGATTTTCTTTGATAGTTTTTTCCGAGGTGACTGGATCCAGAAAAAAAAAATACATTTGCCCGAGAACAGTATTGCCTTGTTTTTATGTCATCGATGGTTACAAGAAAGGATTGTGGGTCAAAGCCCAGACTTTCTAGAAAATGGAAAACGGAACTCTGTGAGCGGAAAGTTCAGCAAGGATCGCGTGACAAAGACCGATCAACGTCTGCGTCGGAATGCATTAACAAAGCTCTAATCTTTTGTTTGTCTATTACGTATAAAAACAAAGAATTCATAATTAACCCGGATGATCGAATGTTCTTCCTGTTTACAACTTCGCCTTCGATCAATGACAATAAACTCAGATTTTTGTCTCAAAAAGCACGAAAAGCACATTATGTACTTTAATAGTATTCTTACAGTAAAGCACCGCCTGGAACCCAGTGTCTGCTGTTGTTGTTTATCGCAATTTTTGTTTTCGTTATTTTTTATTCAGAATATTGTGTAAAGTTAAAAAGAAAAAGAATTCTGAATTGGCTAAAGAGATTAACAGCAGAGGTTAGCAAGTTCAAGTTATATGACCACATTTATATGAAAGAAAGCTTTTACATTAGAAAAGCCGGTTTTCACCCCTCACAGCATCGGTTTGAGACACCAACATGGCTGCTGTTTCGTTGTTCTGGGACACCGGATGTGACGCCATGTGAAAACGCTCTACGCTAAACCAAATCTCTTATCTCATTATCTCATAATCTCAGGCCCGGGGGCCCTGAGCCCTTCTCCCCCTTTTTGGACCAGAGTGTGGCCCGAAGGGTTGAAAACATTTTTTTGGGAGACCGGGTACCTCCTTATCTAAGGGTCTGGATAACCCCTTCCCCCACCCCCCCCCCCCCCCCCCCCCGCGCTTTAGGTCTGGATCCGGCACTGTAAAGTGCTAATGCAACCATATTATTCAACTTCTCCTGTCTACGATCGATAAAAGATAAATATTGATGCTGAAAATTGCAAGTTCCGGAGTCGAGAGTCAGCAGTAATTTGGTAAGTCAGCTTTGGTGTTAAACCACCCTTGGCTGCGATTAGCTACAAAACTGCAATGTCAATAATAAAAGAACACCAAAATAACTCTCTTTAATTTCTTGAATAGGTACCGGTATTCTAAGCTTTGGGCACTAGTTTTTATCGAATTAAAGAAATCAGTGGATCTGAGAATCTTACGGTCGGCGAATTTCGGGTATCGCTGGAATCGCTTCATCGGAGGAAAGTACAGAGAAATTTTGAATTCGCTAGAATCTTTGGTTTTATATTTAGCAGTTCATACTGATTCGACAAATTCTTTTATTGAAGCTAAAGTGCTTAAAGTTCTTTTCTCTTACGTACTCAAAGATAATTCCATCCACTGAAACCTAGAATAGCCCCCAGGTGTAGAGCTTATAGTAACAGAGTTCAACTTCAACAGACCTATATATAGAATTCCTGTTTTGCACGATGAATGACCAATGTTTTAAAGCATGCGAGTGAGGAATTGACTCAAGTTTACTGGCTTCATGGGTTAGCAGAACCACGGCTTGAGTAAGTAACTGATTTGCATGATGTATCATCTAGTTCTATCACGTTTTTCCGCTTTGCCGTTTGCTTTCAGACCGCCCAATCCGCCTTATGGTACGGAGCAAATGGATACAAGAATATTAAAGAAGAGTGAAACATAAAAATGACCGCTCAAAACTCAAAGAACCTAAATAACACAGCGAATGCAAAAGTCATCAAAGGAGGCAGGAATTGACAAACTTAAAGAAGATTACTGACAACGTTCCGGTTTTCAAAAACTTGGTGTTAGTCTAACAGTTTTCCAAAGTTCATTTTTGTTGTTTGTAACAGTTTGATATGACGCTTCGGGAAAGATATTTGTTTGACACGAAACTGTGATTTTGTCAGTTACAAGCAAATTCCTCGCTAACGTTAAGTTCCTCACGGCTTAAAGACTTAAGACGCGTTAATGACAATATTAAACTCACTGAACTAGACAGCCGTGAAACAGCTCTATTGAATAGTGTTGCAACAGTGAAACAACTTACGTTACATAATTACCTTTTTTCGATATTTGAGATAAGGTTCGTTCTAGTCCAACTTCTAACCAAACATGACAGTTGCTGAATGGACGAAAAATACGGATACTGTTCCCTTACTGCAACCAGGAAAATGAACTTGAGCAATCATTAACCAAAGAGAAAGCTGTATTCTTTTCTTATTTGTATTCATGGCATGTCTTTTAGTTTTGGTCTCCTAAATACAAACAATAGATTCCATCACGCGGATGAAAGAATTTTCTTCCTGTTTTCAACTTCGCCTTCGATCAATGGCAATTTAGATATTAAAGTCCAAGACCGCGTCAGGCACATTCCCTTGGTTTCTTAAAGCAAACCACTGCCTAAAACCCAAAGGTGTGTTATATGTTTTTCTTTTCTTTTTTCTCTCTGCATTTCTGTCTTCCCTTTTTGATGTTTTCAGTTTTTCTTTTGTTCTTTAACATCTTCTGTAAACTTTAAAGACAATTTAGAGAACAGCAATTGGCTAGAGAGATAAACAGCAGAGTGTTACCGGAGATAGACGACTACAAATGGTTACTTTATCTTAAATTCCTTACTTTCTGTTAAGACGTTAGGAACAGGAACATATTGTTAAAACAAAAGATTTAACCACTTCGAAAAAATGCTCAGTGAAGGGAAGCCGAAAACGCCGGAAATATTGGTTAGTTAATTAATGATCTTTAGGCCTTTGGCACCGCCGCATAATATCACTTACTCTGTTTTTATTATTCACAATCATAGAAGAAGTTTCTTGGCCAAATGTGGCCAAACAGAAACAAAACCGAAAGCTCAGATCTTTAGTCAAAATCATTAGTTAATCCCTAAGAATAACTCCAACAACACTGCCGGACGTCGTAAACCTCATTTAAGCAATACACAAAACTGAAAGATATATCTAACTTTGACCAATACTCATAGGATAACCCGTTGGAAAAAATCCAGATAGCAAAGGGAGAGGGGTTCGTCGTGCGCTTTTGAATGGACCCACTATAGGGTTGTGACAATGTAAGGTCGACCCAGGAAGGTTTTGTGTCCAGCGGTTTTAGTAACAAGGTAACAGGGTAACAAGTTAACGGAGTAACAAGGTAACTGGGTAACAAGGTAACAGAGTAACAAGGTAACAGGGTAACACGGTATCAAGGTAACAGAGTAACAAGGTAACAGGGTAACAGAGTAACAAGGTAACAGGGTAACAAGGAAACAGAGTAACAAGGTAACAAGGTAACAGAGCAACAGGGTAACAAGGTAACAGAGCAACAAGGTAACAGAGAACAGAGCTACAAGGCAACAAGGAACCAAGTAGAAGGAGTGAAGGTATAAGTTAAGTAGGTAAAATCGGTACAATATATGTCCCCATACATGAATAACCGAAAAGGGTTTGTGGGGGTTGCTTTGTCTCGCGGGCTCACAAAACCTCATTTTGTATTTGCCGCACTATAGAGTGTTTTCGCATGACGTCATGGCGGCCATATTGGTGGTGTTCCAAACAAGTCCCGTGGGAGTTAAATTAAGTAAACGCTTACTTTTGTTCTAAAACATTCGCAAAAATACTAAACTCTCTATAGTGGACGTTTCCGTCGTGAAAAGAGACCTTTATAGAAGAGAAAACACAAGACTGAACATTTGGACTGTCCACAGAGGACAAAAAAGAGGTCGAAACACAGACATGACCGTTGAAGACAAGTGGCTGTTAGCACAGGTTACGAATGAAATTTTGGACTCGTGAAATGCATTATGGGCTTCATTATGCGCGGGTAAACTGGTGCGAGAAGTTTAGTCACAATTGGTTTTACGCGAAAATTCAAACAAGAGAGATTGGGAAAGCTCAAAAAGCTAAGTAACGTTATTTACTGTTTTTATTGTTTTATTGTTTATTGTTTAAGGCTTAAACCTCAAATGATAACTTTTGGAGCTTGATTGAAAAAGATCTAGTTAATACGTTTTTAACGCGAACTTGATTGCGAGATTAGTTTTTGTGAACGTTCAAGAAAATACAATGGCCGTCGAGGTACAGCCATTTGCGCGAGAACTGATCGCAGCGTCAATTCTTCTTACTCTCGCGGGAACGTAATCTGGTTTTCTTTTTGGATCGCAGAAAGAAATTCAAAGTGCTCTGCTCTGAACAAGGGAATAATTGCGCGTTTGGCGTAAGATGAAGCGATTACTTGATTAGTATTAAAAGAAGCTAGTTTAGTTGTACAGCTGTACAAAATTAGAATCTAATTCACTCTATAGCCCTGGAAATTTATCATTTGTTACAATTCTTAATGCACTTTTTAGTTTGTTTTTTGGTTCCTGACTAGGAAATTATATTAACCCTTTAAGTGCCAATAATGACCAACAACAATTTTCTCCTAATAATATCCATACATTGTCAAAAGATAAAGTTATGAGAATTAATAAAATGATCACCAAAGGGAAAATGACATGATCTTTTATCAAACTCTCTCAAGTAATTCTTAAAGGAAATGTATGGAGATCAGTTTGGAGAATTTGTATGTGGATATTGGGACTTCAAGGGTTAAGAAAAGTGTGGAACTTAAAGACCGTTTTCAGTTCACGACCCCACGACTGACAGCTGAGATATCTCCTCACTGACCGCGCTTACTTCGTTATTCTCTTCTTCTTCTTGACCACTGTCATCATTTTCGTCCTTGTCCTCATTCTCATCTTCATCGTCTTCTTCGCTTTCACTTTCGTCCTCTTCCGCATCGTCTGCGTAACTAGTTGTTCCGTAAGCGAACGCGCTAGACCCGTAACCAGACCCACCAGACCCGTAACTGAACCCACTCGTCCCGTAACTGAAACCTCCCGACACATCATAGTCGTCATCGTAATCATCACCAACTTCATTGCGATGGCGAGAATAGGCGTAGTTACGAGCTAAAAATGGACGAGAAAACAAAGTTAGAGCGGCCAAGATTTACGTTTTCCAACTAACATTGAGTTGCTAATTGAGTATCAAAATTCATTTTAAAATCGGTTGGGTTTTTTCCTGTCAGAAAACGCAAATGGCAACAAACTTTGGCGAGGTCCTTTCAAACAATCAGAAAATAAAGTGACCTATTTGCATAAATTTCCCGCGCCTGGGGCAAAGACGCCTGCTACACAAAGGTGCTTCGAGTTCTGATTGGTTTATTAGATTATCTCCGTGCATTCTGACTGGCTAAGGTAATCAATGTCATATAGAGCGGTTTTCACTTGACTGTCGAAAGGGATTGGTTTTGGTTTTGGTTTTGGTTTTACTACGCCCTTTGGTTGGCTAGTGTATTTACTTTGGTTTTGGTTTTACGACAGTCAAGTGAAAACCCCTCTAAGTTTCCGAAGGTCAAATTTGACCACTTTAACTGTTCTAACTACAAGAGAAGTAAGGAAACATTGCTAACTTACTCGACATGCTGAGCTCTTTAGTTTCCTTAGTTTCGTACCCACATTTTGGGCAGGGAATCGGCTGCCCTCTAGTGTACTTTACACCTTTTCTTCTAACGTGGTCTTCACAGTAACACGCCTAAAATAATGCAAAATATAATTACTTGAACTGTTAACAATCATGTACAAGAGGTCTTTGAGGATGAGGACCGCTGAGTTAAATCTTGGACTTGATAAAGTCATATAAGCACGAAAAAAAACACCAAAAAAAACGAACTTACTTTAGCAGTCAACACGCCCGGCTCGCTTCAAAATGACACATGAACCGCAATTCAAATTTTTTACGTTTTCGATTTGAACCCAACAAATCCCTACGTTAGCAATACTACTAGATTTATTAAAACTTAACAGGCACTCACATAACAAGTTTGGGATAACTGTACTATAATATTTGGAGCGTCAGTAACTTGTCAGCTAGTAGCGAGCCGTGCTGGAACGCGCAACTTTTCACGATATTCCCCAAATGATATTCGATATTCCCCTACTGATCAGTCATCATATCAACAACAACAACTTTATTACACATGAAAAGTTAACAAGTAATAAATTAAAGTAAACTGAAAAGGGAAAAGGACATTTCGCACGACCCGCAGTTAGCTTAACCCTTTAAACCGTAAGATCAAAATTTGAATTCTCATTTGTTGCCCCTATTCAATTCCTACAGAAGTAGTGGGGAGAAGAAGTTGATAAAATACCAAGCAAATTCATCTTGTGTGATTATGTCCGTAATTCTCATGACCACTCTGTTTTACGAAAGGTTGATATTCCAAGGAGAAATTTGATGCTGATCACTATTAGGGCTTGAAGGGTTACTCGCGACCCCAACCTGCGTGATTCCTTGGTCAGCAGCAACCTTCAATCGGGCGCAAACACTGAGGATGAACCAAATGGAACTTTTCCCTGTCGTCGTCCACGATGCAAGACCTGTGCCCATACCAACCCAGCCCCCAGATCAACACCCCCGATGAACCTCTGACCATACGGCAGGGGTTCTCATGCACGACAAGTAACCTCGTGTATATCATAACTTGTCGGGCATGCACTCTGTCGTACGTTGGCGAAACCGGACGTAGGCTTGGGGACAGGTTCTGCGAACACCTCAGATCTGTCTCAAAGAAAGCCGACCCACCCGTTGCTAAACATTTTTCCTCCCCCGGTCACACAACAGATGATATGATGGTAGCTGTTGTGCGAGCGGGACTTCACAACACCAGGGACAGACGTAAAGCGGAGGGCCGCCTAATTTTTAAATGCAAAACTCCTCAGCCGCGCGGTATAAACGTTGACTTCAATTTTATTTGAGCGAACTCTTCCAGCGCGCTCCTCAAATGTTGCCACATTTGAATAAAATGACGCGCGTTCAGTGTAACGGCATCTTCCACTGATGAAGGGACAGTAGTCCCGAAACGTCTGGATTTTCAAACATTTTAACGCTAAGAACACAAGACAAATTTTAATTGTAATCAACTTATCAGCGCTACACAGTTCCTAACCACGTTTTGATCCTAACTTAAAGGGTTAAGCTTATCAAGACGGGAGGTGAAGTGGAATTAGAGAAAGAAAAATAAGAAAAACTAGACGTAATAATAATTTTACAAAGAGAACAAAATTTGATACTTTGCACCGCGTACTTATTTGCTAAGGATAGTTAAATTCATTAAATATGAAGAGCCTAGGCATACCTTTGAACTTAAGTGTCGACTTTAACTGTATCTTCTTGAATTCACTCTTCGTTCCAGAGGGATTCAATTTCCTTTCTCATGCATTGCTAGTAAAGTTTTAGTTAACTGCAACTTGCAAGCGATGCTTACCTTGCACTTAAGACATGAATATTGACCTAATTTGTTACAGGAACCACCTAAAGAAAAAAGAACATAGAAAAACCAGTAAGACCTAAAAAATCTCAAAGGGTACTTCAGGAAAAAAGAGCTATGATTGCAGACAATCAAATCACTCGCACCACCAATCTCTATTCAATCTCTTCAGTTGGTACCAAAGCTAGAGTAAACTTAATTCTAGGTATATCGACCGAAGTGGCCTTCATCCTGAGCTTCTCTAGTTTAAGCACCTAACACTGAATAACATGCACTCATTTGCTCATAAACGTTTCAAAAAGATAATTAGTGAATATCCTTTGACACTACTAGAAACGTACCAAGTTTAAAGGTGATAAATTAAAATTGAGCTAAGATATCTTTAAACAAAGTCAAAAAATTTTACAGACGTTTCTCCGTGTATGGTGAATCACACCAATGAAACTGTCCCCCACCACCAAAACCACCACTATATAAACGTTGGTGACTCTGCGGAGCTTTTTTTCGTTAGCTTTCAACAAATCACGATCCCACTATTCATGTTTACTAATTTCAAGGCATATTTTTAGCCTTGTAACCAGATTTTCCCTAACTAGTCCCAGGCAAAAATCAAAATCAAAATCATGGGAGGGTAAAAACGGCCAACAATGGTTCCCTGAATCCTTCTCGACAGTGTGTGTGTTCTTTAAGATCTCATAGAACTTTCATATGTGAGAAGGGGCCCACAGATTGATCATCCTTATCTGAGAAGACAAGAAAGTCTAACCAAATTTTGCTGACATGATTACAAGGCAGCACTGACTTTCTGCAAGTTATTTAAAGACCCTGAGCGCTGGTCCAGCTGAGGTTTGAACTCATGGCCTCCCACTCAACCGACTGGCACTTAGAGTGGTTTTCGTTTGAGTGTCGTAAAACCAAAACCAAAGTAATTACTCTGGCCAATCACATAGGACACAGACAATACATTGAACCAATCAAAACTCGAAGTAATTACATGTGGCTGACGCAAAGCGCGGGAAAATGCATGCGAGCGCGTCACAATTGGCTTTGGTTTTACTTCTGATTGGATTAAAAGGTGGCGCGAATCTTTTAAGCCAATCGCATCGTGTAGAAAGTGCAAAACCAATTACTTTTCGACACTCAAATGAAAACCGCTCTATCCCATTAAGCTAAGACCCAGCTAAGGCCATCCTCTTTTTTTTTCTTCCGTTTAGCATCATCCAACCGACCCAAATTTTTGGCATTTTCAAAAAAAAAAACAGTTATGACATAGTTAAACCATTTTTCACTAGGAATAATTCTTTTAATCTATCTGAAAAATGATCATAGTAACAGGATAGAGAAAAACAGGAACATTTCTTAAAGCAAATTGTACATTTTGTTAATCCAATTATGTGAAAGTTAACTTTTAACGTTGTTCCAGGGTACCAGGGCCTCCTATTCCGAGACTTCTTGTGATTTTTTTTTAGGTTTTTTTTCAATCCAACCGACCGACCTAATATCAGGAATTGCATTCAATGCTTAACGAAGAGAAAAAGGGGATAGCCTAAGAACCAGGCAGCAATTCTGAGAGACCTAAAGTGACAAAATGGTTAAGGCGGGAAAGAGTTTCCAGTAATTGAAACTGGGCACAAAGTGGTCGAGTGAAAAGCAACCTTGGAATTTCCTAAAAAAAAACTTACACTTTAATGTTTCAGACTCCAGTACTTGGCACTTAGCTTGATGTTCAAACTGATCATCTTCGCACAAGAAAGATTCGCAATATGAACAAATGAAGAGGCGTCCACCTGTGAACAAATAAATATTTTCATTATTTCCAAATCTCATTGTTTTTTATTATTTTCACCTCTATAAGGAGGTACACCCCTAAGACAGATCTTTCTGTTATGGGCATTTCTTTCAGTGCCAGTTCCATAAATATCTCTGTAACTGGAATTGTTATTTTTTTTACTTATGGAGCACCTAGGAGTTCATGAGAACTCGTTGAAATGTGTCCATGCGTTTCAGATTGAATTGGAATTTGGAAGTGTTGCTTTTGGAGGAGAGGGGAAAACTAGAGTAACCGTAGAAAAACCACTCAGAGCAAGGGAGAGAACCAACAACTAACTCAACCCACATATGGCATCAACGCCAGGATTCAAACCCGGGCCACATTGGTGGGAGGCGAGTGCTCACACCACTGCGCCACCCAAGTTCCCCATGTTTCAGCTCTATAAAGATAAAACTTGGATCTGCAGCCTAAATTGTGTCCATACCATACAGTACCGCTGATAGCCTGTGAGATGGCTCATTAACTATTACGAGTTCGGCAAAAAGTTTGGTGGCAGAACTGCCAGCGCAAACTGGCGAGCCTGGCAAGAAGAACAGGGCTCACACTGGTGCTCTGCACTAAAATTTTTCCCAAACTAAGGGCCTGTTTACATGGAAGAGGGGAGCCCCAGGTAGGTGAGGTAAGCTGCCTGTCCTTATAATCTCTCATTTTAATTTGATCATGTTACATGATAGGTGGGTTGACCTGCCACATGTTACCTCACCTATCTGGGGTCCCCCACCTCCATGTAAACAGGCCCTAGCACATGTGCCCCTGCTAACAGGCTACACTGCTGATGGTTTATATGAAAAATTACTACAGGCACACGCAAAGAGCAGAAATATGAACTTTATAGCCTGACCTAAAAAGAGAAGCTGTGAAAACTCATCGGCCTGACTTTGAATCTTCCAGAGCACCCCCAATAATATTGCTTGAAAGACTGCTGGCCAGCACTGTCTCAAGTTTAACTTAGCCTTAATCTCATTTAAACACATTAAAATACAATATACCATGATCCCAGACTCCTCGTTCACATTCAATGCAGTCACCATCTCTGAGAGCACATTCACATGCATGTGTTGTAAGGCACTTTTTGCTATGACAGATAAATGCTTCACAAAAATCACAAATAGCTCCCTTAAAACAAAGAGAAGGTACATGTTTATGAAAATTAACACTGACATAAACTGTGTTGTAATAGCATTCTGATATGTACACTTTAATAACAGAAAAGAAAACTTTATACAATGACAATTTCATGGAGCTTCATTCACATAAGTCAGAATAAATTTACTCAGAGATTTACTCAGACTCAGAATAAATTTACTCAGTGGTAACATAGTCTCGCATTTTAAAATGCACTAAAATAACTCATCGAAATGACCACTTTATAAACTTTATATAATGACAATTTCATGGATCTTCATTCACATAAGTCAGAATAGAAATCAGAGACAAATTTACTCAGTGGTCAGGGCTGTGCTCTAACAGAGCCCGGTGGCCCCTGGCGCCTAACTTTTGCCCTCGGGCGACTAGAAAATCTCAGATTTTTCATACAAATCATATGCTGGGCACCCTAGATTTTACAGTTTCAGAGCACTGGGCTCCCTTCAATTTTCCTTAGAGCACAGCCTTGGTGGTAACATACTCTCGCATTTTAAAATGCACTAAAATATCTCTTCAAAATGACCACAAACCAATGGTCTATTACACTGTAAAACTATCATGTAGTACCTAAACATGACAATTCCTTCCTTCATTCATTCATTCATTCATTCATTTATTTTTGCCACTAACCAGAAATACAACAACAGTATACAGAAATTCATATTACATTAAAGATAATATACAATATTCTAACTAAATTATTTACAAGATCAAATGTTTAAAGTGGTAATGGCAAGAAAGCCTATATAGAAGCTGACGGCTTATAAACTATAGGCTTCCTGGAACTATAGGCTGGGTAAACCATGCAAGTTAAGGGTACTGAATGAAAATTTGGATTAAATTTTTTAAAAAAATAAAGAAAAGAAGAGAAAAAAGGAAAGAAAAGGTGTGTAGCTGCATTGTTCTAGACGAGGAAAAATCGAGACAAAACTGCTACACAACTTCACCGGCACATCTTGCAACATTTTACTTTTCCAGTAGATATCTTATTTCAAGACTCATCTTCAAGCAGTATCCTTAAGCTAACCGTCCAGAATACAATGAAAGATCAGCAAATTTGCAACATTATCATCAGCCATGTTATTCTTTCTGAAGGATACCACCTGAGCGAAATGAGTGATATTGTTTCTTTTCTTGACGAAAAATCCTAATGATCTAGATTTTTGATCTGATCCTGGATTTTAGTAAAGAAACGCACCCTTAAAGTCTACTCCTCAGGTGCACTCTGGCTTGTAAATAGGACCTTTAAGTAAGTAGAGGCCCCACTCAGACACACGCTAAAAAAAGGGAGGGGCCAAGCCTCAAAATTTTTCTCTGCCCTGAGGCTTTAGTTTGGCCCAAAAATATGGTGATGGTAAGATTCCCCTTGACCCTTCCCTAGATGCACTACTGCGAGGTTTCACTGTTGGAGCATGAATGTACTTACCACCATTGCCATGCCAGTGGTGAAATTTGCTCCATGTTTTACAACACAGTCTCCAGTTTTGGCCATGCATTTTGTCTTTCCTAAAAATACAACATTTTAAATATCTCTCTTTAATAGATGATAAAAGTGAGCAGCATTCATTTTTTTAATTAATGTAATTAAGTGTGCATCCACTCATGGAAAAACAGAGCCTGAAATTGACTAAAATCCTGGCTTTCCTATGGAATCATGACTCACAAGCCTCAAAATAAGGAGATTATAGATCATAACTAATACATTTTAAAACTGTGAAAGGTTTGAACCCAGGAGTCATTAATTATATTATCAATTACATCGATTGTCATCAATTACATCGCCATATAATTGACCAATCAGATCAATAACCAGAGTATAATACCATCAACTGACGTGATACAACTCACTTTGACTCTGAAGATGACTACCGCACAGGTTGTTGAAACGTCAGTCACTGTCAACAACAACAGTCCTATCCAGGACTATGTTCACCCGGACGATCAAACTTAACCTACTTTTAATATATTCTAGTAAAGTCCAACTAGTGGTCTGTTATACCAAGTTCTGATTGGTTGAGCTACTACTAGGCTGTATGTTATAGCCCACTAGTAGCGAAAAGTGCCGGCTTTGAAAACCAAAACAATGGCGCCTGAATCTTGTTTTGCTAGTTAAAGTTGTTTTGCCTCGATATTTTTGACCAATTAGTTGGATTTTACTAAAACAATTATTCCTCTTGTCCTCATGGCCTCTGAGTCAATAGTCCATTCGGCCTTCGGCCTCATGGGCTATTAAGGAGCTTTAGCATCGACGACGGCAAAGGCAGTGAAAACGTTAGTTTTAAAATGAATTCCCTTTTTTTCAATTTTTGTTGCTTTTATTCAAATTTGCTGAAAATGGCAAGTGTAGGCAAATTTCCCTGGAGTTGATTTCTTGAGGGCCACACTCAAGTTTAGAGAGAGAAAAAGAGATTCGTCGTCGCTTGTTTATGTCCTCCAAAAAACTTGCAAATAGTCATTTTCACGTCGTAGTCGTGCAAGGACAGTAAAGAAATGTACAAAAAAGCGTGATGGACATGCAAAGTTGTTGTTTTGTGTAATAAACCTATTGCTTTTTTGACGTCCTCGTTGTCGTCGCCGTCGTCGTTGCTAAAGCTCCCTATTGACTCAGAGCCCACTCAGGCTCCAGGAATAATAATATTGTTAATGATCTACTATATGAAAATAGATGCTAATTTTCAATCAAGTAATGTGTCACGCATAACCTAAGAGTGGTCAATATCAGTTTTCTCCCAACAACATCAATACATAATAAGGAGAAAAGGTAACTGATAAAATGATCATTTAAAAGAAAATACTTTGATCTTGTAACAAATTTTCCAGCTGAAAGTAAAGGAATATATGGAAATTATTCTGGAGAATTCGTATGTGGATATCAGGCCTTAAAAAGTTAATTTTCAAATGGTACATGTAGATACAAACTTACCACAGTTGCCACAGATAGGTAGTTTCTGAAGTGATGCACAGAAGTAACAAAATGCTCTATTCTTTTGCCGTCTGTTCACACAACAAAAAAGAAGGATATTTGGACCAGAATACACAATTGTGGGAAGCTTCTCACCCACTCCTGCCATACCGCAAAAACCTTGGGTGAGAAGGCGTTGTTAAAGTTGGTTTAGGGGAGGGGTAGGTGGGGAACTTACCAGATTCCTACTCTGATCCTTTGGACTTGCTAGAGGTCCTGGTTAACCACTGGTAGGAAATTTTGTTTTCTATTAGTGGCCTTACAGGAAGGTACACAATAAGTTTTAATAATCCCAGAGTTGGCTTTTTGGAAACCCAAGAGTTTCAGGATTTCGGAGGAAGATGGGAGCCAAACGTTTTCGATTCAGGGGGCCCCTTACTCCATTATTAATAACACCATGCTGTTTGCTTACCTTTTACACTTGTCACACTCCTAAAAGAAAATCACCCAAGAAAAACACGCTATAAGTCCTTCCTTTTGCCAATTAATTACAAAAACAATCGAAAGTGGATGGCTATCAAGAGCCAGAATTAGGTCCACAGACGTACCATAATTACATTACAAAAGTATTCTGTAATGGGCCTCTCACGGCTAGCTCTTATCCCTCGTTGACGTTCCTTCTGCTTTTCCGCTTTCTTTCGAGCGCCTGTCTTTTTCTTTGGCATCTTATATCAAGTAAAATTTTCATATGTTTTTAGTTTCATATGGACGAAAAGTTCGGCCACATGGCTTCGCTGTGATAAACTTCCAGGCAACCCCCAGGAGAAGGGGGAGGTCTGGAGATGAACTAAGAAACCGCTGACCGCCCAAACAATAAAGGCTACGATCCTTGTACCCAGTCTCTTGGCTTTTTGGTTAGGGCACGGACAGAATGGGGGTGTTTTTGCTGTACTTTCTGATAATTTTCAATTAGAACGTCTTGAGGATTTGGATTTGCTCGTGTGAATGGGCCCAAGAATATGGATATCACCAGCGATCTTCTCTGAATCAGATCTGTTATCTGTAATCATCATCATCATCAATCTTTATCGTATCTAACGGTTCTTAGCAGAAGGTGAAGTGCTTAGTATATGGGGTTAATCCCCGAACTGAAAATGCATATATACTGCTCTTCAGGGATGACTTTTTAATACAACACTGGTCGCAGTGTTCTCGGGAAACTTATGCGTATTTGCTTGTGGCGCAGTTTACAATCGAGACAGACCACCACACTGGGACCACTGAAGACTACTATACTCTCTACGAACAGTGTCAAGGGTCGAACGGGGCCTTCGGTTCCGAGAAGACCTGAAAGTCTAACTGCCTACATATGTCATTGCAATGTTGTTCCGAATTTTCTGTGCCGGCTTTACTTCAAAATACTTTGGACAAAAACGTCTCTTCTTTAGTTGTTCCTTTTTATTTTTCACTATGTCTTTTCTGGGACGGATAAGGATTATTTTTGGGGAGTCATCATGTGTCTGATAGGGGGTGTCGACCGATAGCTCGGTCAACTCTCGGTCGACACCCCGGTCGCTATATCGGTCGAGTGTCGGTCGACATTCTCTATAAGATACATGATCCTAGTCTGGAGTCATGAAAGTCATTGTGGGTGGCCCATCCGGTATAAGATTTAATGGAGCCGACTGACCAGTTGTGGAATTGCACACATTTTAGGCATCCTACTGATGAACAGTTACGACACGTAGATATATTTTTTAGCAACTACTATAGTTTGCAGTCTGTCCACTTTGAATAGAATAGTCAGATATCACAATGGAACAAACAGTTCCATATTATTTGCTGAGAAAGACTGCAACACCTGAAATGTCTGTAAAGCGGCTCTATCGAGACTAGTAGCAATAAGTAACAATTTTACTTTACTTCTCAATCGGCGCGCCTGAATGAAACAATAAAAGCAAAACTGAAAACGCGAAGCAATTTTCTTTTGGAATCTAAATTCAAATCGACCCAATTCTCCTCCCCAGAACGACTCAGTATTGGGGTGTGTTCCTTTCGGCGAATCCAAAAACGGATTTTTGATCCTAGATTTGCCAGATTTCTCGGTCGAAAGGAACGTGAAATCCGAAATTGGATTTGTAACCTTGGTAACCTTTCGCCAACGCGTGCAATATGCACAACAGCCTCTCAAAAAATGACGTGTTTTCTACTGTTTGACAAATTATGCGATTATACCGTGCAGAATTTAGTGGTCGGCAGTTCCAAAAGCGAAGATGGAACATAAAAAACAGACGAAGAAAGAAGCGCATTAAAATTGAAAATTATCTAAAGAATGTCGGCCAGTTTGATCCAGTCTGTCCAGTTCCCGAGCTCGGATTTTTTTTTATGTAACACGATCGAGTGCCTGTCGCGTCTACAAGCGAGTTTGTAGTTATATAGCAGTTCATTTGTTACTTTTACTTATTTCTGATTTCAAGCGAACTTTAGAGACAAATGGTTAGTATATGGATATTTTAATGTACCAGGAATAGGCTTTTGTACATTATGCTTTTGCTTCCCTACTAAAATGCTCCACCTTAATGCTCCATTTTTCCCACTAAAATGCTCGGTCTCTCCAAAAAAGTCACTAAAATGCTCGGATAATGCTCATTATACAAACGGTTTTTTTTAATTAAATTCAGAGTTTACACTTACAAAAACGTTCGAGTGTTGCAATTAACAACGACAATGTGTACAAGTTCATAAAAACAGCCAAAAAAACCAGCTGTATTAGGTTTTTTGTGAATTTTGAATTTTAGTCTTCATTTTGTTTAAAAAAGCACGAGCTCATGGGGCATGGGCTCCTGAAAAAAGTTAATTTCTATTTTATTTTCTCGGAAAAATTAATTTTCCGGGCAAAAGGCCACTAAAATGCTCGAATAATGCTCAATGCTTTTGCCTCACTAAAATGCTCGAAAAAATGCTAGCATAATGTACAAAAGCCTAACCAGGAACAATCTTCTAATGTTTTCAGATATTTTGCGGCAAATGACAGCAACCAGGAAACTCTACGGCCTCTATGGGAATACTTTAACTGGAAATACCGCTGGATCATCTGACTACTTTCGCATCCATTGTGAATGGAACAGCGTAGATCACTAATCCGTTAATCTGGATTTGGATTCTTCGGATTTCAAATCCAATGAATCCTTTTTCAAAAGGGATTCACCAGATCAAAAATCCGGATTTGGATTTGCCGAAAGGAACACACCCTTAGTGTTGCGCATGACCAAAGAGAGATTAAGCTGACCAATTTACCGTATTTATTCGATTAACCGCCCTGGGCGCTTATTAGATTTTTGGACCCTGAGAGTGGGCGCTTATTCGAGGTGGGCGTTTATTCGAGGCTGGGCGCTTAATAAATTTTCACCATTTTCAGCAAGTGAAGTATCTTTATTTTGCAACAAAACAACAAAAAGCTAGTGACAAAACGCCAAGAAGTAACAAAGCAAGGTTTCTGTAAAATACTCTGAAGAAAACTCCGTCCTTGGGAAAGTCTCTTGTTAGAATTTATTCACTCAAGTAGGTGGGGTGGGGGTGAGCGCTTATTTGAGTATGATTGTGAGGAGGAGGGGGTGGGCGCTTATTCGAGGCTGGGCGCTTATTAACTTTTTCTGCCTTTAGGATGGGCGCTTATTCGAGGAGGGCGCTAATTCGAGGTTGGGCGCTTATTCGAATAAATACGGTAGTTTCAAATGAGTGTGTTATTCATTGAAAAGCCGGCTTGTTACTCAGCGCTGTTCTTTGAAAAAATTTTCTTATTCAAATTCTCAAAGTTTCCCGTATGTAGAAAATAGTTCATTAATTTCATTGTTTCCAAAATTATTCGGAAGAAATGAAATTGACTGTACATACACGCCGCAAATGAATATAGTCAGGGTAGTTCATCCTTTCATTATTAAGAAACGTTCGCCGCGTTTACGAACTGAGATAGTGATCGAAAGAAACGAAGAATCGAGAGAATCCAGGTTCGATATGAATGAAGGAGCGCTTCATATATCAGCTGATTCGAAACGACAATCTAATTCAGCCGAGGGAATTTCAGATCGTTTATCAGAATGTCTACATCTGGTGTATTATTGCAGAAGTCATTTTAGCGAGTCTGATCTACCTCCCACAGACGACGAAGACGAGACACTCGATACTAAATCAGGTCCTTTCTCCCCTGAAAATGGTCGAGGTCGTTTTCGATCCTTTTCCTGTTCAGCGAATTATTCCACCCCAAGAAATAATTCGGCGGAGGAAAAAACGGGAAACTTGCTGCGTGAAGAAAAACAAGTGGATGAAAAGAAAAATAACGAAAAGTTGCGAATTCCGGGTAAATCGACAAGGAATAAACCAAACAATCTTGATCCGAATCCAATTCGCCCATCGATAGCTTTGGACCTCCTTCCCAGCGACGAAGAAGACGAAGTATTCGATGATGAAACTGTTTGTTTTCCCGCTGGCGAAACTGAGCAAGGCCGTTTCAAAATGGAAGTGAGTTCGCCTGTTTCCTTGCCCCAGAGACCTTGCTCCCAGCTTCAAAACGACAAAGCCTTAAGCGGAGCTCACGGAGAAGAAAATTACCGCGGGAAACTAAAAACGAACGGTATTCAAGGAGTTGGGGAACACCTGAAAAATATATTGCCAGTGCCAGCTGACATACCACGAAGAGCCCGAGCCAATTCAACCGATCGCGAAAAAATTCGCGAAAATCTACATCCAAAACTTCGCAAGCGCAGGTCGAGCGAATCTGATATTCCTCAAGGCAACGAGACGACAAGTCGTGATCATCCTTCACAAGGAAGAACGCGAGCTGGCAGTTGCCATACTCCCTCCAGCTTCGGGGACTATTTTATCCGCCGAAGTCGTGGTAAGCTGACAGAAAACGCTAGTAAGCTGTCCGCAGAAGAAATTCATTCTCTGGAACTCGACATTTTCAAACCGATCGATTTTTATGAAATATTATTTGAGAGAATGCAAGTTAAAGGGGCAAAAACTGCTGCTTAACGGTATAGAGTCATCTAGTCTGAGATCAACCGAGCCCGTTTTTTCGCAGCGCATCTTACATTCAATCTGTTTCTGTACATAGCGCTTTTTTAATTTCATACTTTTTACTTCGCACCAGAATTTACCACCAAAAAAAACAAACATGACAAATGATATATTAGCGACATGGGAGGCACGGAAGAAAAAATTCAAGTTCTCCCAACAAGACGCCGAAAATGACATAGACAATGGAACCTGATCGAAGGTTAGAGCCAGGACACAATTCATTTCCCAAGGCGAGACAACTGAGTAAGTTTCGTTCCTATAAAATATTTAGCAAAACATTACATATTTCGCCGCCTCGTAATAACGTTAAATTTGTTGTTGTTGTTTTTTTTAATTAATTTGTTATTATCACTTTAACTGTGAATTACTGAGCCACTTGCCCGGTGGCTTGTGAACTAGTATGATAACTAAAAAAATTGATCGGTTAGTATCGATGACGGACTGACCATTATGCGTTTTTGCTCCAAAAAGTTCTCGTTTTTGTTTTTCGTCGGTGTATTATGCCTAAAAGGATAATTTTCTCATTTCAAAGACAATTATAAGTCGAAACAATGAAATAAAATTACAGAATAATATCACTTTGTAATTTTATTCTATGGCCGAAAAAATTCTGTTTATTTTTTACACTGTTTTAAAGCACAATAATTTTGACGACAGAGTGCAGACCAGTCTCCGATGATCAAATAAGTGTTTTATAATGCATTTCGCGCGACTAGTGATACTGAAAAAATGTCGATTGTTTCTTTGCGCTAGGGTTCGAAGATACCAAAAATATAACAGTGTCGAAAAGAGAAGTAAAGGTTAACAAAATGTTTATTGTAAAGTATAAAAACATTTTTAAACTTTTGCAAGGGCTTACTATTAGTTTACTAATTAATTGTCTATTTTTGTTGATTTTTGTAAGTTTCTTTGAACGAGGTCCTTCTGTAACAAAAATATATACGTCAAGAAAATAGAGAGATTCACTGTTGTTAATATCAAAACATAGGAAAAGAAGTAATAAATGAAATTTGCAGTGTACACAAACAGCTTGAAAATTCTCTTTTTAATTGGAATTCGAATTTGAATTTGGAGGAAAGGAGATAAAAAGATCACAGTACAGAAAAACAAATAGCGAATGAAAAAAATAAGCTGAATTGACAAAGAAAACTCGGAGTTGTCCTTGTCGGCACCTGTTGGTTTTGTTTTGATCCCTCACGGAAGCTATTGATCAAGCGCAAGGGCGCGCCATAAACGTTACAAACGACGCCGATTTGGGCCGTTTTATTGCTTAAAGGCTGGTATACAAACAACGAGTTGTCGGAGTGAACTGTCGGTTTAACATACTTAACTCGAATTGACCGCAAAAAGATCAAATCATTTAAGAAAATCTGTAAAGTTGAGAGTAATATATCTTGTAATCGAGGCTATATCGCACGCTGATACCACAAATCCTGAATTTAGTGCATGTATCGAAATATTGCGGAATGTGTTACAATCACCTTTTTTTCTAATTTAATTTTGTCATCATCACGTCGTCAGATTACGGGTGAAAGTTCTGTAGGGCGGTTTTTTTTTTAATTATCCAAGAAGACTTGAAAGTCTAGTTATCCTTTAACAGACGTTAGACCAACGACTGCTCTTGGTCCTCAGTTACCGTAAAATTCCGAAAAAAATCCCCTCCATGTATAAGCTCCTTCAAATATAAGCCCTCCAATCTCGTAATGCAAGAAACCCTCCGTTAAATCGCCCCTCAAAATATAAGCCCCCCCCCCCCCCGAAGCTTGTACTTGGAAATTGCCCTCAAATACAAAGTAAAACAAAGCAAAACCGGTAAAATTCCTTCCAACTATAAGGCTAGCCCAATCGATTTTGAAACACAAATTTCCCTCCGTAGATAAGCCCCTCCAAAAAGGGCAAAAGGGCCTCTGAAAAATATAAGCCCAGGGGCTCATTTTCGGAATTTTACGGCATTTGAGGCCACCAGGTGTTGGTTTTGCCGAGAATCGAACTTCCGCAGACTGATATTCATGAACCACTTGAGTAAACCGGCAGTATTCAGGGGCACCCAATGGATCTGTTCCTCAAAATATCTGTTCTTCAGGCACATTTTTGCTGGCTGGGAGATGTGAAAGAAATCATGATAGTCCTTGGAAGGAAAGCGTTGCTGGGAAAAAGATAATTCAGGGTGTCAGAGGGGATTTGAAGTCCAGAATAGCTGCTACGGGTTACTTGTATGGGTTACTTACCACTCAAGATCTGAATTGTGCCCTATGAAACTTCCCAGTAAGTCAAGTTGCAGGTTGTAAGGTTGCTGGCTGGGAACTCTTACATCAGTCTTGCTGGGAGTGAGGAACAGATAATTTTTTTTCCAGCAATCTCCCAAAATGCTTAAAATAGTCTCAGAAAACTTTATTCACGCTTTGTTGTTGTTTTTAGGTCTTTTTCTCAAAATTTCCCGTTGGGTGCCCCTGAGTATTCGGGTAACCGTTTATGGGTAATCTTAAGCTGCTGAACCTTATCGTGTTAGCGAACTTTTATAACGAAAATTATTGCGAACCGAGGGGAAAATGGTTTGGGAGGGCCCTCCGAAGCTGCCCGATTTGCCCATAAAACTGCTGACCGCTTTGATCGAGGAATCATTTAAAGTTTCTGTCTCGCTGGCCGCGAAATAAGGATCAACTACTTTAAATACTATTTTTATAATTCTTCAATACTGTTAGATTGCGATCAGCTTTCATCTTGCGCCGATATTGCTTCCTTATGCATATAAAAAATCCTCTGTCGAAAACGCAGAATTGTGCTCTTCTTAATGAAGCTAAACCGCCATATGGACAATTCAAGAAGAAGAAAGAAAGAAACGTTTTGGAAAACTACAAAGCAATATGTACTGTATATTTTATTGAGAAAACTTGTATTGCTTATATCACACCAGTTAAATATTACTGAATATTGAGGAAGTATATTTATACACATTTCCAACATTCTGGCTGAAATTGTTTTGAGCAATATTGACTCAATATCACATTATGCGGAAATACTAGCTTTGCTGTGTGGGTCACTTACGTCTTGGTGCCACTTACGACTTGGTGTTAAAATAGTAGGTGTGAGTTATTTAATGAGGAAAATAACCAATTTTTATCTTCTTCCGAGAAGACGGTAAGTTGATAGATCATATTTGAAGTTAAGTTATAGTGCATGTTGATGCATGTTGGTAGACGGCTGTATTTTGCAATAATGAAGCACGGAGCTGTTCAGTTGATTACTGAAGTGAAGTGCTTTGCTCCATTACCACGACGATGAAACATGTCTGCTATAATTGATTTAGGAGAAAACAGTACTTAAGTCGATCAAATTAAGCGCTTCATATACCGACCGCCTTTTATTCTGGGAGTTTCTCGTAAAAACCTGGCTTAGGTTTGCAAATGCTGATCTGTCAGTTAACTGCTGATGACAAATCATATATATGATAGAAGATACGATAGAAAACGATAGAATATTGAATTCTCTTATCCTTTTGTCTAAACTAAACAATGTTTATTCAGCACCAGCTCATTCCATCTATCTGCACGTCTACACACCGAAGTGAGTTAAAATTAGTAAAATTATTATTGGAAAAGTCAAAACTGTTTAGTTTAGCGAGTAATTCTGCAAAGGTTGTAATAAAAAAGACCAATAAAAACGACAAAAATACAAAACCAACAAGAATACGGAGGCAGGAGCCCATAACTTATACTCGTGTCACGGCGTTTTCACCGACCAGTTTATTTTTAGACAGATTTTTAGAAGTCTCACAAACCACTCAGCAAAACCTACAGACCTAAAAAACATTTGTTTGCCTTTTGATGAAGTTTAGTTTTCCTTTTTGATATCCTATACTTTAAATGCACTAACAGTTGGAGTAGAGCGTCCATTTTCGCGGTAAAAAGTGCTCTGAAATTAAATGTATCAAAAAATAAACGTTCCGTGAAAACGCCGTGACATAGGCCTAGTATGCGAGTTGCTTGCTCCTGGTTATGAGCACGTCACGGAAGGCTAAAATTCTGACTGAGTCGCTTCCTTAATATATACAGGTGTATATATCCAGTTTTTCCCTTTGCCTGAGTCACCGGCCGGGCGCTTTCCCACCGTAAACTTTTAGAATAGAGTAGACTGAGAGCAGTCTCTTATTTTTCTTTTTAGTCACAGTAGATCGAGAGAACGCGTGAGAGGGGAACGCGCGAGGAACGAGGGCGGAAGCCCAATCTTTCCTCTTTTGTACCATTAACTTTTTATTGCATAATTTTACTTTTTCACTCGTCGCAAGTGGCTCTAAGGAAAGAAAGACGACCGCTCACGGCCTAGAAATAGCCTCAGAAAACAGCCGACATTTCGTGATGCCACCACTGGTTTCCCGACGAAATGACGTCTGAGAAATAAGCGCAGAAATCCCATTCTGATGATGCGTCATTAGCCAGATCTAAATAGTTATTCTTAGGGCCTGTTTACATGGAGGTGGGGGACCCCAGGTAGGTGATGTAACCCGCTTAGGTGGGGTAACCCGCCTGTCCATTTAATCTCTCATTTCACTTGGATCACGTTTACATGATAGGTGGGGTGACCCGCCTAGGCGGGTAGCCCGGTCTGCCAGACCGGGTAACCCTCTCAGCCGGGGTCAAATTTTGCCATGTAAACGTTTCAAGGTGGGGTGACCCGCCTAGCCGGGGTCGGATTCGGAATACATCAAATTCGAGCAAAATTCATTTTGGCGGTGCCTTTGCATCATTATTAAAGGTAGCGATAGAAAGCCAGAGCACTGAAGGTTGCAGCAAGAGCAGCACGTGAGTGTAGAAAAGCATTAATCGCCAAAACACGAGGTTTGCCAGCATTTTTCTTGTTTACGTACTTAGCGACCATTCAGTAATCTTGAAAATGTGCACCCCGGGGTGGCGGGGTTGTAAGATTACATGTAAAGGAGGGTTATTCTTTTACCCCACCTAAGCGGGTTACCTAATCTACCTGGGGTCCCCTACTTCCATGTAAACAGGCCCTTATTAGTTGAAGCAAATTCCTTACGCGGCACGACCAACCAGAAGCGCTACCCATATCAGTGTAGTGACACGTCATCAGTATGGAATTTCTGCGCTCGTTTCTAATATCAGACGATTTTTCCCGGGGAAACCAGTGGTGCAATCGCGAAATGTCGGCTGTTTTCTCCAGTAGACCAGCACCGTTCTAAACCTCTTATTTCACTGGTCCCCTTTAATCTGCACTTCCATTGTTTTCAGGGATAGCGGCATTGTTATGTGAAAATCCCTATTGTTTTCCCAGCTAATCAAAAACAATCTTTCAAATAGGTGCGGGATCGCCCGTTTTCTCAGGCTAGGTCTAGATATAGAGAATGTCGTTTATAGGAGGTTTTAAGTGTTAATTCTCTCTCCTAGTAGAAGAACCGGATGAAGTAATCTCATGTGAAAAAGTAAACGAAGCTTGAACAACTAAGAATCAACGACAATCCTCACTGATGAACAAAGACAACGACAACAAGGAACTATGAGCTGTCCACGATTACCAGCCCTCCTCGTTTACATGCTGTGTATTTCCTCTGTTTTCTGTTCAGTGGCATTAATGTTTTACACCTATTTCTTGATTCAACCTCAACGAGTCAGAAATCCCAGTTTACTACCTCAGATAGGCTGCACCCCTGACAAATATCAAGAAGCGAACCATGAGGGACAACAAGAGATATCAAACATCAATCCAATTCCTTTGATTGACTTCAAAGATTTGGGGAGCAAAAAGGAAAAAGTAATGCTGTTGATTATTGTCAGCACTGCACCCCAAAGAATGGATAGACGACAGGCGATACGAGACACATGGTGGAAACACTGTGATGGGAGTATGGTAAGGAGACAAGAGCTTGCCAACGCAGACGTATTTCCGGGCCTGTGGAGAGAAGCAATAGGGCCATTTATTCTTCGAGGATAAATAAGATGCGTCTTTCATTAGACGTGTCCTATCCCGTATAAACTGTACATTAAGAGGCGACTTAGCAAAGACGCGTCTTATCGAAGAACAGGTGTTAGGGGGCTGCTCTTAGATAAGACGCGTCTTAGCTAAATTTCAAAGGAAATGTGCCGTTTATACGGGATAGTTTGAGTCTTACTTAGGACGCGTCCTATATGAAAGACGCGTCTTATTTTTCCTTGTTCAAACGGCCCTAATGACCAGACATACGTCTGCTGAAATGGGGAAGGGAAAACAAACAACCATATTCAAGTTCAAAAAGAGAAAGAAAATTTAGCCGTCGCTTGTTTACGTCCTCCATAAAACGTGAAATTTTGCATTTTCCCGTCGTAGTCGTGTAGTAACGGCGAAGAAATGTATAAAAAAAAAAGCGTGATGCATGTGCAGAGATGTTGTTTTGCCTATTCAACTTATTGCTTTTTTGACTGTCTCGTTGTCGTCGCCGTCATGGCATCTTAAAGTCCTTACTCTTTCAGCAGGGCCATCCCTAATGCAGTGGGTTTTGTTTCTTCTATCAGGTCAAGTGCGTCTTTGTCACCGATGGCTTTATTGCAAACCATGCTCAACGCAGTTCAGCAATCCAAGAGAGAAATATTTACAAGGATATGGAATTACAGCCACTTCAAGGAGGACGAGAGTTTGGGTTTCATTTCCTCAACCAAATCAAATGGGCCATGGCTACATTTCACTTCCGGTATCTTCTTAGAATCGACGATGACTACTTCCTGTGTTTAAAGAGACTTCTCGCCGAGCTTCCAATGAGACCAAATAAAAACTTGGTTTGGGGATCTTTCCACTGCCAAAGAAAAGGCAAAATGACCTGGATAGACGAGGCGTTCATGATTTTTACTCGGGATATCATTCAAACGTTTTTGGCGCAAAACGAAAGTTCAATGCTCTGCCACCCACACGCTGATCAACAGATCGGCCTGTGGTTGAATAAAATCACAAGAAAAATGTTTTTCCACGACAAGAGACTTTACCACCACCCTCCAGCTTCGTTTTCGCCCAAGTTTCAAAACATCACAAATGTCTGCGATTCGTACTTAGGAGTACACGGTACTTACGTAGATAAGACGAGATATTTTGGGCGCAACGTTAACGACAGTGCAAAAAAATCCCATTCTATACCGAAGTTTTATAGCTTTTGTCCTACTACGAAATTTGACTATCGCTTTATGAATCGGAGATTTCGTTTTGAGCCTAAACTTTGTAAAGACAATCCCACGTGGAATGTGGAGAGAACAATGTTTATTGGTCGTGAGCGACAGTACGCATTGCGGACTAGTGGCCACACTAGGGAAGTGACAAATGGCCGCTGATAAACAAAGTCAATAGAAAGTCTTTTTACAATGATTTACCTAACCTTGTCCACAAGGACTCTCCTCTTGAAGGCTATATCAACACCGCTGGAAAGACAGCCTTAACTCGCCGTTAAGTTGCCAAGTGTCAAGTGTTGCGTCAAAAGCTGACGAAGATATGGCTCCCTCAAATTTCGCAGGGGATTTTGAAGAGATTTGTGTGGTGTGGAGGGGGTCAACTTTGTGCCCCTCCCCCACCCCAGTAGTCTTTAAAATTTCGCGATTTTGTGAGCCAACACATCCTTTGTCGTTCCTAAAAGTTTCTCTCATACTTGGGACGTTTCCTTATTTAAAGGCGCTCTTTCCGTCATTATGTTGGTGGATATTTACTTACTGATCTATATCACAAGTCGAAGGGTCTCAAAAATTAGGGACAAGGTAATGGTCTAGACGTTTTTGGCATTGTGGGTCTGATTTGGTCGTGGGGCAAAGATGCAGGGATGCTTGAAACAGCGCGCATATCATGGAATAAAAGACGCTTCGAACTGTATGGATTAATGCCACCTGCTGGATACCTTGTTCAGGGCTATATGGATTTGACATTTGTGTTTTAATAATCTAGATTATTTGCATAAAAATAAGAAATATCCCTACCATAGAAGCCGCGTACTGTTGCTATGTGAATTCCACCAAAGTTATTTTTAGACCAATTAAACGCTTGAAATTAATAAGAAGCTGGTTTGCTGAGAGTTCTGTTCAATGTTGTCAAGAGTGAATATTCAGTCATTATGCAATGTTTCATTAAGGCACTTGCGCATGGACTTGATGACGTTTCAAACAATCTATTTAAGTGTGCGGACGTCCCAGGAATTAGACTTCCGTTTAATTACAACCTCTAAAAATAACTTTAGTGAAAATCACATATCCCGGCCAACGCCTTAAGATTCCCTCTCTTTTCCAATATTCTCTTTTGGGATCATTATGCGTTTCTGGGAAACTGCTCACCTACTCCTCTCCTCCCCTAAGCCAACATTAACACTTACTTCTCACGTGGGGCAAAATGTTGGCTTAGGGGAGGGGTAGGTGAGCAGTTTCCCAGAAACATGTAATGATTTCTTTTATTAGTACCGAAGTGAATGATGGAGTCTTGAGAGACCAGGGTTTATGAGCCCGCGAGACTGAACACCCCACCCAAACCCTCGTTTCCACTAAAACCGCTGGACGCCAACCTGGTTGAGGTCATTGTTATCTAAGATCTTCCGTCTTGTAACAGTAAGGTGGGTCTGTAGACCGAATCCTATCACGTGACCATTCAAATGAGACCTCTTTGGCAGTATTTATACATGGTACTACTTGTTTTTTAGCATTTTGCAAAATAAAAGGTCGCACTGGGTTGTTGAATTTTGACATTTGCCACCTCTATTTCGCGGAAAAGGGGTAAGGAACTGCTATTGCTCCGGTAAAGAAAGAAAATTAGCCTAAATTTTCCAAGTTTGCTGTTTGTGATACATGGTCATCTCATACATCCCTAGTATTGTTGATACCTTTATAGTTTTCTATTTCAAAAAATATATTTATACAAAATGGCTAGACGGAGGCGTGGATAGGCAAAACAGAATAGAGACATAAAAGGTACACCAGTTTTTGGTGCACGAGTATGCGTATGTTACCCTGTACCGTTGACCGTAGATACGCGTATAGACTGCCTATAGGCTTTTCCATCAGGTAGGCCATTAATGCCCTTACCACATTTGTTAAAACATAGTGCCTTTTAATGTAAACACAAGGCAAACATATCTGCCTATCCGTACACGTAGTTGTTACGTGTAGAACAGATTGAATTCGAGTAAACTTGAAAAACATTGAGTTTGTTCAATTAAATTTATCCTTTTTCTATGTTTTTAACCTCACTTGTACCAAACACCACGTACTAAAACCCGGAACACCCTGGAAAAACTGGTGATGGGTAAAATGAAAAAGACAAACAAACACTACAGCATCCCCGAGTTTTAAAACAAGTGGTAGGAAAGTGAGACTTACTACAGTAAGGGGTCGACTTTCTTTGGTGTATGGAGGTGATTCAATTCGTCGATAAAGGAATACGAATTTTAGCGAAATTCTTAGTCAATATTATTACGTTTTTTAATTAAAATAAGGAAAAGAACGAAAATTAAGGCGTGGTCTAGTCCATCTCAAAGCTAAATGTAAGTTGAACACAAACGTATCGATATCAAATAAAATACATATCCACTTGCCTATTGTACAAATCCAAAAAGCATTAGCCTTCCAAACTTACTGAATATTGCCGCAATAAGATGCTATTGTGAACGGATGGCTAAGACTCATTTCGTGTTAAAGGAGCTGTGTCACGGCGAAATTCATCCAAATTAGGAAATTACAAAAGTGCCCGTTAAATCAAGAGAAGCCTAAAAATAACCGCTTAAAACTTTAAAGGAAGGTTAAATAACATAACAGAAACAACAGATGCCACGGATGGGCAAAACTGAAGAAGATTGAAACGGATTGAAGTTAGGGTTTTTGAAAACTGTTTAGCCTAACAGTTTTTCAAAGTTGATCCCTGCTGCTTGCAACTTCAAAAATAATGCTCAGGAAACACATTTGTTTGTCACGGATCTCTGATTTTGTCATTTACATGTAATTTCTTTGCTTACTTTAAGTTCCACAGCGATTGACGGCGGGTAATGGGCAAAAAGAAAAAAAAAACCGGACTGCCGTGACACAGCCCCTTTAATACTTTTGAGTGACTGACCTCTCTTAGGCATGAGACGCCTGTTCATGCTTCTGGCAGTACGACAATCTGAGAAATCGCTTACTGCAATACTTGCATTTATGCGGCTTCTCTCCCGGCGTATGCGTCCACTGGTGAGCCTTGCAATTTGATGACTGGATGAAATGCTTGTCGCAATATTTGCATTTGTAAGGTTTTTCTCCAGTGTGTATTCGTTCATGTGCTATGCAGTTTGATGAGTTAATAAAGTGCTTGTCACAGAAGTTGCATTTGTAAGGTCTCTCGCCGGTATGAGTGCGTTCATGGACTACGCAATGGTCAAGCTGACTGAATCGCTTATTGCAGTACTTGCAAATATAGCACTTATCCTCCAGGTGGATCTTTTCATGGTTCTTACAGCTTGATGACAGGTTAAAGCATTTATTACAATACTTGCAGTTATAAGGTTTCTGGCCTGTGTGCGTGTATTCACTTACTTTGCAGTGCGATGAACTGCTAAGGCACTGATCACAGTCATTATCATGATGCGAATGTTTTTCTTCCGTATGCTTCCGTTCATGTCGTTTGCGATGCCATGACTTGATGAAGCACTTTTCACAAAAACTGCACTTATAAGGTTTTTCTCCAGTGTGAGTGCGTTCATGTACTGTGCAATGCCATGGCTGGGTGAAGCACTTATCGCAATATTTGCATTGATGAGGTTTCACGCCCGTATGCGTGCGTTCGTGCATCTTACAATGCCAAGAAGTCGTAAAGCATTTATCGCAATATTTGCATTGATGTGGTTTCACGCCCGTATGCGTCCGTTCGTGCATCTTACAATGCCAGGAAGTGCTAAAGCATTTATCGCAATGCTTGCATTTATGTGGTTTCTTGCCCGTGTGCCCCCTTTCATATATCTTAAGATGCCACGAACTGCTCAGACTATTATCGCAATGTTTGCACTTATATCCTTTTTCTTCTGCATGTGTCAGACTTTCATGTGCCGTGCAATCTGATGACTGGTCAAAGCACCTATCGCAGTATTTGCATTTGTAAAGCTTTTTTCCTAGATTCGCATTGCTCTGTGAATCGTGTATTGCTAAATTTTCCATGATGATGACCTCCGCCCACTCACATTACTTCTTGATTATCAAACTTTATCCTTAAGAAAACAAAGCTCCAGTCAGAACCATTTTTTTTTTTTCATCTACTTCAGCAATAGCACATTTAATGTTAAAAGTGCATAAGACAGTAAGGTATTTTCCAGTCATAAGCAGCTTATATACTTAACTTAATTTATTCAAACATGCTCAGCTCACAAACAATGGGGAGGGGGAGGGGAGGCTAGGTGGGGTGGAGTGGTAGCCTATTCCAGCCTCCAAGACACAAAAACTAAGAGGCACTGTCTCCTTTCCCAGATCACGCATGTCCTACATTCAAATGACTTTGTTTTTGCGACATCTGTACTATCTGAGAGCCCAGCATAGGCTTGCTGCAGTGGCGTGGATACAACTCTTCCACATGTTAAAGTTCGTGGCATTTTTTAATTACAGTGAAACCCCACCTTACGCCCACCTCAGTAATACGGTCACCTCGTTATTATGGCCACTTTATTTTGGCCACCTGGCAAAACGGACATACATTTTCTTGTGAACAAACCCTCATTAATATGGTAACGCATTAATACGACCAAATCTGAAGGCTTATTGGTGACCATATTAATGGGGTTATACTCTAACTGTATTATTTTTTGTAAATGCTTTTTTTGCAAAAGACTGAATCCTTTTAGGCACATCTTGCCACCAAATTATTGGTAGCACTGGTTATGACATATGTTGTCATAAGCAGCATTTTTATGGTAAAGGTATCAAACCGGAGCTTGTCCTGATTTTAGTAGTGTGATGTGACTGGGTAAGGTACTAGTCCATTCTAGGAATTATTACCCCAGCAGTGTAAGGAGATCCCCTCAGCTTAAAAATGGTTGTGCTGTAATTTTATCCTTTTAGATTTCCCTGCACCAATAATTATTAATACTACTAGATACTTCATGCAATGAAAACAGGGTATTATGCTCTGGCCAATGTACAAGTAGCCTATTCCAGGCCCCAAGATAGTAGGGCCCATGAAATGAGAAACTGTCAGTGCCACCACCCCCCGCCTTTTTCCAAATTATCTGTTCATATTTTTTTGTGCCTTTCACTTATTTGTCATCCCTACTATCTGAGAGCCTGGAACAGGCTAATATGCAAGCCTGACATGTGCTCCTTTACCTCATTCCCTTCTTTGGATAACAAAAGAGACAATGGGCAGAATATCAGCAGTAAAGTAAAAATAGAGAAAGAAATAGGTAAAACTAAAACTTGAATACCATAAATCCTCTATTAACTATTAACCTCCCCCCCACCCCCTAAGGGATTATTTATTTCAAGCCCACTTGAAGGCGGGGCGCTATCAGTTCTCCATAAATAACTAGAAATTATACAAAGTGGGAAAGTTCAAGTGCAAGAAGGTTGGAGGTCATGCAGCCAGGGATCAGAATCAAATCCAAACTTCCACTTGGTAAATAAATCATCCTAGATCAGTCCACATGAAGTTTTATCATCATAAATGATTAATATAGTCTATCATTTACAGGGTTTGAGCCAGGCCACGCCATTGCGCCAATCCCGCAATGCAATTGAAATTTAAGGGGACAATTTGTCCCCTTCAAAATTTAGGGAAAAAACTCAAAAGGAAGCACACACGATCGAGGAGATTTAGTTCAGTACAGAAATTACAAGCTAAAACATGTACAGAACATGTGGAAAATATATTTTATCGCACGTTTAAAGTTCATTCTAAAGTCATCTTTCAGTCACGCTCTACTGGACACGTACGTCTCATGCTCAACCAAGTGTGATGAAGGCACCTGGCAATTTTTAACACGTCACATCAAAAACGTGTTCGAACATTAGAAAGCTTTTTTGCTCCAAATAGAAGCCAGAGTGAATCAGAGAAAAATGATACAGAAGAAGAACAGTGTATTAATCAGGAAGAAACTGACGAGGATCGAAGGAAACCGAAAAAATCACGAACTTTCCAGAAAACTTGGGTGCGAGATCACACATCGTTGCGCTATGAAAAGGAGGCGTACGTCTACTAGTAATTAAGAAAGGAATTGAAGTTTACAAGGGGATGCCGGGACAAGATTCTGCTGTAAAATGTTTTGAAGTATAAAGCATAGTCATTGATCCTCTGTTTAAATGGCGAGAAAAAAAAGTCTCGACACCAATAACTTAACTTTTCTTGTTTGTATCACTTTTCTTGTATTAAAAGGATCAGGTAAAAAAAATGTTTTTGTTGGCTTGCCTGTATAGCCACACACATAGCCACAGCGTAAAAAAAAAAATGTTGAATAAGAATTAATTTGTCTGTCCCCCTAAAAATACAAATGTCCCCCAAAATTTTAGCCAAGGGGACAAATTGTCCCCCAGTGATCAAATCCTAGCTCACACCCTGCATTTATTAGTGAAGAATAATTAGGAAAGGGGGTGCTTATTAATTTTCTTCCCCTGAAAAGGGGGGATTTATTAGAGGGAGGGGGTTTATTTGAGAGGGGGGTGGAAATAATTTCCACCACTTTGCTTCATGAACAAATATGCCTTTAAAAAGTTCAAATACACTAAAAAAATTATCGGCTCCTAATTCTAGGCAATTAGAGGAACATGTCTGGCCTATATATATCTGGGGTGTGGATAGCCTCCTCTGCAGGCAACTTCTTTGGTAACACGGCTTACAGTGACAGTGAGTTGTCTATGAACAAGCTAAGAAAAGGAGAAAAGAAAGCCAAGGAGTTCCGCCCAATTCTTTCACTCATTCTCTGAAACAGGACAGTGATACCTGCCAAGGAGACTAGTGTGGAATGGCTTCAAATGGTCTAATGATGCAAAGAGTTGTGGTACATGTACCTTAAAAGGAAACATGGCTGCCAAAACTCATGACCAACATGACTGGTAACCTTAGTGACAGCAATTAGTCTATTCAAGAACAACAAAGTCACATGCGCATGTACGGGTAGGTCAAGTGAATATTAAATTTCAGTCATTATGCATCTGTCACAGGCATGATAATTGTAACTAAAAATCTACTAATATTCAAGGACCTGATAATACCTCAAGATGTCTGGAAATTTCTTAAACAATTAAATCAAAAGTTTCCAAAGTTGTTAGAGATGATAACTACTTGATAATTCTCTATCCAGTGGATAACGCAATTGGTTTTCTTAGAGCTTCTCCACTGACTAGTGATTTATCCGGTAGATAGCGCTATCCAACGTTTGAACAACCAGGGTCTGAACACCTTGCAAAAAGGAAAAATGTTTGGATCTTCTTGCACTACGTCTAAATCTAAATGTCTGATCTGCACAGGGCAGTGAAGCCCATCTTCAGCAGATTGTGCTGTGCTGGTGCTGTGTGCGCTAAAAAACAGTGCAGTGAATTTGTGCTGGCGATATAAAAATTAAAAATGTTCAAATGTTCAATGAGGCCTGGCCTGGGCATGTACATGCATATGGTTTGAGTTTATTTAGTTAGTTCTATCAATAACTCGATGTGTCCTAAAAGTAAGGGTTCGATTGTTGCCAAATTTTCACATCTTTAGGGATAAAAATACTGTTTAACATGTTGTAAAACTGACCGCTTGCTGACGCACTGGTCACCGGACATGCTCACTGTCTTTTAGCAGTGTGTTTGCATATTTTGCTTGAGCTTGATTCAGATTAACAGAAATCTACTTCAATTTTGGTTTTGATTTCCAAAATCCCCGGGTTTTACTTGATACACCGACCTGTTATTCTGGTGAAAAGGCCAGAATTATGCTCAAAATCCTGCCGGATTACTTTCCAAATCATTCCTCCAGGTTAATTTGACAGTAGAATTAATATGCACATTGGTTTAATTCATTAGAAATACCTGTTTAAGTGTTTTAGCAAGGGTATTCAATTCAATGCATGCATAGTGATAAATGACATTGCAATCTCACGACAGCCTCCTGTTGTTACTATTCAAGGTTTATCACTTTAACGTACATGCACGTGGTTGTGCTAATTGTTTTCAACTAATTCTAAGAAGTATATCCTACCTTAGCAAGACGAAATTCTCTTAGGTGAGAAAAATATTTGGGAAACTCCTCCTGAGGCCGCTCTTGCCGTTGTTGATGGTGTGATTGGTGTGAGGTGGCTTGGTTTGAATATTAACTCTTGTTTCCGGAAGTGAGGGGATCGTACCGTACATCCGGTGCCCTCATCGTTCATTTTTGGTAATCTCAGCGAGGTTTAAATAACAAAAACCGTAATTTGCACAAGAAAGCAAGACCTTGAAGGATTCTGGTTGTAGTAGTAAAATGAGGTCCTAGGGCAGGGCAAATGGACTAGTCACATCCCGGGAGGGGGGGGGGAGGGTACTCAAATGCATACATACACACCTTATTCACGATAGTCTGAGTACACTCCATTTTTTTGAGTAACTTGCGAGCTAATATTTTAAAGCATAATACATAAAAATACATTAAATACATTAAATACATTACAAGAAAAGACTATGTCTACAAAATAATAGCCTGCGTAGCAGGTGTTGAAAGGGATAGGGAGGAAGGGAAAAAGGGGGAGAGTTTTGCCCGCTTTCCCGCTTTTCTCCTTCCCCCTCCCCTCCCCTTTTTGCGCCTTCCACGCAGGCTACAAAATAAAAGAAAGTAATATTCACAACTATAAGGACAGCAAAAAGAATTAACTAAAGGTAACACCCTGTATCTGTAGTGCATTCTACTGCTTAGCTGGAAAGTAAGAAAAGGAGTTAAGGCCATAGGTAGTTGATTTAGGTTCACTAAGTGATAGCAGTGGCGGATCCAGACTGAATAGGGAGCTTAAGCAACGACGACGCGGACGTCAACGAGAACGTCAAAAAAGCAATAGGTTTGATTAGCAAAACAACAACTTTGCACGTGCATCACGCTTTTTTTGTACATTTCTTTGCCATCGTTGCCCGACTACTAGAACGTGAAAGTGCCTGAATTCACGTTTTGTCGAGGACGGGAACACAAGACAACAACTTTCTTTTCTTTTCCTGAACTTTGATAAAGTCCTTTAGAATTCAACTCCAGAAACACTTGCCAACATTTGACGAAGTAAACGAGATGGAATAAACGCGATAAAGTTTGAAGCGGTGCGAATTCACTTTTCAAGTGACGTTTTTATAGCCGTCGCCCTCGTTGTTGCTTAAGCTCCCTATTCAGCTAAGGCAGGGGGGGGGGGGGGGGACAGTCATCCAGACCCTGAGACAAGGGGGATGTCCGGTCTCAAAAAAAAAATTTTCGGCCCTTCGGGCCTCAGTTTGGTCTAAAAATATTCCTTCGTCGTCTCAAACCTCAGCAAAGAGGTCTCAACTATGAAACTTTCTATGAGCGCTTATGAAGTAACCTTTCAAAAATATTGTTTAGAGCAGGGATTCCCTGGGGTACTCCCTTACATAAGCCATATAGGTATGTTCCGCCCCGAAGGGTATGGTTTTTGGTCCTTTTTGGTCTGAAAACGGGTATGCGGGTATGCACTTTGTCCATTTTGGTCAGGAATCGGGTACGGTTTTCGAGGGAACTATATAAAGGAGTGTCTGAGCGTATTTATCGTATTTCAGTTCCAAATCATATAAGAACGAAGTAGAAATATGCGTATTCGAAATGCATTTGAAAAAAAAATAATTTTTTGCGCTCTTACTGTAGCCTGCTATAGCCTGCTCTTACTGTAGCCTATCTATTTATAACAGCTATTTTTCGGAGAGAGAGAAGCGACGACCGGAAATGCGTCTACTGTTCGCAGGCTACCCTTTCTGTGGCTAAGAAATGATGACGTAATTTCTGCCTGAAGGCCAGGTCCGGATAGCCTGTGTACAGACGTGCCCCCTCCCTCAGAAAAAAATCGGGAGAAGAAACTATTTTTTTCTGAGGGAGGGGGGACGTCTGTACAGAGGCTAGGTCCGGAAAACGGCTATGGGTTTTAGAGGTCTGGTCTGAAAACGGGTGTGGAAAATGACATGTTTTGGTCTGAAATAGGGTCGGCACACCCCCATCAAGAATTGCCAGGAGTATTCCCCTCCTGGGCAGGGAGTATAGTCACGGATCTTCAGTTGACCTTACAAAACTCGTCGTCTTTTTTGAACAAGGGAGTCACCATGCCCAGTTGGCAAACTAGGAAAAATAATACTGACCCCCTTTATTCTACTTTGTATTAATTGAATTGGTGATTTTTTCTGCACTTTCCCCCTAGCCTATAGCTAAATATAGCAAGCGTTTCCACAGGAGTTCGTCGAGAAATTTGGATAAGGAGTGAGGAGAAAAGGACTCATCCCCCATCCCCCTTCCTCCATCGGCACTTTTCTTCTTTGGTTGTCGCTCCGACTTCCGTGCATCAAATCGAGCGGAAAACCGGCCTGAAAGATCCGCTACCCTTTTTGAGCCGCCATCGAGAATTTGTATCCCTGTTTAAGACTTAAGGCCCTCAAAACTATACTTTATTCAGCCGGCAGTAACAAGAAGAGGGGAGTGCCCCTTCTTTCGGGATCCTCCGATCAACAGGATAAAAAGCCCTGGGGACGAGCGTTTCGAGGGGCTACGGGATTAATAAATAAGATTAGCACTGTTTCAAGTTTTTGAGGAATAGCGAAAACTAAAACTTGTTTTTGTGTTCCCGTCTTGCATAAAACGTGAAATTTCACGTCGTTCACGGTAAAGAAATGCTCAAAAAAGCGTGATGCACGTGCAGAGTTGTTGTTTTGCCATAGCTAACCCTATTGCTTTTTTGGCTTCCTCGTCGCCGTTGCCGTCGTCGTTGCTTAAGCTCCCTAATAAAACTTAACTGCGGCGGGCAAACGGACCACATATTAAAAGAGCAGGAGCCCAATAGGTATCCTTAACTCCGGGTTAGGGGTTCCTGATAAGGGAGAATCAGGGGCACCCAACGACGGTTTCCTCCTGAATACAATGATAACTCTTTTTAGGCTATCCAGAGTAGTTTTAAATGTTTAACCTGCGCTATAAAATTGTATCTGTTCAGGTCATCCTAGGGGAACTTGAGTCTTCGAAATAACAAGGGCTTGAGTATCTTTCTCGAAAATTTTAGATGCAATCTGACGTATTACGAAACTTCAGAAAATCGTAGGAAACTTATAAGATAAGCTTCGAAAATTGTACATGACTGGAACGGTCATATAGAAATTTTTAACTGTTCTCAAGTAGTAGAAAGTTCTAGGCAATATTTGCTTCCCCAAACAGATATTTCATATAAAGCAGTCGATGATCCCCTGGAGAATGCTGCTATGAAGTTGCTGCTTTTATACTTTTGCCTCAAATTAGGTGGTTCCCATCCTCGGAGACCCAGGGGCAGTTAGTCGGGACGATAGAATGTTCGTGGTGACAGTTTACTATAAGAGTAAACTGTCACCACGAACTATCTATCGCCCCGACTGACTGCCCCTGGGTCTCCGAAGATGGGTGGCCCCGGGGAAATCGTGCGTTTCTAGACTCGTGGTCCAAGCGATGGGGAGTGCGTGTGAGCTTACATGCACAGCGCTTTCTCCTCCGCAAAGGATCCCACTGGTTTCCCGCTGGGTATCCCAATAAAAACATGTAGCAATAATCGAAAAATAGAATGCTCGCGGGGAACGATGGGAAGAAGGAAAAGGCGGGAAAAGGCCTCTCTTCTTTCTTTCCCCTTCCCATCACGCTTTCTTTTTCTTTCTCCCCAGCCTCCCTACATCCTCGAAGACCCAGGGGCAGATAGTGGGGACGAGGGAAAGTCTAAACGGGCGGGAAAATATATATGGAACGAAGAAAAGTAAAGAACGGCAAGAAGAGCTCTTCTCGCCGTTCTTTACTTTTCTTCGTTCCATATATATTTTTCCGCCCGTTTAGACTTTCCCTCGTCCCCACTATCTACCACTGGGTCTCCGAAGATGGCCTCCCAAGAACACAGGCGGAAATTGGTGGTAGCCTCCCACGCAGAGGTTCTTTGATCTTAGGCAGGGCGCCCTGATCTTAGGGGTTCGTCACGCGTTCCTGCCCCACTTAGTGGGCAGGAACGCGTGAAGAACCGCCAAGAACGTCTGTGTGGAAGACTAAAGTGGTGGAATTTCTTGAAATTTCAGAAGTTTCGACTCCCATCAGCTAAATTCGTTTCAATAATCGTGGCAATCATGGGTTGAATTTATTTTCTTATCCAGCGTTTTCTTATGTAGCCTATTTGGAAAGAAATTAAGATTCACAAGCTCCGCTCAGCTGCTTGAACATTGTCTCTTCGATATTCCTTTTAGCCAGCGCTGTCAGTGCTGAGGTAAGTGAACAGACATTCGCGGGTTGTGTTTTCACTAGGCCGATTTACTTGCTGAACATCCTTCAATCGACCTTTACGTATAGTTAAACGTGACAACTGTTTTCCTTGTGAAAGGATTCAAATTGCAAAAGCGAGCCGGATCAAAAATGGCGGAGGACGAAGCGCTTGTAAACAGGGCGGATAAAGGTTGGGCGGTGAAACGAGCGCTCCGCTCTTCATTTAATGTGTGATGCGGAGAAGGACTGGCACGAGCGCTCTTTCCGCGCTTCCGGTGCGCTCGAAGGCCGGCGAAATTGTCCTTTTTGCAAACCGGAAATCCTATTTTCTTTCTGTAATTTCAGGCTCCAGTTTTAAATAGATAAATTCGTTTCATAACAATATCAATAAACAGTTTCATATGTTTGTGTCTGTATGCCTATAAGTCAAACTTGTTGGTCGTATAATGCCAAAATTTGAGTTTGATTTGAAAGTGTTGAATACCTCCTCCTTCCACTAAATATCACCTAATCGTCTTTCGCCGTTTCGTTTGCAAAAGCTTAACACTTCTTAACCTCAATTTTTACATATGTTAAAGGGGGATAAATTTTATATAACATAACAAAAAATTAGATTGATATATTTTGATATAGTGGCGTTGTACTGCTTCAAACTTTGCTTCTCGGGTGCAACGCGCCATGGCGATTCGCGCAATGCGTCGCAAATCCGGCAACCGCATGTAAACAAAATTTATTGAGGTTAGTTGTAAGGTTTTTTCTCCTTTTTCCTTTCTAAAACAAAACAAGGTGAACAGTAAAAACTGAGAGGAAACTAATTTTGAAGTTTCGAAGAAACAGAAAGACGTATGAGGTGTTTTTTTTCAAAATTAAAAGAAGGATGATGGTTATTGAAATTAGCATAATTTCACCTTGCACGAGCTACACGCATTTATAAAATACACGTCATCTAGTTATGAAACACGATCTGCTGTCTTTTAGTTTTGCCATGGATGACATGGATGAGATTTTCCTTCGAGTTTTAGACAGTACTTAGTTGTTTTTGTTTTGGAATAACATCGACATTGGCGGGTAGTAGAACGAAAATATAATTCAGCGGTAAAGTCGTGGAAGTAATAAGGGAAACCCTTTGAAAGAGATGTTTGTCTACTCCAACTAAACCTCCCGCAAAAAATAGCAACATTTGCCTCCCGGAGACAGCGTACCAGCACAAAGGAACGAGTAAGAAGTGCAAGAAAACAAATCACCGCCATAATTCAGTGACAGCGGCAGTGTCTAATGGTCAAACCTCATCGCAAGCCCTGACCAAAGTCGAAAACAAGCGACATTTCTAAGTAGAGTCCCAGTCTACTGCATCACACCTTTTTGCTCGGACGCGCTCGTTTCACCGCCCAACCTTTATCCGCCCTGCTTGTAAACATGTAGTTCACGCCTGACTTCTCTTGTGATTTTTATCGCCGTATTTTTGCGAAGGAGAGGGAGTTTTATTCAGAGAATGAGGCGTGTGTCTCAGTAATGTTTCTGCACAACGGCTCTGATCTGGCCGAGAAACTGCATGGAGAATCCATGGGGTCGGTTGGATTTGTAAATCGAAAGAAATGATTTTTGGAATCGTTTGCCTTGTTGAAGTTCTCAAGCTTAACCGAAGCGATTGTCTGACAAATAATATTAGTAACTCAAGAATATACTTGAGGCGTACTTCAGGGTCCTTCAGATGTTAACAGGTCTAATTTCAGGGCTTTCGTTACTTTTAGGGGACCGTATAGCTTTACAGAGGAAAACAAGTAAGTGCGCAAGCAAAATGACAAGTTAAAACGACTGAAAAAAATAAGTCATATCAGTTCGACAACAAAGAACGAATGAAGTGCAAATACTGGTCATTCTGAAAAGGATCTTTTAGCCACGAACCATGAATGTCGCAGTCGGGACATTTCTTTGTAATTTTTGGAATTTTAGGCAATTTACCCGTAGATTCAGGCGAGAATAATGTAGAAAATAACTAAAATAGATTCATGTTTTTTTTCTCGTTCTACATCTTACATTTGGCAAATAAATTCGTCACATTGTCGCATAAACTCGTCATTTTGCTCGTGCATTCAGTAAGATTTTTCCTCTATAAAGCTACGGTCCCCTAAAAGTAACGAAAGCCAATTTCAGCGTAAGTAGGCTACTTTGTAGCCGTGGAAACGCGTTTTTCAAAGCCGCCGAAGTACACTCTTTCAAGCCGCATTCAACCAGGCTTACTAGTTTACTTACGCTTTATCAAATCAAGATCAGGAAATTGAAACATCAATCAAACTGTATGTAATGCAATGCCTTTTGCATCTGGCAGAGGGAAATTGAACACATGCACAGTTCACTCGATTGCTTACTTCAGGGCCAAGGTTTACCATCAAAGAAAAAAGAAAACATGGAAAACTCAAACTTTAATCAGCGTTGCACGTTTTGTTGTTTCATTTCGGCCATGATCATCAGCAACATTTGTCTTTTTCTCCATCTCACTCTAAATTCTTCCTCCTTGATCGATGAGAAAGTGATGTGATTGCTGAAATAGCAAAGCTCTCTGTTGTTGCAGAAAAAAATCACGAGAAACAAAAGGTAATTAGCAATTCAAAGTTTTCGAGGTTGCATGATTTACCATGTAGTTGTTTTGGGCATGTAGTAATTAAAATCCTGACCATGCTATTACATACGTGTGAAATTTTACCGCGTAACTTGTTGACAACCTCAATTCCTTCAAGCCTACTTTGAATTCTAAAATTAATGGGAACAGTTATTACAGTAAGTAAGCATTCATGCTCCCAAGTGTACTTGAGCTCCTGTAAAACTTAAGGTCTACTTAATTACTTCGCTAGTATGAACCCACCTATATATTTTAAACAGATTATCGTCTGTCACCATGCATGCTTTGTACAATTTTGAAAAGCTCTTGAATTTTATAATTTAGTAGTCATCTTAGAAAAGTCCTTGAATTCAGTCAAGGTCCTCGAAAAGTACTGGATTTCTTTATTAGGTAATGAAAATTCCTTGAAATTCACTCATTTTCTATGCCAGAAACCATTTTCTGTAAGATTATATTATTTTGCCCAGGAAAATTTGGCTTGCCCTTGGTGTACTATGTATGTCAGAACCTGTAAAACTGACAGGTGACGTTAAAAAAAATTTTTGCATGAACGATATTTGCAATCATTTTTTGTAAGTCATACCCAGTCATTTTGCAAAGTGTTGTTGTGGAAAGTAGAATAAAATAATGTGATCAACCATGGCTGAAAAAGTAAGTATTGAGTGTTTAAGCAAGTAAGGTTTTCAAAAGGAGGTTAAAGACTGCCGATTTGTGAAATAAATCTTATAGTCCTTGAAAACTGTAATTTGTCCTTGAAACATCCTTGAAAAGTCATTGAAATTTGTTTGTCTGAAGTTCTACGAAGCATGTGTCACTACAGGTGACCCAATTGGCTGCGGTGTTTATCGGGCAAGTTACATTGTACATGTATACCATCTCGCAAGTTGGTATAAAACTCTGCTTGAATTTCCAGCCATAAAGGCTAGAAAATCCCTTGTCTATGCTTGTGAAAACAGCTTGCATTTTAAGGTGGCTAAAAACAAGATGAGGTGTTTTCACTGTATTTCTGAACTTTTTGGGCTTTATCTAGTCAAAATTGTCCTAGTGAAAACACAGCCACACTCTTACATTTAAGCTTAAATACAGTAAACAATTTTTCAGAAGATTTTCCCTCTGTACTATGAAAAGATCCGTCTATGGTATTTGCCAAAAAGATCAGCAGAAACAGGTATTGATTTGAGGTATTTACACTGATCTTGTTATTAGCAAAGTTTGGAGTGAAATTACAGAGAGAATCTTTAGAAATGGCCAGGCGCATGTCGCGGGGAAATTGTCACAGGTCGCACAGGTAGCTCAAGCTCGAAATATGAGCATCGGCAAGCATCGGCATTGTTGCATAACACTCAAAATATAAGGATTTGTATGGGGAAAAAACCTATCGTTTCTGTAACCTACGAAAATGAAAGGATTTCAATAAAAAACAGCTTACCTTGCATAAAATGGGTGTTACGTCTCTCCTGTGTGCAGGCCCATGGGCCAATTTATGGTCGTTTATGGGTTGTAGTGTCAACAGTTTTATCTATTTATGTAAGGTTTACCAAGGTTGGGGACTCCAGCAAAGCGGCCCAACAGATCCACCGAAGGAAAACAGCTGTAAATTTGCTCCAGGTAACACACAGAGAGTTCTGGTTTCCATTCCTGATCTTTCTTTCAAGACACATTTGCACGGAGAGCGAATCAAAGGTCACCAACGTCTACAAACCTTAAGCCATCAACAGAACCTTGGCTTGAACTCCGTGTCACCCAGACGGTTGAAGATATATATATAGCTCAAATTACTCATGCTCAGGGCGGGTGACAAAATATTGCCCGCATAGACAACCCATAGACAGGTTAGCTGAGCTCGCCCACTTTACCAAGCAGGGTCAGTTTATGCGTGAATTATTTTCTTGTAAAATTTTCTTCGCGTCTAAAGTTGGGTATGAAAAGGCATATTTCGGCCCGCTTTCCGTGTGATTTTGGCTGCTCGTTCTGAGATCTTGACATGGGGCAATGTTTTGTCACCTACTCCTAGTTTGGGTAACTTGGGCTATCTTGAACCATTTGGGTAACGTGGAGTTCAAATCAAAGTTCTGCCGATGACTCCAAACGGCAATGTTTGCAAAATTTAGCAACCTTTAATTTGTTCTCTTCTCAAATGTCACTTGAACAAAGATCACGTATGGAGAGCTGAACTATCTTCTGGGATATAGGCGGAATATGAAGACAATAATAATATTGGAGTCTTTGGAGCAAATTTACAGCCTTTTTTCTTCAGTCGATCCTTCAGGCTGCTTTTCTGGAGTCCCCAACGTTGGGAATCTATTATAGAGAGAGCAAACCAGTTCCAATAACACCCATTAAATGGCCACACAGTGTAAATAAGCTTGGAAACCACACAGGAAAGAAGAAGCACATGCACAACTTAAGGGAGGTTAGCCAATTTTTATTTAAATTTTTTTCCATTTGTAGGCTACAGAAACAATATTGTTTGTCTCCCAAACAAATCCTTATATTTTGAATGTTACACAATAGTTCCGATGGTCATATTTCGAGCTTGGGCTACCTAGTACGGGTCGTGGGTAAAATGTCACGAGTCCAGGAAAATGTTTTCTTTTCTTAATTGTTTAATAATATTGTTCATGTCTAGACGCAATAGTGCTGAAAGGTAGGCAGTTTTTCTTTCAGAAAACAGTTATTTCTTGTAGCAGCTATTTTTAATTGATGATGAGGCCTTGACTGTTGTTGGAATGCATACTCTGTAATACTGCATTTAAGAAAGCCACTGAAAAAAGCTTAGAAGAGAAATAATACAGGATCTCCTTTCAAAAAGCCCTGATCAAAACAAAAACAATCAGGTCTGGTCTAGGAAAAGAGAAAAAGAAAAGAGGGCAAGTACCAAGACGCCGGACTTGTAGAAAAGTACAAAATGCAGAGAGATGAAGTTACTGTCACCATTTAAGGGCCTTATGTCCCTTATGAACAGAATTTCGTAACAGAAACAATGTTTTATTTCCGTCTGCAAAAGCAATCATAAATGTTTTAAGATATTGGACCAATTTAATCCACCAGATAGGATCAGAGCTGACAGTTTATTTACTGATTACAAAATGGATAGATAGGCAAAAAAATTTATTAATGTGTTGGAGCAGTACAGCTTGGGATTAAATGCGGTAAAGCTTGGGACAATGGCAGGTTTCAAAGATAATGGTTTGCCAGTTTGTAATTCTGTTGACATATGTAATTTGTCTGCATAAGATAGGAATGAAATTAAAGATGTTAACATTTAAGCAATTTAACAATTTGAATTGTTATCAGTTAGAATAATGTTAAACTTTGTTATCCAGCTAAAAAATTAAAGATCATTTTATTTTTGAATCCGTGACAATTTTCTGGACCCGCGACATTTTACCCACAACTAGTGACAAATCATAAGAAAAGGATCAGAATGGACTTGAAAATGAGCTCTTGTACATTAGCTGTCAACAACCATCGTTGCAGACTGGAAAATAATGATCCAGATCCGGTTAGTTGAATAACTAAAACATCCATACCATTACCAGCTTCTCTAAAGGTTTTCTTTGTAAATATTTCAGGGTTTTAAGCTTCAAATGCTTTTAAATGTAATTGCAAATTGCCACATCAAACAACCACCTCACATCCACTGTTTGAAATCTGCCCCAGAAAAACAAATTTATGCTGCCTGCTCATGCAATTTAAGCAATTTGAGCAGGCAGCAATCTGATTGGTGGAAATCAACAAAAGCAAACCCTCACATCCAGCGGTCGTCTCTTACAATTTGTGCTTTATCTTCATCAGCATAGTGTTAATGGAATCTATACCAATGATGCCATTTCAGCAAGAACTGACAAACAAGTCAAACTTTCAACCACAAAATTAAGGGAAAACAAAAGGGCAGATCAGAAAAACTCAAGATAATTTTTCTTAAACGTTAACTTTGTATACCTCCTGCTTCTTAATAAAGTTATTGAAACTTTCTTTATTCTTTTTTTGATTTACTGACGTGACATAATGTGTACAAAAATAATATAAATTGAGTTAAAATGTAGCCGGACTAATTCCCGCAAAATTGCATCCAAAATGCCTTTTGGAGAAAATGGATCAGATTAGCTTGACATGAAGAAGTCTGTGTCTAAGTGCAGTTTTGCAAGGATACTCATTGTGAGGCTTACCATTAGATATACATGTGGGATATATATGGATACTTCTCCCCCCTCCACACCAGCCTTGCCCCCTCATTCCATGATATAGCTAATGTACTCTATCAGTTTAGCATTTTAGTAATTCTTTTTTAGGATCCAAGATGTCAAAATCTTCACAAGATTCCACTAGCTTATCAAAGGGCAGTGATGGGCTGTGATTGTTCCAAACCCAATACTACAAGCAATGAAGAGAGCTACTTCGGGGACTTTCCTGGTCAGAAGGCATCAGAGGGCAGTGATACACCCCAGCTTATCACTGGCCTCCATTCTTCATCTGAGAATTCTTCAAGCAATGAAAGGAACCACTCTGGGGACTCTCCTGATCACAGGGCATTAGAGGGCAGTGAACCACCCCAGCTTACCACTGGTCTCCATTCTTCATCCAAGAATTGTTCAAGCAATGAAAGGAACCACGCTGGGGACTCTCCTGATCAGAGGGCATCTGAGGGTAGTGATACACCCCAGCTTACCACTGGTCTCCATTCTTCATCCAAGAATTGTTCAAGCAATGAAAGGAACCACGCTGGGGACTCTCCTGATCAGAGGCGGGCATCAGAGTGCAGTGATGGTGATACACCCCAGCTTACCACTGGTCTCCATTCTTCATCCAAGAATTTGTCAAGCAATGCAAGGAACCACGTTGGGGACTCTCCTGATCAGAGGGCATCAGAGAGCAGTGATGATGATACACCCCAGCTTACCAAGAATTCTTCAAGCAATGGAAGGAACTTTGGGGACCCCCCTGAGCTTAATAAAGTTCTTCCATCCTTTGCTGATATTAAGGCAATAACCAAACCTTCAAAAGATGCCGATCTGCCTGTTGACGTTCTGCTACTTACAGTTACAAACTGTGAATTCTTAGCTTGTTATAGTGAGCTTAAAAACCCCTATAAATGTTGGTTTGATGGTCTTGGCTACGTTTACTTTTCTGGTGACGGTGAAAGTCAAGAGGAGCTGAAAGTTGCTTTACTAAGATGTTACAGAAATGGTATTGGTCCTGGTGGTTCTCTTATATCTGTAAAGAATGCTGTGTCTGTGCTTAGACCTAAAGCAGTTATTTCCATAGGCACATGTAGTGGCCTCAACCCTGCAAAGTCCAAGTTAGGAGATGTTGTTGTGTCTGCCAAATTAGCAACATATGCATCAAAAGTAGTGACCTGCAATCAAGAGCAGTCAACTGGCATGAGAAGTTATGTGAGCAAACGCTTCCTGGATGTCATTAAGAATTGCGCTGATGGCTGGCAAGCACCTCTGAAGAACCCTGAAGCACAGCAAGTTCAAGTTTATACTGATGCTGAGTTTCTGAGTGGACCAGAACAAGTCAGAGCTGAATGGCGGCGTGATCAACTTGCTGAAACCAATCCTCAAGCAATGGCAATAGAAAGTGACGGAGAAGGTGAGTTAACTGTTTTTAAGCTTCCAGTCTTTATTAGTACTTAACTAAAGCACTTTTTTCCTGACTTCACTTTTGAGCAAGGAAAGATCATGAAAAAAATAATGTAGAAGCATTAAAGGAAAGAAAATGACTTGCTTCAAAGCAATGCAACTAGACGAGTTTTTCTTTGTAAGATTATAATTTTTGCAATTAGTTAATCGCTCCATATTTATTTGAAAACTGATGAATCTCCCTTGCTTTCTACTTTTTTTTTTTTAACCTTAATTTAATTGCAGTTATTTTGTTTTTGTATCATTCCTGGCCCACCTAGACTTGCTATAGCTATTTGCGGTGCCAGGACACTTGTAAAAATATTCATTAGAAAATTTATAATAAAGTCTTGAAGTCTTGAAGTAGGTTCAAGTCTAGAAGAAATGGAAATAATCTGAGTGCATGTAAAATGTAGTCACATATTCATTGTTGGCAAGCTATTACAGTTTGACCATTATTAGATTTGAAATAGGTGTGTCTGTTAACAGTAAATGCCGTTATTTTATTTTTACAGGAGTGTTTACAGCAGCATTTGACTGTCAAATTGAGTGGTTAATTGTCAAAGGAATAGCTGATTATGCAGATGGTTCTCAGTTGGCTTCAGAGAGTTGGTCTTCCTGTGCCAGTGTGATGGCAGCATCTCTTGTTACACACATTTTGAATGAACCTTGTGTTTTTCATTCATGGCCTCATTATCAAGGTATTGATACTTAAAATAATTTTATTTGACATGTGGTTTATTATTATTTATAACCTGAGATCAAGCCCAATTTGAGCGGTTCTCATACATTCTCTTTAACGGTTACCGCTGAAATTGGGCCTGATACAAACTCATTCACGTTTGTGCTCCTTACGGCCAGATTTTGGCCCTAACGCTGATTGCCTGTTAGAACAATACCACAAGATCTGATTGGCTGTCAGAAACGCCGGAAGTTGAAAGCTCTTATTCCTCGCGTGGTTTTTTTCGTGAATGATCTGTCATCAGCGAAGAGAAGGGTCGATTTTGCTGTCTTTCTTATTGTTTTATGGTCTTATGGTAGGAAAATATGCCTTAATATGTGCCATGGAAATTCAGAAAATTCATATGGTTGTTCATATCTTCTCAGGATTTGTTTTTTTTACGGAAAGTGAGTGTATCGCGGAGTTGAATCTCTCTGCAAGTTGTTGACTGCTAACAAGGTGCCTTTTGATTTACCATCAAACGGGTGCAAATCAAAATACTGCTCTCTTTTCGTTTCGCCATGCCCGCTGGAATGTTATTTTCAAAGCAAAACGAAAAAGAGCCTGATCTCAGGTTATATTATTTATTTTTATTGTAATTGGTTGTGGCTTACACTGTACAAATAAATGTATGATACTATAAAATAAATACACTGTGGGACTTTGTCCCGCCCAAAGCAGTATAACTGTTATTAAAATTTGATTCTTTGTTTCTCTCATGATAACAGCTATAGTTTTCACCATTTTGGAGTAAATTTTGCTATGCATGGTTCGTAATTGAAGTTCAATGTAACATGGTGGTTGTTTTATAAAATTAGTAATTTTATAGTACAACAGGCCAGCTTTCTAAAGCAACTTACATGTACACTGCCCCATGGCTATCTTTCATTTCTTAAATAAGCTACAACTGATACATACAGCATTACCTGCAGTATGCTGAATTGTACTTACTGTTTAATGGCTGTTATTTCCGTTTTTTTTGTTTTTGTTTTTTGTATCTAAGTTAGCAATCTTTTTTACTGCAGATTTATCACAACAGAGCTCTGCCAACAGACCAAAAGGACAGGTGCCAAGTCCTTCAGGTACTGGTATTTAATGTACATCACGGTATTATATGTATAAGCAAGCCAGAATTGAAATGTTATTTTCCACTTCTTTTCACTCCCTTTTTTCCCTTTTGTCATGGTACTGGAAAACTGAAAATATCGTCCAGTCCGGAATATCCCTAAATTTAAGGACAGGGCCAACTGGTCACGCGACACTTTTCGACCAATGAGAAGGCGCGCTTGCGTTTATCAACAAACAAATCAAGACATCGCCCCAGTGATCAAAAATTTTCAAAACAGCGGACGGAGTAAGACAGAATCAGTCATCCTTTCGAGGCTCTTAGGCATATTTTTAAGACCTTTCATGAGGCATAAACAATTTTTTAAGTGGACAGCGCATCGTCAACACATTTTGTGGCTTATTTCTTCTTTCGAACAAAGCGATGTATAGGCGAGATTTTTGGTCGGTTTTCAAGTGGAGGGGGACAGGGGGGCGGGAGCCCGGGAGAACAGGGGGCGGGAGGGGTACGGGAGACGGGAGAAGAAAGGGCGGGAAGCGGGATCTCTATGATGGCGGGAAGCGGGAGAGAAATTCCAAAAGGCAAGCTTTCGTTAATTGTTACTGCTCATCATCCAGTCAAAGAAACGAACCCAACAACGTTTCCTGACTTCCATTTAACGTTCTCCGAGGCCCTAAATCAAAATTTTAATGCGAGAAAAGTCAAAAAACGTAAATTCGCACTCGGGATAGAAAAAAGAGCATTACTTCCGGTGAAATTGGAAAACTTCGTTCATCGCCTTCGGACCCGATTTAGTGAAGAATGTGCACATCTACTAGAAGTTGCCGATGTAAGAACATTCCTCACACTTGTCAATGAGTTTTTTAACAGCGAATTGCGACAAGTAACAGACACACCCACCGTGCTAGATTGTGCGATGAACTTCGTGGAGGCTGCGGATGAGACCTTAAAGAGAATTGCCTGGCCTGGATATATTTGCTTTACTCGGGAGAAACAGCACTACGAGTTACCATCACACTTTTCAATTAAGTATGAAGATTTGCTCCCAGTGCCACAAGAACCAACTACGTTCCTGAATAAGGAGGACATCAAACGTCTTAACGATTGGAGAAATGAGTTTGGACTAGGGGTTAGGCAACATTCGGTCCGAAATTCTTTCACGAAAGACAAAGCCGGTACTCTTCCCTTTTACATGTACATGTCGGAAGAGTCATACAAAAATGCTGAAGAACAAGCTCTAACATCAATGCAAGAGCTATTTAAGGCTGTCAGTTCTGCAAAGGAAGCAGATACACCAACGAATCCTCCAGGGAATAGCAGTAGCTGCGACGAAGAGCCCGTGACCGAGCCTGAAAATGGAAATCAAAGCGATCTCAACACTCATCAGGCACCACATACTGGAATTTATGCAATCAGAAGCAAAGCCAACTTTTTTTCAGTTTTTATTTCAAGCAAGATAGACGCAAATGATATCGTTGGTACTAATTATGTTATCATCGATGAAAGTTCTTTTATCTTTCAAACGTCTGGCGAAGAAGCACTATGCAAGAAGAGTAACATTATTTGCGAAATAAGCAAAGATGCAATGCGATTATTTGATAGCCGTTTGGAAGTAAATGAAGAAACATTCTGTAAGATTCTGTCTGACTGTCGAGGCGAATGTGATCTGGAAGCCAATGAAAACGAAGAAAATCTAGAAAGTTCCCTCGACTCGGAGGAAGAGGAGGCAGACTTTACTGCTCTAACTAACATTTGGAGTAGGAGGAGATCAGTGCGACCTCCTCGGCGCATGGAAGACTTTTTCTAGTTTGTTTACTGTAGCAAAATACCGGCACTTTTTACACATATTGCAACCTGTTCCCTGTCCTGTTATTTAACTTGTAACAAGCCAATAACAGCAAAACATTCGTTTCTTCAAATGCTTTTTGTTAAAATCGGACATAGATGCATCATTCCGATGTAAAAATGTATGTGTAACCGTTAAACCTCCCCGCCGATGTTTGATGAAAGATACAACCTCTCGAGCAAATATGAATAGGTTTGAGATTTGATAACCAGCAAACAATAATACTCCACCAGCACTAAACTGAACGCTTTAAAATGCAAACGGTTAACGAGCATGCAATTATTGTCTCGTTGAAGTCAGTTTTTATAGCTTACGACTGCTTACGAAAAATAACGAAAACTAACCGCGGTGGATATGCAATTAGTACAATTAGACGCTGGGAACTAGACAGGAGTACTGAACTCTACCGTAACGTTTGGCCCCTTCGACTTCATTTTGGCATGATCCCCGTAATTTCGGGATTCCTAAATGCATGTTAATGCATCTTTGATAACTGCAATAGCTATTACACTGCACAGTGGACTGAGACTATTGTCGCTGTAGTGGGATGTCAGAAGCGGTGGTCAAACCTAGATAACCAGGTTAGTGAAAACTCAGTTTAACTAAGAAAACTGACTTGTAACAATTTTCATCTTTGGCAAATTACCCTACAGCTTTAACACTAAACCCGGGCTTCTGATCTTTTTAACTCGTGGGTACGCGCGAGCGTACCACGAGTTCTTGCAGGGACAGAGATATGCAAATGAGTCACTCGCTCACTCGTAGTAGACGCACTTCGTAATTAATCGGGTCCGAACTCGAGAGCGCGAAGATCTATCGTTTCCAAAGAAACACGCGCTCGCCGAAGTTCGGTAGCATGAAATTCCTCGCTGAGAGCGTGCATCGTGCGCTACAGCACGGTTAGGATAGAGGTCTTACCACATTTAAGACACGCAGGAATCTTTCAAATTAGTACGATTCAAAAGCCTTTGACCCGTCCAGGCGTTAAACTTGACGAGAAGATGAGCATTTGCTCTTCGACTCCTTCAACTTCGACGCTGGCTTGATCTCCTACCTTGTAGTACTGTAGTAGGTTATGTGTATGAATGAATTTATGGCGGTCAGTATAAAACACGGACTGCGGACTACGGACTGCGGACCGGGTATAAAATACGGACTATAAAATACGGACTGGTGAAATGTGTGGTAAATAAAGGCACTTCTTCTTCTTCTTCTTCTTCTTCTTCTTCTTAAGGACTCCCCAAGATCACGAAGGGAAATGGATGTGAGTTTGAGCATTACCTTTAAAATAACAGCGGAAATCGAGATAAGAAAACATAAGCTAATGTTTTGCGTCCTACTTCGCGGGGGAGTTGTGTCGGCTTTGTATCGCATATGTTCTTTCATTGCCATGAAATGCTTTTACATTGTTTTTTACTGTTAGTAGCCTGGTCTCAATTAGCCTTAATTTCATCCGGTTGCTTCGAGTCTTTTTTTCAATCGGTTAAGTACGGTTCGATCGTTTGCCCCGGTCGTTTGCCGGCGGAAGTTCCATGGAAAAGGCATTAAACTTGAAACTTTTCACCAAATCATGGGACCATTCTCAATGGCGTAGTGGCTAAGTGAGGTCGGGTTAACCCGAAGGTACAGGGTTAAAATTCTGCTAAGGACTTTCTTTTCCCTTTTTCCTTTTTTTCTTTTTTGTTTTGTCTTGTTTGCTTATTTGTTTTGCTGTTTTTTTGTTGTTGTTGTTTTTAAATATATACTTAAATAACTGTTACTAAAGTGCAATAAACAGCACGAAAAGTATTGGGTTTTCCAGAACAAGGATGGTATATTTATAATCTGAATTTCTATCATTTCCTAAAATTCACCGTGGGAAAACCAGAGGTGATAACTAATTGATTATTTTCTAAACAACGTACCCACGAGCTGACGATAGTCTTTCTTTGATTAATTTACATGATGATGGGAAAAATACAATAAAGGGCGGGAGTCGGGAGACAAAGGAACAAAAAGGTACGGGAGGCGGGAGAACGGGGTACGGGAAGCGGGAGGTTGTCACCCCCCTGTCCCCCCCCCCCCCCCTTTCAAGGTAGGTGAACAAGTATCCATTATTTTTTCGATTCAGAGATTTTGTACGAAGTTAAGGATATTTTTCCTCGATTGTCATGTCGATTAACTTTTATCATGTTGAATGTGGGGATGGTAGACAACCTAGAATTTTGGTAGACAATTTTTGAATTCCGAGGTCCAAAACACGTACGTTTTCCACTCCCGGGTTTCTCACAGAGCCGTGTTATTACTTTTTTTCGCATTAGTACGAGCCTTTGCCTTTTTTCTTTTCAAGGGAAAAACAACTTTATTAGTCTTATGGATATTCACGTCCAACATCTCGCCTCACTTTGCCGAATTTGCGGAGATGAAATTGAAGATCATAAGCGCAAGGTACAGTATGTGGTCCTTGGTCCGCGCAAGTCCCCGATGCCCTTGATCCGCGTCTTTTCCGAAAATGATAAAATGTTTCGTCAAGAGAAAAAATACGTTGAATAATCAAAGATATCGTGATTAAGTGATTAGCATTCTTTCATATGACGAAGTTTCAGTCTTCTTACTGCGGGTGAAGACGCGAAATTAAAGTTTGTTGACAGGTAGGTTAATTTGTCTTTCTTGAAGTTTGGATTTTTGCGGCACCGTAAATTACCTGGTCATGTTTACTTAGCCTACGAATAACTAAAACGCAACGGGAAGACTTGCCTTTTTGCAGAACAGGTTTTCAGATCAACTTATTTCTCCTGTTGGAAGCATGTTGCTGTAGACGCTGAATTTTTTGTTTTAGCGACTCTTGAAAAATATCACCAAATTTCGCTTAGCGGTCCTTGGTCCGCGTCCTATGACCTTGGTTGAATAAAACTTTCCAAAGTAAAAACGACGGCCTTTGTTTTCGAAGAATGTTTTGAAAGTCGTCCCTATACATGTCTACAAGTTCTCTTCTTTAATACCTCTAGTACATACAGAGTTTTTGGTAATTATTTTCGACCGCGCTAAAAACCGCTCGTCGACGCTCGTGTGGGAGACTCGAGGAGACTGTTGTCAGAAGTCTTTGAAAGAAAAGCGGATTATTTTATGCTCACAGTATCTTCCGAAAAAACTTTAGCTTAATTGCATCAAGAAAAGAAAAAAATACAAGAAATACTGTGAAAATCACGTTTTCGTGTGGAAACTATAACATTTTTACGTTTTTATCGTGCTGCTTACCTGAGACGCGGACCAAGGACCAGATTCGCGGACCAAGGACCATCGAAAACGGTCGCCTTTTTGCGAATTCCTAGCAAAATATTTATGTCTGGAACTTGAAACTTCAGGATTATTGACAGGAACATAAAAGCTATCTTCAGGGAGTATTTCAGCTCCTTACATGAAGATTCGGGAAAGATATTCAAGTTAATGACTTTTACACGCGGACCAAGGACCACATACTGTAGATACTAACCGCTTTGTTTCTGAAATTCACCAAATCTGGAAAGATTTAGTGTTGTTGAATTCTCCAAATGTTTATCCACCGTTAGAAAACAATCAAAGAAAGAAGGCAAATTTCAAGTGTAAATGATGTATTTCGCTACTCATTGAACATGCACTGATTATCTGGGATAAAATTAAAGCGTTGCAGGTACTACAACAAGGAAAGAAAGCACCAGATGCGTGAAGTCAAAACGAAACAACACAAAAAAAAAACAAACAAGAAAAATTAATAAATTTGAACTACTTTTTATTCTTGTTATGATGACTGGTTCTTTGATTCTTGTCCTGTAGAAGTTAATAGGTAGTACCAATCCTGTTTTGTACGATCTCAACAAATTTTCACTCTCTCTCTATAAGGCTATTTCTACACGGGACCAGTTTGCTTCTATCAAAAATCTTGCAAGCCATGCCAGTGAAGCCACGACCTCTGTGATCGGTCCGGAATCAGTTCGAACACCCCAGTGATTCTTTGCAATGATTAATGCTCTTATTCTCTTACATGAATTTTTTTTCTTTGAAATATTAAGTGTGAAACCTAGACGATTACTGTAAGCTCATCTTTAATTCTGTCCGACTCCGTCCGCTGTTTTAAAAATTTTTGATCACTGGGGTGATGTTTTGATTTGTTTGTTGATAAACACAAGCGCGTCTTCTCATTGGTTGAAAAGCGTCGTGTGACCAGTTGGCCCTGTCCTTAAATTTAGGGATATTTCGGACTGATTGTATTTTGACAAAATTATAGTCATAGATTCCAACGAAATTAAGGAAATCATACTTCCAAGCCACAACCCTCATAAAGTAAGAATTCCTGTTTTTTACCGACTTGAACCGTTCAATAAAAAATGCTAGACTACCATTTCTGCATCTATCCCCAGACCCTTTGGAACTAACCTCCTACTACTTGGTGTGTTTCAGAGGATAGAGTTGTTAAGATATATAATTTTCTATAACAGATGATCCTGCAACGGCTTTTTTGAAGTGGTGTCAAAATCAACTATGCTCATTCTACAACAGTACCGCGAGCCAGTTAATGATTACTCCTTGGGATCGAGATAATACCATGGACATTGATGAGGTGTATGTACAGGTAACACTGCTGAGAGACGACAGAAAACTTGCTGAAACAACACAAAAAAAGCTTGAAGATTACAGTGAGATATTTGCAAGCCATGGTCATCATCTAATTCCTAAGAGAATTTTAGTGTATGGGGGGCCAGGAATAGGAAAATCAACTTTCGCAAAGAAACTTGCCGTGGATTGGTCACGCGGCAACAAAGAAATCCTAATTAAGAAGTTTGCTGTTGTACTTCTAATCAAGCTCCGAGATGTTTGCAACACGAAGGACTTCTGTGCTGTACTAAAAAAGGCCGAACTATTGTCTGCTGATGTCTCTGTGGTGTGTAATCAGTTGCATGATTACATTCGTCGTAACCAACAGAAAGTCCTACTTATTTTAGACGGCTATGATGAATACAGCGCCGAAAAATCATCGCCAGTTCATCTGATTTGGAAAGGCAGTCAATTGAGAGATTGCACTCTTCTTGTGACAACACGACCGCTGAAAAAAGATGAGTTAAGACCAGGAAGTCATGCTCAGTTTGAAGTTAATGGGTTTGATGAGAGGCAAGTTGAAACATTTGCTCGTAAGTTTCTTCGCTACCAAACAGAAGTATTAAAGTTCGCAGATTTCTTGGATGAACGCGACCTGTGGGGCTTGGCGGAAATACCACTCCTATTGTTAATGTTGGTTCTAAGCTGGAAGAAATATCAAGGACCATTAACATCCCGCTCAGACCTGTACTACAAATTTTGCCAGACGCTGCTTGATCACGTTACCACAAAAACATCAGATGAGATACCTAGAAGCATGGATGAATACAGAGAAGACCTTGTAAAGTTAGGGGAACTTGCCTGGCAGGCACTTTTAAATGGCTGTCTTTATTTCAAGCTTAGCAACATGCCTGAGGACATTCGGTTATTCCTCAAGAAGTTTATCGATTTTGGCTTTCTACAGACTTCTAACCTTTCAGACTCTCCTCATCCTGAGAAGCTGGCGTACTTTCTCCATAAATCGGTGCAAGAGTTCCTTGCCGCCTCGTTTTTAGTTTGTGATTTAAAAGATGCCAAGGAATCCTTCAATTGTTTGTCTAAAGTCGACTCATTTAAACGTTTCATGGAGCTATTTGAAGTTTTCAAATTTGTTTCGGAGTTGTCATCAGGAGCTACCGTTGCTGTTTTTAGCCATCTGAAGATGATAGGAAAAAAAGAATCTCTGTCTGAGTACAACTTCTGTGAAAACCCCTCTATTGAGGAGCTCAGTAGAAAACAAGAACAGTTTTTTCGTATTAGTTCCGATCTTTTTTTTTCTTGCCCTGCTTCAGAAAGGAAAAATGTCTATCCTTCATTTCTGCAATGCGTTAATGGTCTTTTATTGATAGAGGACGAACAACTACCTCAAGTTTCCAGCGAACATTTCCTGAGATCAACAAATTACAATAAGCCAGATTATGTATTTTTTGATGTAGAGCATGTATCGGCAGGTTGGGATGATCAAATGTTCTCTGTCATGTCCGATTTGGACACTGTTTTTGTGACATGTTCTGGTGAGGTAAAATCCGTCAATAGGTACCACTGTTCATGTCCTGGTAACTATTTCATTAAGAAAGTCGGACATCGATTTCTGTTGTATCCAACTCTCTTCATATCCGTGCCCATTGGACTGCTTACATCAGCACCAGAAACCTCTCTTCGAGAGCCTGATCACAAGTTACAGAATCATGATGTTTGCAACTCTTTGCAGTTAACTGAGAAAACATCTGACCAGACTCTGACACACTCTCTGTCATATTTGAGAAAGATTAAAATTAGGGGTATTGAGGACCCATCAAGTGAACTTGTCATTTTACTGAATAATCTTCACCAAGTGCCTCGACTATCTGAGCTTGATTTACATCATGTTGGTATGGGGAATCAAGAGTGTCAGTCACTTGCCTCTGCTTTAAAGTATGTTGACAAGTTACGCGTACTAAGGTTATCAAGAAACCCACTCGGTCACGGGATAAGTGAACTTGCCAAACATCTGCACAGTGTACCTCACCTGAAAGAGCTGGACCTGCATAATACACAGATGGGTGAAGAGGAAGTCACAGCTTTAGCCCATAGTTTAAAGAATGTGACTCAGCTGAGTGAACTTTACTTATCAAACAACTCACTCGGTCACGGAGTAAGTGAACTTGCTAAACACCTGCACAATGTACCTCATCTGAAACAGCTGCGCCTGGATAATACACAGATGGGTGAAGAGGAAGTCACAGCTTTAGCCCATAGTTTAAAGTATGTGGCTCAGCTGAGTGAACTTTACTTATCAAACAACTCACTCGGTCACGGAGTAAGTGAACTTGCTAAACACCTGCACAATGTAAGAGACCTGCACCTGGATGATACACAGATGGGTGAAGAGGAAGTCACAGCTTTAGCCCGTGCACTCGTGTACCTACCAAAATTGAGGTTCCTTGACCTTGACAAAAATCCGCTGGGCCGCGGAGTGACTGAACTAATCAAGTGTCTCAGAAGTAATCCTCGGCGTTTCGATCTCGATCTGAGCGAGGTTCAACTGACAAAGAAAGAAGCGACTGAGCTGTGCACTTTTGCAAATGTAAGGGGCAGCAGCTTGTCCACAGATTATCATGTAAGTTTCTCTTTTGTTATTTGCATTATTAATGCTCGTAATACCCAGGAACTTGCTGGTAGACGAAAAGGAAGCGTTCTTCAAAGGAGCTGTGTCACCATTCTTATCCATACCAAAAAGACACACTGATTTTTGTAAAAGAAAACTTGTCGAATAGTGGTCCAGTCGTGACAACAATTGCCAATGTATTTGGTCTGTCTTTAGATGTCCCGCAGGGTGGAATAGATTGCAATCATACTCCATCAATAATAGTACTACGTCAGTGGACAAATATGGATTTCAAGATCAAACTCAAGTTCTGTTAAAAGACCACTATATCAGTCCACTAAAATTATAGTGATAACTGTCTGTGTTGGCTTTAATAGATGACCAGGATGAAAGTGGATTACACTTTGAAAAGTTTTGACTTCTTTGTTTGATTTCTTTACCATTTCTTTTTCAAAAAAAATAAATGCGGTTTCTTCGTGGTTATAGAATACTGAGGGATTAGCTCAGCGAAGTATCAACTTACGAAATGTCAAAATTTAAATAGCTATTAGACATTTCATAACTTTCCGAAATCAACAATCTATTATTGTATTTTCGAAGGATTGTAAATTTAGCTTGGTAGCATTTACCTCACCTTCTGCAGACCGTTCAAAAAATTTTTTAAGGTTGAGTGGGGACATAAAAATCTTGAGCAGCTAATGTGTAGTTCAAAAAATATCCATCCCCCACCTCCCACGCAGGGCACTTTTGTTTTAGACCCCTCACCTCACCCCCGCCTAGAATTTCCATTCCAGGGGGTGCTTATCATACCCCCCCCCCCCCCTTCCACCCCCTGGAATTTCCGTAATATTTCAACTTAGTTGGGTACCCACCGGAAAGAATATTTCCGTCAAAAATGCTAATTATCCCTGCGATAAAAAGAGAAAAAGATCTTCTTCTTTATGTTAATACAGTGTCAAATAATCTGAATTTTGTCTTGTAGAGGTCTTTCTTAGTTAATTATTAACGGCAGCCAGGGAGGCGGTACGACGACAGTGTTACCTAAACTATCGTACAAGCCATGAAAAAAGCACTCAGCCGACCAAATCATCGATGAGAACAATAATTTTGCTCTGAAAGACCGATTAACAGTAAAATAACTGATAGCTTGCTCATCACTCTTAGTCGGAGTCCTCGGAAAAAAGACTCGAGAGGCCACCCCTCACCCCCTCGGAAATTGCCCCTTTTTGGACCCCCACGCCGTCCCCTCCGAATTTCCGTTGCCCTCCGTTGAGGGGGGTGGGGGGGGGGGGGGCTGTGGGGAATGGATATTTTCTGGAACTACACAATTTTACTAGTAAAGCAAGGCACACGTTTGCTTAAGTTTCAACCAATGCACTGTACTGTACCGTGTATTTTAAGCCAACATTTGGCATGTTGTGGTTTGTTTTGCCTTAACTGGCGTTTTTTAATGCTCCATGGAAAGTCAGTAGAGCGCTTTACTGTAACAGCGGGAGGTCACGGGTTTGATTACCGTGACTGTGCTAATTCTTAAGACACTAAGTAGTGAAGGCACTACCTTTCTTCTGCGTTGCTCTAATCACGAAGAACTGTCGGTCCCGTCTCCAGTAGAAGACATAAAAACTGTCCCCAGCTAGTAAAGTGGAACCTCGACATGACGAAGGGCCAAAGGACTGGCAAAATTATTTTGTTCGTTTTAACGAGGTTTCGTTTTATGCAGGTTCTTTTTTATCTATGTCGTTATCACTGGGGTAAAGAAAATCGTCCGTTATACAGAGGACTTCGTTATATCGAGGTTCCACTGTACTTCCGTGCAAAATACATTCACACTTAAAGTTAGGTAGGGTAATGATATAAGGCGGACTGGCGAAGCTTTCGATTCTTTCATCGCATTTGCTACTTTGCACGAAGAGCCTGTCTACTTTTTTGACCATTAGCGGCTGCTCAATTCTTCCGCGGGGTACGAGAAGATCAAGACAAAACCAATAATTTCTCTGTTTACAAAGATTTCCATTTAGAAGGACGAATACACGTGTGCGTTTCGTTAAAGTAATGACGTTTTGGTTCACGCTGAGGTGGATAGGTCATTAGAGACATGTCATTGTAGTAGCAGAACAATCATGGCCACAATTTGCGCGATAACACGAACTAACTTTACGTTTTATTTAATCCGTTGCTTTTTTTTTCTTCATCGTTATGACAAGGATTGGAGTTATTTAGATGGCAAACTTAAGCATCGGCTATTTACAGAGGCAGAACTACAAGAAGAGGGAGTCACATTTGATGAAGAGTGAAAACGGTTACCCTGCTCACCACACCAAAAGCGTGAAGAGACCTGGACACTAAACGAACCACTACCAACTGCCAACAGTCATTTAGGTATTCCCGTATTTAAAGTTTCTCTCTTTGGTATCCCTCCAATTTTAGCATACCCGCATTTTGGGTGCCCCCTAATTTAAGTATCCTCGCATTTTGGGTACCCCCTAATTTGCGCATGCCCACGTTTTGGTATCACCCTAATCTAAGTTTCTCGCATTTTGGTTGTCTCCCTGATTTAATGTCAATTTATTTAAAGCGTATGAACGAAGTATAACGAGTGATATCGACAGGTTTACGAAATATTCAGCCATAGCTGGGTAAAAGATGAGGGCATACTTTAAAGTGTTCAGACACATGCACGTGTGGCACGCAGATTACGAACAAAATTTTTATTCAAAAGTAACAAACGGGCTTTGAATCACACCTTATTTCAGTGATTTTTAATAATATTGAAATAAAAATAAGGAAATGAAAATTAAAGGGTGGAATTAATTAACCATAATTATCATAACTACATATCTCGCTCGGAAATTGTGCTTTAGTCGGGACACCTTCGGGAGTCTCAAGATTTGACTTTTTCGACAATTTTGTGCCCAAGAATTCAGCGCAGATACAAAACTTCACGAGCTGGCACTGCGGAGGGATAAACGTGGTAGACTGTAGTGTGTTATGTATTGAGCGGAATTCTAAAAGAGCGCTTTTATTAAAAGATATAAGGCGTTAATTTCAGGGATGACAGGTTTTCCTCATTTAAACGATTATATCTTGCTGGCAAACTTCAAATTACAAAATATTCTCTATACATGACACACAAGAGGTTTCGACCGATCATTTATTGATAAAATCATAGAGTGGTATCTTCTATTCCTTCCGAAAACTTGGACACAAAATCACGTTTTTCTGACATGGTACAAAGCCTTAAAGCATCGATCACTGTAAAGCGCAATCTATCTGATCTATCAAATAAAAAAACAACCCTCGTAAACTTCAATCATTTCATAATGTCTCAGTAAAATTTTATTCTAAATCGCCTCTAAAACAGCCGAGATATAAGCGTTTTAAAAGATGTAGGACAAGTAAAATTTTGCCTTAGGGAAAGTTCATTTAATATGACAAGGGGGGGGATGAAGATATTGAAACTCGAAGCTTGAAATTTTAGCAGCCCCCCTCGCTAGCGGTTCAATTTTTTAGGAGCCCCCTCCTTGGTAGTCGAAAAAATTTCAGAGCCCCCCCCCCCTCCTCCTTCAATTCCTTTGCTCCCCTGAAAAAAGATCGCTAGACTGTGTTAAATATATTTACCGTTATTGTCTTCAATGGTTTATACTATGACAAACTTGAGATACAATTTTCTAAAGCATTTTTGGGATGAACAAGAGTGTAATAATTACTGAGACTACATTTGTTATATCTGTAAACCACGTGATATAGCTGAGTTGCACAGGTCATTAAATTGTTGAGTTGAAAACCATCCGATCTGTATGATGATGTCGTGTGTTGGTTTTGAAGTATACAAATTTTCGGAGCCCCCCCTCCTAGCGCAACAATTTTTTCAGAGCCCCCCCTTCGGGTGTCTAAAAATTTTCGGAGCCCCCCCTCAATATCTTCATCCCCCCCCCCCCCCCTTGTCATATTAAATGAACTTTCCCTTATGAACTTATTCATTACATACTGACATAGGTGTCTGTTTATAAGGCCGCGGCCACTTAACTTTGTTACAAGAGTTCTTGTTATTTGTTTTGTTGCGGTTTCTTTCAAAATAGCCCAACTGAACTGCAGTTTTTATTTTATAACGGTGGACTACCAGCACACTCATAGATCTTCAAAACAAAGTTAGACTGGAAGGCGCGTGTTTTAAAAGGGAATAGGCAAAAACCACCAGCTTTCAAAACACACAAATGATTTTACGTAAGCATGCAAGATCTTTTTGTGTGCAAATTAATTGCATAATTAAGGGCAACCTTTAAACAATAACACCAGGCCATTTTATTGGATTTCTCGTCCAAGGTACCAAAATTAATGCGAGCAGCTTGCGGGGCTGACATGATTCAGGTGGGCACGTCTCTTGTGCTGAAGGATGGTACCTTCGAAACATCAACACAAATCCCAAGGGATGTTAGTATCCCGGTAGGGTACCAGGGGATACCCAGAGTACGCTGCGAAGGATAGTACCTCGAAACAACAACCCAAATCCCAAGGGATGTTAGTATCCCGGTAGGGTACTAGGGGATACCCGTAACACTGACCTGAAATAATGGAAAAACTCACATCACGAGGGATTTAAATTTCGGAGGCACCCAAAACACAGGGATACCCAAATTAGGTTGGAGCAGATCAAGAGATTTTGTACTACTTAGTGTAGATACTGCATGCGATGCGTAACTATCATGGGTAAAACCAGGAGTCCATCAACCTCACGAGTCCATCACTTGTGTGAGGCCTTGGTCACAGCGTGTCAGATTTTTCCATCCAATGAGAGCAGAGTAAAATTTCCAGCAATGGCGCAGCGCATGAGATTTTTCATGACGAATTTTCAGTCGACGAGAGTTAACTGTGTTCATTTCGTTGAAGAAACCTGAGTAATAAGTAAGGACCAGTGGGGCTTCGTCTAGAACATCATGTCCCATTTTGGATCGTGTGGTCGCTTTTGAACAAAGTGAATTTTGCGGAAAAATAACTCTTAAAATAGGGGAAACGCCTAACGTAGTATGATGTTAATTACTGACCGGCGCGGGTTGGTGGTGGGGGGGGGGGATGATTCCCATATAATACGGATAGGGATGCTCGTCGGGAAAGTAGAATGAAGACCCTCAAGGAGACGATACTTCAACAAAGTATGGTGGCGTTTGGCCTTTTTGAGATACAATTTTTTCACGCACAGTCTCAAGGAAGAGACAATGAACTCATCTAGCCCTAGACGATGCCTGTATGGAAAAAGATATTGGCTTTGCGTCCTGGCCACCCTAAGTGAGACCAAAGTTCGCAATCCCTACCCCTAAGCAAGAAGACGAGCTTCCCCGTCACTTTTACATGGGCTCCTCCCAGTGATGCTGAGAAGAAATGGGCTCCTGGTATTACTTGATTTGTAACTCAACTTAGAAGCGCCATTAATTTTCTTATACAGCTTTTTACACTTAAACGGAAACGCAAAATAGTTCATTAAATTTTTAGCTGTTTCATATTATGGTTCAAAACTCGATGACACATGGATTTTTAGCCTGTGTCTCATTCGTTTCCGTTTCCTTTAGGCCAAGCGGGGCAAGCACTGATGATTTGCGAGCGTATTGGGTAAAAAGGAACAAAAGATTCCAGGAGTAGGGACTGGGGTGGAGAAAGAAAGAAAAGTAACCTCTCCTTCTTGGTTAAAAGGAACCGGAAATGATTTTCGACTCGTGCTACAACCAGTTGCAAAAATGTTGAGACACTTTCACGAAAACCCAGCCTTTCCTACTTCAAATCACTGCTAGTCACGCGTCTGTGGATGTACACTCACCTCCCTCCTCCCCTCCATTCAGAGTTGTTCCTCCAAGTTTTGAGCATGGTCTTATAATGCTAGCAACTTTGATAAGGGGTGGAGGGGGGATCACAAGCACAAGATCATGGAAAGGCCATTTAAGGTCATTTAAGCCAAAATATGGTACAGCGTCTTAAGTACTTTTGCAACTGTCTGTAGCTATGCCGTGTAACTGGTGCAACCGATTAAAACCTAATACCCTCTTGAAGCCACTCTTTAGGTATATTGAGCACAACCCCTACCCAATATTTAAAGCTGATTTCCGTTTTCCTTAGTGATAGTCGCTGTTGCGTAAGATGCAAACGATTCAAAATGTCTGTTCAAAAAGTTCCTAATTTTGCATTGAAAAGTGTGGTTTTCATATAATCCTCGATATCATCCAAGTCGCCCAAATAGTCTAAAAATGTGGTGATTGAGACAATCAATACCAGGCTTAAGTGTTAATCCCCATGTACTAACTGGTGCCGTTGACTGTTCATTAGCAGTGACTAATAACAGTTCAGTGTGACGTCCCCAGGGTACCCATGGTGCGTCTTACCCTTATATTACCTGGTGAAGTTGACTGTTCATTAGCAGTGACTAATAACAGTCCAGTGTGACGTTCCCAGGGTACCCATGGTGAGTCTTACCCTTGTATTACCTGGTGAAGTTGACTGTTCATCAGCAGTGACTAATAACAGTCCAGTGTGACGTCCCTAGGATACCCATGGTGAGTCTTACCCTTGCATCACCTGGTGCAGTTGACTGTTCACTAGCGGTGACTAATAACAGTCCAGTGTGACGTCCCTTGGGTACCCATGGTGAGTCTTACCCTTGTATTATAATAACAGTCCAGTGTGTTTGGTGGTATTACTCCGTTTTTTCCCTTTTGTAAGCCGTTTCACTGAGTCAAGATACAGGCTTCCAACTGCAGAGCAGTTTTATCAGTTTGCACAGAAATTCTAGTTACTTGTAATGAACTCGCAAACAAATCGGTATCGTACAATATGACGAACATGTGCTTATGAACACGACCTTATGAACTGTTCATTAGCAATGGCTAATAACAGTTCAGGGTATATGTTGATATTTCTATGGTCGTACGTTTTGTTGATCTGTCTCACTAGGACAGTATACACGCTTTGAAGTACCGAGTGATTTTATCTGTAACAGTGTCAGGAAAATGTGGATTCCATGAACTGTCAAACAAATTATCATTGTACAATACGATGTACCTGCGGTTTAAACTGTACATAATTTATATATATACGGTGATGTTTTCATAATGCTACATTTTAAAGAATGTTAGTTTTTTTCAAGTAATACGGATGAGATTATATTTTCTACCTGCGAGTTTAGATTCGCAAGAATGTGAAACTACGGTTGCTTTTTGAATTCAGATTCAGGTTCAGAGTAAATTTGTTCCCTGTTCTGTTCATTGACAGTGATTAATAACAGTCCAGTGCGTTTATTTTGTTATTAATGCTGATTTACTTAGCTGTGGCAATATTTAGAATGTATCCAGATGCAGCACAAGTTTCTCAGTTTTATTGAAATGAGCTGGCGCGCAACTCAGCATTGTAAAACTAAATATGAACCTTAAACTGTACGTCATTTACGGATCTGCAGTGATGTATTTTTACTAACAATGTTAGTTATTGTGGCTGATGCAGATAAAGTTTTTCCAAAGTTTTTTAGATAGTCTTATTTAAAAAAAAATTGAGATCGCTATCTGGATACAGATCTGCGTTTCTAAATTTTCCTGTACTGTTTATTAGCAGTGACTAATAACAGTTACTTCTATTAGATAATCTACAGTTATGAATTTTAAATACTACGATGCAAATTTATGATAAAAAATAGTCGCTCTGTTGATTCAGATCCGGGTTCAAAACAAATTTGTTGTATGAACTGTTCATTGGCAGTGACTAATAACGGTTCAGTGTGTTAAGTGGGTGACTCTGATTATAGATTTTGTTCGTGAAAGTCATTCAGTTAAGCAATATACACGCTTCCAAGTGAAGAGCAAGCTTCCTTTTCTCTTATAACAAAATTGTCATTTCCATGAACTGGCAAAAAAAACTAGGATTGACAAAACGATGAACATGATCTTTCAACTTTTTATCATTACATACATATTATATGGTGATGTAGGCATAATACAAGGGTTTACATTTCGTTTGTGTAAGCGATGCAGCTGTTATTATTCCTACCATTCAGTTTACTGAATATTTTTAAGTAATTAAGAATGCTTTTTGGATTCAGATCCAGGTTTAGAGTAAATTTGTTGCATGTACTGTTCATTAACAGTGATAAATAACAGTTCAGTGAAATTACACCAATCGTTCATTTTGTTATTGAAGCTGATTCACAATCTGG
>NC_133214.1:5242435-5302435 GCF_958299795.1 Porites lutea
CAATTTCAACAGACGCGTGCAGAGAACGCCTCCGTTTCTGACCAGCTTTAATCCCCGTCATTCACAGGTTAATTCTTCATAACCAGCTGACGCAGATCAAATTTGGGAGATGCTTATAGTTCGAATTTAGAGAGTTTTCCTCTGACGTCACGGTGGCCATACTGGTTTCCATGACAATGACACGGCGGCCATGTTGTTGTTCCAAACCAATCTTCCTGGAGTTGAAGTCTATTCTTCAGTCAAAAACTTGTCCTTGTCGAAAAGACTCTTTGAAAATAATTTTCTCAACTACTTTTTGTAGCCTTCTTGTACACTTACTTTTTTCACGCTGTAGGTTATCAGTTTTACAAAGCTACAATGCGCAATCAATATAAACAGCAGAGGCGGATCCAGGGGGAGGGTTGAGGGGGTTGCAACCCCCCCCCCCCCCCCGCCCATTTGGTAAGTTTTCAAACTTGTCTGGCTACCCATGTCTATCCCTTTTTCAAAACAAAAATAATACATCGAGTTATAATATAAATTTCGGTCCAATCGATCATTACAAGAAGACAGTAGCTATTCCTTTTCTTGACTCCTTAATCATCCAAATGTAAGAACGATTTTTGACGAAGATCGCCGCGCCCGCAATTTGCTTTGTCTAGTGCCATCGATTATTGTAAATAAGGCACTGCAGCTGGATGATGAAGTAGAAGGAATGCTGTTCTGGGAGAAAGACAATACATTTCCCAAACCCCTTGGAAATGAGGTACTTAGATGGCAAATACTCTGGCAGTCAACAGATAGGGAGCTTCCAGAGAACTTTTTATTAGCACTTAACGCTTGCAATGAAGATGCTCTCCCAAACATCTATTGTCTTCTGGTCATCGTCTGCACCCTAACTGGGGCACCCTACCGATCGCAAGCGCAAAAGCTGAACGATCGTTTTCATTGATGAAATGAATCAAGACCTGCTCTAGGTCAACGATGCCTGAAGAGCGATTCTCTGATCTCGCAGTGATCACCACGCACTACTCCGCGAGATTCGAGGTAGAGGTAGACGAGATATGCCAGAAAGCCTTTGTAAAGGCTTATTTAAGAACGCTCTTTCAAGGTAGTCTGATTGATTTAATAGGCGGGTAAACGAAAGACAAACAACTATCGTTGTTGCACTGTACTCAAATTTGACAAATTCATACCTCTGAAGTCAAAATGAAGAAAATCTACATATTCAAACATTACCTCCCCTCCCCTCCCCCATTCCTTTGGTTCTGGGACGTTTGCCTTGAACTCTCATACTTACAAACCCCTCTTTGAAAAAAGCGTGGATCCGCCCCTGAAAAGTCTCTCCTCAGCTAACAATTACGGGTCAAGAATGCTGTGGGTGTTGTAACAGCCGGGTAAAGGACCTAAAATAAAACTGCGACGAGCAAACGCGACCACGTAAGAGAGTTGCTTACTCCAGGTAAAAGGCTCCTGGTAAGGAAGAATGCATGGAATTTGTCATCCTCGGAGACCCAGGGGCAGATAGTGGGGACGAGAGAAAGTCTAAACGGGCGGGAAAATATGGCGCGAAGAAAAGTAAAGAACGGCGAGAAGAGCCCCTGCGGACAATGTCTTACCAGACCAGTTCCAAACTGTCACCGCCGTTCTGCCTTCTGATTGGGCAGAAAAACACAAAAGTTTTCTGGCACCAATCAGAAGCCAGAACGACCGCGATAGTTTGGAACTGGTCTGGTAAGACATTGTCCCCAGGGGCTCTTCTCGCCTTTCTTTACTTTTCTTCGTGCCATATTTTCCCACCCGTTTAGACTTTCTCTCGCCCGCAGTATATGCGCCTGGGTCTCCGAGGATGGGAATTTGTTAAACTAGGGCGTGAACTAGGTTTTTGCCCCAGATTACGTGGTCCCAGCGGTAGTCCCCAGGCGTGGTTTGTGCGCTTCATGTCACGTGGTCCAACTGGCGTTAATTTGCGCGCGGGCTTAAATGCACAGCGGCGGGTGACTGCCATGCGTATTGACTAAATTCGAAGTTCTACTGCGGAAGTTGTGAAATTTTTTTAAATTTCGTCTCTCATCATCCAAAATTCTGGCAATCATGGGTTGACTTTGTTTTCATTTCTAGCGTTTTCTTATGTAGCCTGTACGAAAAGAAATTAGAATTGGCTCCACTCTGCTTGAACATTGTCCTTCCGATTCCTCTAAAGCAAGTACTGAGGTAAGCGAACTACAGCTGTAATTCGTATTCTCTTATTAGGTCACATGCACTGTGAAAAGCTAACATACAGTAAATGATTTTTCAGAAGATTTTCCCTCTTGTAATGAAAAAGTCCGTCTTAGGTTTTGTTAACGGGATTTCCCAGGAGGAAATCATTCTCTTTTGCAGATTTATAGTGTGTAGCGATATTTCGGCGGCGTAAAATTTCAAAAAACTAGACACCAGGCCCCGGTTGTTCAAACGTTGGATAGCACTATCCCCCGGATAAATCACTATCCAGTGGGTAAACATTACGGAAACCAATTGCGCTATCCACTGGATAGTGATTTATCCAGTGGATAGCGTTATCCACCTTTCGAACAACTGGGGCCAGAAGGTGTATACTGGGCTACCATAAAACCTAGACTAGATAGAAAGTATGTATTGTATGAAAACGAGAAGTTTACTACAACAGACAGCTGACAGCGTCTGAAAGGAAGAAGTAACCCTCCTAAACCCATTCCCATGTCGGACACCACCCCAACCCATGGGTCTCATTAAACTGTTTGAACTGAAACTATAAATAAATGAAAATGATAATTGATGGTCGATACAAAGCAAGCTAGGTGGGTGTACCGTGTGGCATGAAATTTTTGCGGTTGTTTATTTTGGCAGAAATTAACAACATAACTGAGCAAAAGAGAACTTGCTGACAGATCATATTAGCTTATAGATTCAAGAAAGTCACAATTTCGTGTAGTGTGTGAGCGAGCTATTGTACTGTGAGGATTGAAGATGTGAAATAAACCCTGTTTTTGCTTAAAACTGTGATATCGTGAAGAACTGCCGTGCGCACAGGAAAAAATAACGGATTCCCATTTTTGGATATTTTAGGGTATTTAACCCATTCGCTCCTAGAGATTTTGCCGAAAAACGCGTTTTGAAGCTAGTCGAGTGGTTTTCTGGTCACTGTCGTGCTATAAAGAGCTAAAACTTACCACAAACTGGTTTACAGGTCGAACACTTCGCGGTCTTCCGATCCAGATGCAAAATATCAGCTTGCGAAGTTCGGGCATGCGCAGAAAGCAAAATTTCGACATAGTTTTTGGGTTTAAAAGTGACACAGCAGTCTTGACTTTTACTTTTCGCTTTCTCTCCTCCCTTCTTTTTTTGCTTTTCTTGCCTCATTTTTTTTTTCTCTTGCTGGGCATTTAGTAGGCTTGATTTTGGTGGGAAGAGTTTTTAGGAAAGCTTTTAGGATCTTAGGATTAGGCGAAAGGAAAGGTAGGTGGGTAATGGGACAAGATTTTCATGGAGATTTTCAGGTCAATGTCACGTGGTTTTTTGCTTGTTTCTCCGGTGTCCTTGACTGAATTGTGCTCATTCTGGTATGGTTTGAAAGATCTCTTCACTCTGCACAAGTTAGTGAAGAAAGTTGTCCTTGACCGTTAAAACTGATGACGTCACAATGGGTAGAAAGGACCTGGATCCGCACGGGCGGTTACGGGCGGTTCAGGGTTCAGGCGGTTCATAAAAATCCCAAATTTGGCAAAGTCAGACAAGTCCCAACCAGGGAATTCCCAACCAAGTTCCCTGATTGGGACTTGTCTCATTCTTCCAAATTTGGGATTTTTGTGGGTATTCTTTAAATACCCTAAAATATCCAAAAATGGGAATCCGTTATTTTTTCCTGTGATGGCATTCATGGCACTAGGACACCTTGGTTTTTCTTGCTGAGAATTAATTTTCAAAAAGTACCCAGACCCAGCATTGATAATATTTTCGTTCTTGTTAAGTATGTGCAATCAGGGTGTAATAGAAACTGTACAGATTTTCAAACAGTACTAGGGTATGATTATGTAAAACCAATTCATTGTATACTGTTTTGTTTCTGAATTGAAGAGGCGAGTCGTAATTGAACAGACGCGATTTCTTAGAGCTGTATTTTTGTTTAGTAAATTTTAGTCAGAGTGTGTTTAATACTCTGGAGTAAATTTTGCGGGAAAAATGTTTTTTTTTAATTTTTGGGAGGAAATTATTTTTGCGGATCGCTGGAAAAATCGCAAAAATCGTAAAAATTAGAAATTTCGTGCCAAACGGTACCTCTAGTTTATTTGAACTTTTTTTGTTTTGTTGAAAGCTTGTCTCTATATTTGAGGAAAACAATAAAACAAATCATCCCATTCATAGGAGAAAAGCTTCAGCTCATCTGAAATTTTCTTTAATCGCGTGCAATCACCCATTGAGCTGTAGTTAGAGCGGCGCACAGAGTTAAAATAATTGTCTAAACTGAACCAAACTGGTTCAACATGGACAGAGTTTTTAAGCAAAGAAAAGGGGTTTTTTTTAGTTTGTTATCAGTAGCATTTTTATACATTGCGAACCAACCGGATGAAAATGAACTCATTCAATTTTTTGAACTATCACAGAAGGGACGTCTGTAACAGGCTAGCGTGTTCACAAAGTGTTCATTCCGGAGGACATGGCGCCAGGAATGGGCTCCACATAATGAGCTATAATGAGCTATATGGGAAGGCTCTGTGTGAAAGGGGTACCTTTTTAAGATTTCAGGTATTCAAAAGAGTAGAGATTTCACTAGCTGAAGTATATGAAAGGGTAGGAAGATATGTCATTAAGTGGTAAAAAAAAATAAGAATCTTAATTAGCAAAACTGCGATGGTCAGGTGTTGTAAACTTTCATTGTATGCAAATGAGTCTTGTTTAGAGCGTGCAGTTTATTTTTGGCGATGATTGAAATGACGTTCCACGTAATTCACTTTTTTGATCTCTGGCAATGATGTAATTCCTCTGAAATGGAGACCCTTGAATTTCAGTGTATTTATACACAGGTATAGCCTGTTCGTGTAGAATTAATCATTTCGTCATTTCTCAATCTAATCTCCAGGCAAGCGAGACTGAACACTGCTGTAAGAGCCTTCTTGTTATAATGTATTTTGGGGCAGTTTGACCAAAATGAGCATTTTTCGCACTTTGAACTTAGGTCAGCTGCAATTAAGATCGGCCTCTGAATCAATACGGGCGGTCTTTTTCTAAATAATTTGGGTCGGCCTTAATTCGAATTAGGTTTGTGTCATGAAAAGATCGGCGTCTGAACCGGGCCTAAGTAATGTCTTCGGGAAGCAAAGCAATCTGCCATTTTCACTGAAGAGTGATCGCAGGAAGAAAATTGTGGTTTCATTTACGCATGAGCAGCATATTATTTGCAGCCAAACATAGTTGGATGACATTGCACATGAGCCTACCATTATTTGTGGGCAGTTATTTGCATGTCACGTGGTGGGTTCTCGGCCAATAAAAATGAAGAAAAAATTTGCAGTGAATGATAATATAATGTTATCTTCCACCTTTTATGCATGCTTATGCAGAAGCCTCTTAGAGCAACCCTTAGGTATGACCCTTATCTGTATTTCAAAACCTACAAATGTATTGTTTTGTGTATATAGTAGAGCAGATATGTGCTTGAATTGTTCACTTTCTGTTAAAAGCATGAAATTTGGCATGATGATAGTTTTCAAGGCCCTAAAAAAGATAGGATATGGTGCCATCGCCAAAAAGTCCGTTAAGTGCGAAAAATAAGATTTTTTAAAATGGCGACCATTTTGAACCGGAAGTGAAATTAACATTTTCTTTAAAACGTCTGAATTTTAGCAACTTGGATAAGAAAATGTCAGCAAATGCCTAAGGCAGCTTTTTTTTCATACAGAGAGATATTATTTCAACGCAGCGTCTAAAAAAAAAAAGAATAGAGAAGATATAAGTGATCGCCAGCTAGACCGGAAGTAAAACTACCAGAGTCCGAACTTTTAAGGAATGAGATTAAACTTCTGTTGTGCCTGCAGTGCTGGCTTTCTTTAATTGAATATTTTCTTTAAATCTGATGTATACACTCAATTTGCTATTTTCATTGTGTATAATCCATTATTAAACTTGAGCCTACTTTTGCTATGATACAGAACTTGAAGAATAACAGGTGATATCTCGGTGACCTAATGACTTACTGCGCTTTTCACAAACATGCATACTCTAAAGTTCAACAGCCGCCTTCACAATTGCGTTTTTCGCTGCCGTCAATCATAATTACGATCACAAGCAACGAACCTTGAAACACAGAAACACACAAAACAGATCGAAATCCACCAGTCACAAATCACAAACCTTGACCTTTTGAACCCGTTAAAGTAAAGTTTTGTTTCCTAGGAGGTCCGTTAAGATGATTGAAGGCAGCGAAAAACTCAATCGTCAATTGGCTTTTGAACTTCAGAATTCGCATGTTTGTGAAAAGCGCAGTAATACTTCATGCAGACGAGTGCTTGTAATCGAAAAAAAGAGTTTAAGACTGCCTTTCATGATTGTCACTCTTCTGGGTACAACCCTTCTTACGAGCGTACTTGACTAGTTCCACGCTCAACTTTGTAATTTCTGACAGTGGAGTGCAGGAGAGTCGCCACTCTCCTGTTAGAGATATCTAGCCCCAACTCCTTGCGGACTAGGAACCAAGATGCTTGGTACCAGTGCCTGCTGACTCTATATGTGGCCGGCATGGTTTGCCATGCCCTTGAAATGTTTAAGTAATATGGGCCAGGACAAAGAAACTACTTTTGGCTTCGTCAGTTGACCTTAAAGAACTACTTTTTTATTGTATAGAAGAACGTGTAAGCGAAAACCACTCCGATTATTTCTGGACTGAGGTGACCAGAAGTATTCAGCGTGTCACATCCTGTGAATTCATGGAATGGAGGACGTGCAATCTCATAGGCTGCAAGGTAGCGTAGATGTACCTCAGCAACAAGATATATGATAAGGAAGCTAACTTGGCTTCATGGTATAGAAGTTTCATGGGTAGTTAGAAAGGAGAGTGGACTTAACGAAAATGTCTTTGGAGAGTCTTAACTTATATTTTTATATATTATACCTTAAAAGAACGGAATCTGCTTTGTGATATAGCATGACGAAAAATGTTTTCTAGCGAATTGACTTCAAACGATGCAGGGGAAAGACTGGACATCTGTCCCTAGACGACATGCGTTGCTCACTGTGCAATGAATCTAAAAAGCACCTGCTTATTTCGATCTTTACATAAGAACTAACTTTTTCCAGTTTCTTAGTATAGCTCCCGATACACGTTTTCCCCAGATCTTAGTCTTCTAGCTGTTCTCGGTGCGACATATTTGTCCCATACTATATCCAAGAGAATACGTTTTAAATGCTCAGGGAATTAACGTAAGTGATGTATATTCGGACAACGCTTTTTCCTTATTTTCTTGCATGTGGACTTTAACATGATAATCAGTGCTACTCAGTCCATGATAACGCAATGACATTCTGGGGGATGATAACAGTGAAGATAAGAGGCTAACTCTCATTTCTGTCGAGAGAGGCGCAGAGTCATTTGATAGTGAAATACAGACAGATGAGTGAAACCGCTGCCCGGTTAGCTCCAGGCCCTGGTCCTTCAAACGTTGGATAGCGCTATCCACCGGATAAATCACTGTCCAGCGGATACGTATTAGGGAAACCAATTGCGTTATCCACTGGACAGACTTTTATCCAGTGGATAGCGCTATCCAATGTTTAAACAACCGGGCCAGGTGGGTAAGCACCGGTCCACTAAGCCAGAAGCCGGGGTTTCAAACCCCGGTCGGATAAACTCTGGATCAGGATCTTTATGTAACTGACGAGAAGTGCTGCCTTTTTACGGTCATCTGCAAACGTTAGACTTTCTAGTCTTCTTGGGATAACAAAAAAAAAAACCGTAAGCCCCGTCTCACAGTTCGTGTTCTTTATCTTGAAATGCTGTGGAAAGTTAAAGAACCCAGCCCACTGTTTGTAAAGAGTAGGCTGAGTAGGGTACCCGTTACCTTCCAAAACGGATTTCCCGGAAACTTTTTGAAAATGGTAAACTTTGAAATGAGCAGATGTTATCGTGAAAGCAATTTCAATCCAAGATGTACATGCACAGAGTGTTATTTATACTCCTCAATAACACAAAATGGTGGAGCTATTATACCTCGAATTACTTTGAAAGCCGCAAAGCATTTTGCATTCTAGTTAATAGTGGATCAACTCTTTTAACCTTTAAGCCCCAATATTCACATACAAATTCTTCAAACTGGTCTCTGAGAGAATTTTATAAAAGATCAAAGCATTTTCTCTTAGGTGATTTTTATTAATTTCTAAAAACCTAATCTCTTGACATTGTATGGATATGGTCAGGAGAAAATTGATGTTGGTCACTGTTAGCCGGACTTAAAGGGTAAGACAAGTAAAAAGAAATAATCTATTTTTGCTAGTTTAATTTGTTCGTATGTTTGGCCTTTCCTTTGCTTAAAGATGTGAATCATTGTTTCACTTTTATTTTTGAAATTCACTACTTAAACTTGATGAATTGCCATTTTATCTCGCTTTTACTTCCGGTTTTATCATTTAAACCGCTCATTTGTAACACGGTTGACTTTTTTATACGACATAAATATCCGGAAAAACATAGAACAAACAATTTTGTCTTCATTTTGACCTTAACGGTCTTAACATGCTAAATTTAGTGTACTTTCGGTTAGGTGATATTTACTTCCGGTCAAAATGGCGGCCATTTTAGTAATAACTCCAAAAACCGGTTTAAGAGGAAAAATTTGCAGTGGCACCATATCACATATTAATAGCCCAATTAGCTTATATAATAAACAATTTCATCGTCATTTTGGCTTAAAAAAATGCTTCATTTTGTGTACTTTAGATTAGATGATATTTACTTCCGGTCAAAATGGCGGCCAGTTTAATTTTCACTCTAAAAACCAGTTTTACAGGAAAAATTTGCGATGGCACCATATCACATATTAATAGTCATAATTAGTTCTGTCATTCCTGAAAATTTGGTGCTTTTAACAAAAAGTGAACAATCCGGCCCCAAATCTGCACATATCCGCCCCACTAATAGAGGAGGAAGCCATGTTGCTGTCAGTATTTCCTATTTTTTGGCGCTTTTCTCCGTCGCTGTGCAGTTTCAACCCATCTTTGTGTCATATGTCGCCATTTCTGCTGTCCTGTGTGGCTCTTTCAAGGCCATGATGTCGCTTGTTGGAATATTACCCTAACAGGGCCTTGCATATGTCATCTTGAAACTTGCCCAATCCTCTAATACTCAAAATGTGATATATAGCACACGCTTGTGCTGAACTGCAATGACGAGTATGGAAACCCCCATTTTCTCAGTTAAATAAGAACTGTTACATATTTTCCTTCACAATGATAAATGTGTGATTCCAAAAGAAAAATTTAATGTTCATGCTTCACCATGGGGGGATGTCACCTATTAAGGACCAGTTGTTACGCCGCAAAATGTAACAAGTGACGTAACAGTTTATTTACAATGTTTTCTTATAATGTCAAATAAACTTACAAAACGTTTTTCGATAATGGTAACTAAATCCTGAAACAGTCAAACGAATCGTTGTTTAGTATACCTCTCTGTACATATGTGACGCTGAAAAGAAAGTTGGCATTACAACATTGAGGATGATTAGATGGGTAGGGAGTTGGGCACGTATGAAATCGAGGCGAGTATCGATTACTGATCATTCTTTTCACACTTTCATCAAGTAAAGACGCTCTCTGTTTTTATCCAATGCTGTCTGTTTTTACCCACCTCCTCCCCTTTTCCCTAAATGGAAAGTGTAGCGGAGCAGTCATCCGACCGCGTGAGATAATCAACAGTGTTAAATGGGCGTTGGCATGGTTAAGTTTTAAGGCAGCAGGACTGGGTTGGTATGAAATTTCTCACATTTACTGGAAGTCCGGTAAGACATGAGAAATTTCATATCTATCTTATTGACTACATTCAAAATTTTCTTTTGAAAGGTTACCTTTCTTAACTTTTACTTTTAACGTGCATTTCAGGTGCTGATTGGTGCGTGTTTCGTACGGTGTTATTGTTCACATTTCTAGTCATATTCTTTTCGCATAGCTTGGGATATTTTCCATATGTTATGTTTAATAAGTTAGCGTTGTTGTTATTGTCCATACTGCTATTCCAAGGTTATGCATGACTTGTAACTTTATCACCTGTTTTAGGACCTTTTGTAAGTTTATTTGACATTATAAGAAAACTTTATGAATAAACTGTTTTTGTAACCACCAGACAATTTACACTTTATCTACAAGGCTCATGTCCAAGTCTCTCAGTTATTTCTCAGTTATTAACATTTCACGTTAAAAATATTGTTTCATTTTGCATCAGAAAGTTGTTACATCTCGTGTTAAAAAGTTGTTACATTTTGCGTCAAAAGTTGTAACATTTCGGGTTAATGGTACATTTCACGTCAAAAGTTGTTACATTTCGCGTTAATGTTACATTTTGTGTCAATTGTTACATTTTTCGGCATAACACCAGTCCTTCCTCTCTGGATTTTCATTTTTATAGGGTACTGATGCCTCCCCCCCCCCCAAAAAAAAATATATATATATATAAATTATATTATATATATATAATTATCAACCCTTATTCTATAATAGTATTAAACCCTCCTCCCTTTGAGATTATCCTTTTTTTTTTTCTCCAAACCCTTCAGAATTAATGGCATGGTTATTAAATATGTCCAGTTTGGCTTTTTTACACCAAATAATTTCAAAATGCTCTACTACCTCTCAGTAGCTGAAGAGGCATGCAGTAATGGAATCTGGATTGAAAATTTAAACAATTTTAGTTTACAACAAGTTTTTTCCTTAAAAAAAAATGCTGTTATACATCTGCAATCTTTGTTAACTTTACATTGCCGCAAACTAGTAAAGAGCATTAAAATTGGAATATTTTGTGATGAATCTGTGTACTTTGAAGCTGTATGTTGTAGTTAATTTTTTATCTCAGGTAATTTTTGTTTTTCTTTTGTTTTTGGGTATGATAATGATGCTAATGAAGTTGAAACAAAAGAAAAATAAAAATTACCTGAGATAAAAAATTAACTACAGCATATAATATTTTATGATCATACACTGTATTGAGTTTTTCATTCCTGCCATCAAATAAATTCCTATCCCACGAGCTTGAAATTAGTTTTCGTATGTCAAAAGACCATTTTTCACACTAAATGGACAAAATAATTTATGATGCCACTTTGATGGGAGAAAAAAGGGTGTTTTGTAGCAGTAAGGCCTTTGAAGGTTGATGTAGAATGCACGTTTTGTCAGTTTTCTTCTACAAATGACTATGAATGAACACCTGCCTGACTGATCGATGCTGGTCTTGTATCCTGCTGCTGTGGTTGTCGTGTTCAGCAGTGTCATCAGTTCATGCTTTATTTGCCAACTGATTTATTATCTTCATTGTCATTGCTATTGCCATGGATTATCATTTTTATCATCATCATCATTATCATTATTATATTAGCCTTAGGAGAGTAAGGGTAGTGTAGGTGGTGGCCAAATTTATTTCCTGGCATGGTTTTGCACACAGAATCTGTTGTCTGATCACCTTTAACAATATTCAACCTACCTAATACTTTGATTTAGAATTTTATTCTTTGCTAGCCCTAATTTTTCATAGAAGACAAAGGAAATTAAAAAAGTATCTTTTGTCTCAACAGTGTTTAGAGAATAATGCTTTGTAGTGTGCAAGTTTATAAATAGAGTACGAAAGTGATGACGTCATAAAAATGAAATTTCTGAAATTATGGGATTTGTCAGGATATTCTGAAAGAACAATGTCCAAGAGGCCTACTTGCCAAATATGGGCATTTCGGGGCAAATTGTCTCTGAGATCGTAGCCCAGTTATGCTTAAAAAACTCCATACAAACCCTTCTAAATTTTTTTTGGGTTGACCCAAAAAAAATTTAGAAGGGTTTGCATGGAGTTTTCTGAGTATAACTGGGCTAAGATCTCAGAGAAAATTTGCCCCGAAATGCCCATACTTGGCAAGTAGGCCTCTTGGACATTGTTCTTTCAGAATATCCTGACAAATCCCATATTTTCAGAAATTTCATTTTTATGACGTCACACTTTAGTACTCTATTGAAATTAATTTATAGTTAGATTTTGCTGCGTATGGCGTCCAGATCTAGACCTGATAAAATAAATAAATAAACTGCAATAGGGGAATCTTGTAAAAGCCCGTCATGATTTCGTAAATGCCCCATATTGGTGTAATAATAATTTATTATATCTGTTTAATATAATAAAGTTAATGTTGTTGTTCTAAAAAAAAAATCATGTTTAACCTGGAAACATATTCAGCACTGTCATTAAGAGCCGGGGGCCAGGGATTTCATCTGTCTACTATAAATGTAACTCAGCCTACTTTCATAGGATAACAGAAGAAAAATAAAACCAAAATAAATCCCTAGCAGTTCATTCCCCACCTATACTTGTTTAAATCTTCATTACAGCCCTGATATTTCACCTACAACATTAAAGATGTTGGACGGCAGTTTTAGGTTGTCAGTATTGTTCTCTTCCTAGTGAATGCTCTGACAGGTTTTCTTCTTGGCACTTCAGTTTCCCCCTCCAGAGCCTTGAACACTTCTGAATTCCAATTCAATATGTGTGGAATGCATTTAAACACTTGCAATAATTAATGCTCCTACAAAATTTTCATACGTGAACAGATTACTGTGTTTAATCATATTATTCTTTTACATATTTCCTTATTTTTCATTCCCTAGGATTCAAGATAATAATCTTCACAGGATTCAACTAGCGCATCAAAGGACAGTGATGGTAAAACACCCCAGCTTACCTGTGGTCTAGCTCCCATCATCTTCAAAAAATGTTGCAAACACAGCAACAAGCCAAAGAATGATATTGAATTATACTAGGGACCCTCCTGAGCTTAAGAAAGTCCTTCCATCCTTGGCTGATATTAAGTTAATTACCAAACCATCAAAAGATGCCAATCTGCCTGTTGACATTGTGTTACTTACAGTTTCAAACTGTGAGTTCTTAGCTTGCTATAGTGAGCTAAAAAACCCCTATAGATGTTGGTTTGATGGTCTTGGCTATGTTTACTTTTCTGATGTGGGTGAAAGTCAAGAGGAGCTGAAAGTTGCATTATTAAGATGTTACAGAAATGGTATTGGTCCTGGTGGTGCTCTTGTATCTGTAAAGAATGCTGCCTCTGTGCTAAGACCCAAAGCAGTTGTTTCTGTAGGCACATGTAGTGGCCTAAACCCTGCAAAATCTAAGTTAGGAGATGTTGTAGTGTCTGCCAAATTAGCAACATATGCATCCAAAGTAGTGACCAGCAATCAAGAGCAGTCAACTGGTATGAGAAGTTATGTGAACAAACGCTTTCTGAATGTCATTAAGAATTGTGCTGATGGCTGGCAAGCACCTTTGAAGGACCTGGCTGAAGCTCAGCAAGTTCAAGTTTTTACTGATGCTGAGTTTCTGAGTGGACCGGAACAAGTCAGAGCTGAATGGCGGCATGATCAACTTGCTGAAGCCAATCCTCAAGCTATGGCAATTGAAAATGAAGGAGAAGGTGAGTAGACTTTTTAATATGCAGCCAGCCTTAGAACGTGTATGCACTCAGTTCTCTTTTGACTCTATAGATGTGTTGGTTGCTTTTGATTCAGTGTTAATTTTAAGGTATTGTTTAATTGTTTGCTTGTTTGAGTTTGATATATAGAGGATATTACATGGCCGCGCGGAGATACGAAATTTCTCTTTGAGTGTTGAAAAATATTCGCAAACAAGTGAAATATTTTTTTCAACACGAGAAGAGAAATTTCATATCTCCAAGCAACCATGTAATGTTCTATTTATTATATAAACACCAATGAAATACCAAACCATTTTACTTAAATGGTTTTTGGTCTGAATGGTGCAGTTTATTATGAAGCCATAGCAAAGGTGATATTTTCACTTGTGAAGATAACATGTCATTTTCACATGTGAAGATATCAAGTTTTTGTGCGAAAGCTCACTTGGTATTTTATTGGTGTTTATATAATAATGTGATATATATATATATTTTTTTTTTGCTGAAAAGATGGGCCGGCTGCCAATGTATGAGTCTTCATTACTCAGTTTTTATAGTATAGTTCTGTCATGCTAACACAGAGGCCAAGGGTTCAAATTCCCTTGAAGCCCCACCCCCCTCCCCCTTAAATTTTTTTCAAGTTCATTTGCAATTGTCTAGATTGCTATTACAATAATATTATATCTGCAAATTAAACCCATTGACAAAAGATAGGTGTGGGCAAGGTGCCTGGTGAAACTGAAAAACTGAAGGGAGCCGCAAGCGAACCTAAAAGGTAACCATAACAACCCAACATTTATGAGCAGCACCTCACTGGCACTGTCACACTGAGAGCTTCAGTGGACAAATGTGCAGATACTTACCAAAAAACATCTAAAGGGAAAGGAGGGCTGGGAGCAAAAACAGCTAAAGCTGCTGTACTGCATGTGAAAGCAACAGTAAGCGAATGATTGACTTCAGGGAAAGTGCTGTAAAATTGCTTAAGCCCAGGACCACCCCATATACAACGAGTAATGTAGACCACCGGCCAGCATTGTCTCGTGTTTAACCTTGCCTAAATTACATTTAGCCACATTCAAACCCATTGACAATAGATGGGTGTGGGAAAGGCATATGGTGAAACTGAAAGGGAGCCACAAGTGGGCCTTTAAGGTGACTATGACAACCCAGTGATTGGTTCTCCCCACCCCCAAACCAGTCTACAGGTGCTGAAGAAAAAACGGGGACTGTGAGCAGGGGAGTCACAGGACCTGGTTTCCCTTAAGGGAATTAAGTACCAACCCCAAACTCCCTTGCAATATACATACTAAAGAAAAGCAACTCACCACTGAAGATGAATCTATATAGATTCCAATACCTGCCTAAAGCATGTCCCCCAGAGAAATTAAGGTGTAAGCTGTCAATAACCACAATCCAAACTTATTCGACTGGGAAGGAGTTAGTACAGTTCACATCCTCTACATTCTTTCTCTTTTTTTGCAACTCCAGTTGGCTTCGTTTTTTTTTTCTTTATAAATAGTTAGGCAAAATAATGTAAGCTATATTGATGAAGGACTGTCTTCAACTCAAGTGACATTTTCTTTTGTTTTATAGGAGTGTTTACAGCAGCATTTGACTGTCAAATTGAGTGTTTAATTGTGAAAGGAATAGCTGATTATGCAGATGGTTCTCAGTTGCCTTCAGAGAGTTGGTCTGCCTATGCCAGTGTGATGGCAGCATCTCTTGTTGCAAACATTTTGAGTGAGCCCTGTGTTTTTTATTCATGGCCTCATTACCAAGGTAAATATTTCTCTTAATGTTTTGTCCATTTTTGGCTTGTTGTTTTACGGAAACTGGGGATGCACTACAGTGTACTTCCTTGATGCCAGGAGTAAGCTCAGTAGTGCATTACGGGGTAGATTGCACATGTGCACAGGACATCTTTTTCTGTTTATAACAGCTTTTTAATAAGATTTGATCATATTGGGGTAGATATTATAGTGCAACTACTGCAACCGTATAGCCACTTAGACTAAGTTGACCAATCAGATTACAGGAAAATAACAATACATTTCAAAAAAGTTGGTTGTGGGCCAATCAGCAGCGCGTGAAAAAAAAACCCAATAAGTTACTTATAGAAGCTCAAAATATAAATCTTGACACAAACGTTTTCAAAAAAGCAAAATGTTTCACCAGACGTTGTTTTTCTATTCAAAACTTTACATATAAAACCCAGGAGACATAATTGTTTGACACAAGCTGTTATTTTGTCATCTACAAGCAATTTCTTCGCTACCATTGCCTTGCTTTGCAATAACGTGCGACCTCAAGTCAAAATTATAACTAACATTTACGTTTTTCGCTTCCATCACACACTCTAACGGACCTCTCAAGAAACACGTCCTTTCTTCAGGGAGGACAAAAGGTCATGTCTGTTGGTTGTGATTTGTTAATTTTGATCCATGTTGTTTTTAACTTGTGGATTACGCGTAGCGTAAGGAACAAGGGATCACTCAACGTTTCTGGGCAACGCATCGTAAAGTACTCGATAAAAATCGTCTCGATTTAATGGCCTCTCGATTACGTTCTCGGCAGTCGAATCGAAAACGTGAAATCGAGACTCGTTGCCATCTGTCTCGATGACTCGTTTCAGAAACGAGACACGTTAAAACGGGGCCTAAAACGTTCTCGAAAACGTAGGGCAAAAAACGAGACTCGATTTTTCTCCAAAACGTAGGGCCCAAAACGAGACTCGATTTTTCGTGTTCGTAGGGACTCGTTCAAAAACTAGAAGCTGGGGAAGGTTAAGTCCAAAAAAGTCAGAAAGTTATCCCCTAAAAAAATAGCCATGCGCTGGCTTCAAAATATCAGAGAAGGGAAATAATGTGATGCGGTTTTTCACTTGTAAGGGCAATGGCAACGAACGGATTGAGCGTCGTCTGGGGTAAATACTTTATTTATACATGGGTAAGCCGAAAATCAAATGGTTCGCGCCATTCCGTTGGGAATCGTCAGATTATAAACCATTGTGAGGTGATTCAAATTTGCAGAGAACTCTGCAGCAGCAGCAACGGTAGGTCGTTCTTTTTTATGTGAAAGCAGGGGCGGATCTAGGGGGAGGGTGCAGGGGGTGCGCACCCCCCCCACTCAGATGACCTGCGGTTTTCTAATACAACTGGTATTCTGCCCCCCCCCCCCCCCAAAAAAAAAAAAAAAAAGCTATGTGATTTATTGGTGTTCAAGTAGAGCAAGAGACGGGTGCACCCCCTCCTAAAAAATCCTGGATCCGCCCCTGGAAAGTTGACAGTCATAATTATATTTGCAAGATTTTTTAAAAGTTTTTTGCTTTTTGTAAAAGGTAGGCACCCCTAGGTAGAAAAGGTTAAAAATGGAAAATAAGATTGAAAAGACACCAGCAAATAATTACGACAACAACATTTTCGATAAGAAAGAGAAAAATTCTATTTGCATTTCAACTGAGGATAATATTAAAGGCTCTCACAGGAATCAACTTATACAAAAGAGGATAAAAATAAGGAACAATTGATAATACTAACAAAAAAATCATTTGTTGAAGCTTTTAAGAGATCTCAACTATTGTATAGCGGCTCAATCATTATGGGATGGTGTGGCTTCGCGTATTGGTAACCACCCAATAAATAAACTTGATAATTTTTAAAAAAAAAGTTACACTGCTCTATTAAGGTAACAACTGCTATTTTCAAGAAACACATTATTCGTACATGGCTCTAATCAATTATTACTATTAATGATATTAAGAGCGCTCATCAAATCTGTTTTTAGTTTTCTATGCAATGCTTTTTGGAAATATATTTTCGTATTCGGGCCTTAACGAAGTACTTGACTAATGAAACAGAAAAATATAATGATTTGATATTACTATTCTACTTTTAAACCTATAACGAGGGTAGCCTGAGTATTAGGTCATCCTTATGGGCTACCGAAGAGGAGATTCTAGCTCTCTCCTTGTTCGCTCCCCTCCCCCCCCCCTTTTCACTCAGAAACGCCTGATACTCAAGCTATAACGAGAGAGGCCAAAAACGTCACGTGCAACCAAGGGCTAATTCAGTTGCCTTTTAAAAAAAGGCCTATGTTTACCTAAGCGGCCTTGCTCGCCCTATACTTCAGAAAAATAATTTCGCGAAGTTGAAAGTTTCTCCCTACAGTTTGTGTAGAGTGACGCTTCGGCCATGCGTGAAAAAAACGAACACTCTGCCCAATCAAAACATCTGCTTAATTTGGCATACGAAGGGTTCATAACAAAAACACCAGCTCACAAAGTCACGTTGGTGAACATGGGCTTTTAAGGGCTAAATAGTTTACTCCTTTATATTCATGTATGAACGAAGATAAGCAAAATCAACTCTGTTCTGAGCAATCCAAACCGTATCACCATGGACACGTTCATGTGAGCTTTTGGTTTTATTTTTAATCTTAGAGGCTGCCATAAACAAAGGCCCTGGCGTTGCATTGTGACGTTATAAGACGAAATCTATTAGGAAATTCAGCCATTTTTAATTTTCATTGGACAAAAACCTTGTAACAGAATAATTCAAAGAATACAACCTTCTTTTGAGACTTTTTGAGGGATATAAACATGATGAGTTATCTGTGATGACACCAAAGACGATTTACGATGGGAATCCCAGAAAATAAATAACAAATTTCACTAGAACCTGCGTCTGTGAAACACAGGTAAAATTCTGAAAATTTCATGTGCAAGATGCCAATTTGTGAAATTTTGTCATTTTTATTCGAACTCCCATAAATAATTATCTTTGGTGTTATTGCAGAAAACCAATTACATATATAGCCCTTGAAAAATGAATGCGATATTCTGGTAAAAGGCTTTTTTTTTTTTTTACACTGGGATTTTAAATTTACTTAATTTCTTGATGGATTCCATCATAATACGATGTAAAGAATAATGAACTTGACAATTAGCTTTCCTTCACCATCAACCCAGCGATTGATGTTGGCCACATCGTGCCCCCACATCTCTCCTTCCTTCAGTGTAGTCGTCGAGAGAATATGAGTTATTTCCTCCACCTCTCCGGGCGACAACACAATTCTATCGATAAAAAAAAGACGTGAAAAGTTCGTGAAAAGTCACAAAGCAAAACGCGTATAACAGTGAGCAGTTCGTCTGAGACACGATGTATTGAGAATGTCCAATTTAATTGTTTTATCTTTCCTTTTTATGGACTTATAACTTGATGACCGGTTCATAGTAAATTATATATGAAAACGGTCCAACACTAAAATCAGAACTGGCGGTTTAGTTTTTTCTTCAGGCAACATTCATCAACCTTCTTTTGTTCGTCAGTACATACGGAGTCCTCCTACCTGAGCTCCACTCTAGCTGGGAAGGGTGCGGCGACCAGCTGTATAAATAATTTGAGATCTTGCGTTAAAACGGCCCTCCACTTGTGGCCATTTGGTGTAGTCCATTCACCGCTGGTAAGTGGCCCTTCATTCTTATCTACTAAGTCTCTCATTCGCGTTGGGAAGTCTTCCACAGTCCACCGGAAAGAATGAACCGACTGCTCTTGTTCTTGCCATTGCTCTGCGAACCCCTTTACAATCATAAATGCGACACTCAGTTCCAAGTTAATACTACCTAATTATTCAGATATTAGTACATAATTTAAACTTCCATTAAGTGTCGAAACTCAATCCAGCAATCAGTCGTCCCCTTCTATATGGTTGTTGGTGCGCTTGGTACAGTAAAGAAGAGCATGGTAGACAACATCAAGAAAGTGAAGAAGAGAGCTAATGTGACAGAGGTCCAAAAGATCTGCGTTCTGGTATCTACGCGAATCCTCGGGAGGGTGCATAGCGTATTAACAGATTTTTTTACTCAATTGACTGATGCTATAGCTGCTTAGTTTGCCCCCGGCTGAAACACAAAAAGAGCACCAGAAAAGACTTTTACAATATAGACAATTTTATAATCATAATAATAATAATTGTTATTATTATGATGATGACGATGATGATGATGATGATGATGATGATGATGATGATGATAATGATGATGATTAGGATAGCCAAACAGCAATCTTTTCGGTCCCTTATACCAACGTGCAATTGTTACACTTTTCTAACATACCAAGTATATGCATGCACGCTAAAAACAAGAAAAATGTTGATTTTTGTACCTTTTCATTAATTAGAGCTCTCAGTCTCTGTATTTCCCCAAATTGCAGGGCGCTATGGGACGTGGCTGCATTGAATTGGTGAGCCTCCATGTCTTCTTTGGTAAAAATTCGTGTGCAACCAGGCACTATACATTTGGCTGCCTTCTTTACACAAGTATGCTGGTGCATGGTCACATGGGCTCTGCAACATAAAATTATCATGCGCGCACGTTACGTTCCATGTAGTTAACTTGTAGTAGCGTATAGTAGTCGAATTTCGTGTGTAACAGTTTTCATTTGCCCTGAAGAAGACTGATTTGTGCGGTCGAAATATGTGTTCCCAATAATTGTGTAATTTCTTTACTTCTGTTTTATATGTTTATTAACATCTATTGATAAATGATCCTTGGTGAAGTTTATTATATAGGTGCATATATATAGATCTTTCATACCTAGGCAACTTTGTGCCACATCCAAGGGGACAATCCACTCTACTGTAATTGCACCCCTCAGTTTCATGATCTTGCTGGTTGGCCATTCGCACAAGAGTCCTGCAGCCCAGACACTCGAGTTTTCTAAATTGGCAGCCACCCTGATGCCTTTCGATTTCCTCCCTTGTACTCACGTTCGGACACCCTTCGTGAGGGCAACTCGCCACCGCTTTTGGGCAATTCTTCCCGTGTTCTCGAGCCTCGTCAAGTGTACCCTTCCACTGACAATCCCTATTGCAGCACTCCAGTTTCAGACCCCTGGTCAACTTGTCCAGGCTGACATTGAGGTGTAGCTCATCAAGGTGGAACGGTTGACGGCAAACCGGGCATGGACCTCTTGAGGCTGATGTATTACTTGACAGACTAATGATACTATTCAGGCAGTCCATACACCGAGAGTGGCCACATCTCAAAGTGACTGGTTTCATCATGACCTTTAAACTATAATAATTGGAATTTATTGCTTAGTATTTAATATCTTTCTTTATTTATTATTTTCTTCTTCTTCTTTTTCAAATGATTGCCGTGTGGGGCCCTGAAGAAGACTCTTGTTTGAGAATGAAATTCTTACATTGACAGGATCATATATTTCATAAAACGTGCATCGCATTTAGCCAATAAACCTGATTCCTGGAATATTCTCAAATGCAATTGCTATTTGGACCTAACCTAGGACCCCTAAATCAAAAATTCATTGATCCGCTGTTTTTCTCCTTTCCCGCACCTCGTAGTTTATCTTTTACCCGGGAGTTTTTACTTTCACCATCCTGTGAAATCTGAAATGTAAACATTGATGTTTCTCTCTGCAGCGCGAAAGAGACCCGTTTAAAAGGCCAATTTGTCTTTACGCTATCGTCGTGTTAGCGAAAAAGGAAACCTTCTTTGCCCTTTTTTCGAGGATTTTTTCACGTAGGAATAGCCCGCGATAAACTGCAAAACAGTCCGTTTGTGTACGCGAGAGCAGTCAAACAGAAGGTCTGGAACAAGGCTGGAAACAGACAGCGAGACTGGGGAGAGACTCGCCCCACACGCCCAAGGGGTGAGGCTCGCGCGCTTTTACGCCACGCTTTACCGATTTCTCTACTGATTTTTGCGTGAAAGGTCGCCCGTACTTCCACTTCTCGTTTATCAGCACTTTTTATCTTGTCTGAATTTAATTTGCGTGACTATGCGTTAACGTGCGTAGCCATAAATGGCGGTTTGCGAGGAGAAACGTCAGGTTATTTATCACAGTAAAAGTATCCCTGTGAGACGGCGCCTACAATAGCTGGAGCGCCTAGTGCTTGAAATGCCCCCATGCCCACGCCATTGCATTTTACCACCGACAAGAACGTTTATAAAAATTTTTTTAGTCGAGCTTGCTTGGAGATAAGATATGAAACAAGGAGGTGATTAATTCTTCAGAAAAATCATCCACGGGTATATATATATTTCCCTTCACGTTTTAATTTTATGAGACTAGTTTTAGGTTGCCATACAGACGTTCTAAAAAATCACCGAGGATACTATTTTCGTAGGATAAAATTAAAAAGAAAGACAAATTAAACATACGGAGAGTAGCCGTCATTAACGCATTTCACTTTTAGTGACACTTTTTTTCGGGAGTGGAGTTTAGTTCAGTTTCAAGGACAGTTTACAGATTAGGCAATTTGTTTTGTACAATACCTTTTCGGAAAATAACCTTTGGGGTTGAAAAAGTCTGTTTTTTCTTGTCAATCGGCAGTATATTTTGCAGTTTTAAAATTGGAATTCATCATTCGTGCACTTACAAATTCCCAAGGTAGAAGAATGCATTCACACGATAAGCGGAGTTGATTGACATCTGCCAATACTTGCGTTCCTCCTTTTTTTGCTGGTTGATGCACAGGTAGCCCAAACTCTGTGGGATTTCGTTGAGACTTTGAATTCATAAGCCAGTGTATAAAAAATAAACAAAACACGTCCTAAATTTCATTTTTTTTTTTTTTTTACAAAAATAGAAATATTTTGCTTGTTTCCAGTTCTTCTACGCATATTATCGCCAAATTACACTTCTTACTGATTGGTTCCACACCCCTTAGCTAGTTACTCGCTCAAATGTCCAGGGATAGCTTAGACTATAGGGAGCTGAAACTGAACCTTGAACTGCATGTTAATAACTTTGTTTAAGAATGAGAATTAAAGAAAGAAGATAAAGAAGAGAAGTCAATGAATTCTTGTGTGTCAGTGGAACTGTGCTAGTCCCCGTCAAGTCCGGCATCCTTTAGCACTTTTTTTGTGCTAAAATTTCCCCTCTATCTAGTCTTGAATAACCAGAACAATAGATGGATTCCTTTTTAATTTCTACCTTAAGCACGATGAAGTGATTCCCTGAGAGAATTAAAAGCAAAAAGTTTTATATTTAAAACTAGAATCAGGAAGATTCGGTTTTTGCTTTAGGTAAGAGGACTACGTACTGAGAGTAGTTTTCTACCCCTCGACCCGATTCTAAAAAAGGCGAACAAATGTATATTTGACAGTGGTTCTAATTAAGGAGGAGGAACGAGGCGTGATTGTTTCTGTGGTGTTCATGAAAGGCATTACAGCTTTCAAAGGACAGAGAAACAACCTTGAGTTACCTGTGCCAACTATTGACAACATGTTCTGTACGTGAAGGGCCCAACCATATGACATCCACTTGAAAGAAAGATTTCTTTAAATTACTTTTTGTGTTTGTTTGTTTGTTGGTTTTTTTGCTATCTGCATTTTCTCGTTTTATTCTTACTTTTTTCGGTTTATCCGCATTCTTTCCATCTGCCTTTAACTATCCGTATTTTTCCATCAGCATCCGCCATCCGCAGGTATCCGGTCCGCGTTTTACAGACACTCTTCCTTACGTTGTTAAGTTTCTTTAACAAAAGCTCTCTGTCTAACAATCTCTCCTTTCAATTTGATTACGTCTACATGGTAGGTGCGCATGCGACTGTACAGTGCAAAGTACGCAATACGTGGGAACCACCTATTAGTTGAGTCAAAGAAAGTAAACTTCAATAAACATATAATCATAAACTGTTTTTATTTTTATCTTGAAAAAAGCTGTGCCTATTGATTTTGCCAAGGCAAATGATGTTAACATACTCTGAAATCAGGCCAAATAGATCCTTCGTTTGCATCTTTAAAAAGCCGTGCATAGTGATGGCGGCTAATCTCGTCTCTTTCAGTCGCATTAGAAAACGCAATTTCATCATTTTTCAACGATTTACTTAGCCTAATTTTCATACCAAGAAGGTCTATAAAATTACACTAACTTTAAACAATAAAAATACAAGTAGTAAAAATTTTAGTTTTGTATCAAGCCTTGTCTAGCTATATTTCCAATACTTCAGGATTTGACATCTAGACCTTAACTGATCTTTCGTTGGAAATAGTTCTTGTCTTAGACAAATTCTAGTTTGTTTCTTGTAATTTCAACCCAATTCATAACTGTATTAACTCTTCCAACCAATTTAGAACTTTTCTAACTATTTTGGTAAAAATTCAATAAAGAACTCAGCACCTTGTAATGTTCGTTATATTGCTCTCCTTGTTTTATATTGACTGGGCAACCCAGCCTTATTAGAGAAATTTGACTGGGAAAGAGAATTATTTTCACAAGGAAATAGCCTGGAAGGTTTTATGCAGACGAGTTACTTTTAGCCAAGACTTGGGTATGAAGATGGGTTAGCTTATCAGTATAAAATCAAGGCGCGGTAATTATATTGAAAGAGTGTATTACTGATATTGCAATGTAAAGGTTTGTGACCATAGGGAGGGAAAAGGAAGGAGAGCTTCGGCCAATTTCGTCTCTGGAATTTCTATCTGATAAAAGTTAGTGATGTACCGCATGCAAGTATTCTTGGAGCATTACTATTTTGTATTCATGTAAATGACCTACCAAATGTTATTCAAAATTGTTCAACCGCGCGCAACGTGGATGACACCAAGCTTCTATTGTCTTTTACCGTGAACGACTGTGTTGGTGTTATAGAAAGTGTTAATTCCAATTTACAACTGATTCGCAACTGGTGTTTCGATAATTGCTTAATGCTTAATCCAGATAAGAGGAAACTGATGGTTTTTTGGCAGCCGGGAAATGTGTTCGAAATTACTAGACTTCTAGGAAAAAAACAACCCAGCTCAATCTATCAAAGACCTTGGAGTAACTTGTGATACCGCGCTATCTTTTGATAATCACATTTCTACTACAGCAGCTTTCTTGCTCGTAGGCTAAGGAAGTTACAAGAAAGAACTAGAAGTCACTTCTCATTTTTTCGTTGAAAAATAACTAACTAGTTCCCCTTCAAAGTTCTTCTTACACTATATAATCCCTAAAGCTTGCTGCTAAAACAGGTAAAAAGTTGGCCATGATGTTATCCAATCCTCTCCATTGCCTCCACATTCTGTCGTTTAAATACGACTGGAGGTCTTCTCTAGGGATGCCTCTTCTCTCCTTTACGGGTCCTTTTAAATTGTTCCAGGCAGACTCTGCCTCCTGTGTATGGACACCAGTTGTTGGGTCTACGAAGTTCTGACTATGGACAACCACGTGATGCTGGGCAACGAGGGCTGGCAAATGCCGTTCAAGGTTTCTGTAAGCACCCCAGTCATCGCTGTAGACAATGCTGCCTGGTCGAAGGCACCTCTCTAATATGGGCAATAAAGTAGCTCGATCTCTTTTGGGAACTACCTGGAAGTATCCCCTGGCAGGCCTTGTCTCTGTCGAGATAACTCCAAAGACCCACACATCGGGCGCACGTCTTCCTCTGTTGTACTAATATGAAAAAAAATAACGGGCTCGGTAAGCTGTTGCCGTTTACATTAAAGATCGAGGTTTCAATAGTTTGCATCTACATGATAAAACTGTCAATTAATGACACAAAATGGAGTAGCTAGTAGTTTGCTAGACCTGCGCTCTTATTCTTTATATTTCGACTTGAATATTTGATATCGGGCCCGAAAAGTTACCGGGACTTTCGAGAAACTGGCCCTGGTCAGTAAACTAAAACCCTTTTTTTTTTTTTTGGCAAGAACCCGTCGAATATACGAAGATAAAAATATAGCATTTTGCATCCCTGTTTCCTTTTCAAGAAAACAGGGGTATCCAAAAGACAATTTCCTCTTAAACACATTGAAAAAACTTTCTTAAGGGCTATCCAGCTAGAGAACCTTTAGACGTAAAACTGTTCTTTTATCGCAGAGGAACTTGTCGAAATTGGGCTTCCGTAACTATTTTCCCGAAAATTTTGATGTAATTTGAAATATTATAACGAAAGTGAGTATTTTCTGATTACTCTCGCCATCATAACATTTTAGGCTTCTAAAATTAGCCTAACCGTGGGCTAGTGAAAAAGGATTTAAGGGTCCGTTAGTTTCCTAAAACCAGAGAATTTGCAATCAGTTAATAAAAACAAAAATGTTTCAGCCTTAGTGTTAATTCAGGGGCTGAAGCAAACTGGGCGCATGATTCTCTTTACCTTTGCTTTGTGATTAAACTTGCTTTCATCGCATTTTATCACCGCTGCTCCTCCAAAAGGTACGAATGGGTTGTTATCTATGTCCAGGGAACATACATCTTCCAGACTTCGGAAAATTTTGCACACAAGGTTGTTGTTCATTGACAGCATGCGGGCAGTTTTCCGCCGACTCACGTCCATTGACCAGAAGTAAATGAGAAGAATCAGCTCTCCTAGGGATATTTTTGGATATCGCTCGAAAAAGCTTCCGCACCTGAGACTGCGCTTCTTCCTACAAACAGTACATCTCCTAAAAGTAAGAAATCATATCACAGGATTTTGTTTGACGGTGTATTTAAATGTCAAAACGGCAATATCCCTAACCCTAACCCTAACGCCCAACTAGGGTTTCCTCTCAAATACATTATCCTGCTTTGGGTCCTTTGGTTAACAGGCAAGACTTGGCTGCGGAACCCGGCGGCCGGAGAAGATGTGGGGGGAAAAGCTATCTCACGCCGGTAAACAGTCAGGCATACAGAGAGAATAAAGCCTTGGTTTAATGACTGTTGTTTAACATACTTAGCCTGTACACTGACGATGTTTTATTTTTCTTTTCGTTCATCCCCTGCGGTTTATTTTTTATCACACGCGCTGGACGGACTTTAAAGAGAAAATACAGGGCCTGTGAACAGGCTTTATAGTACTCACCACTGAAAACCATCAACGTGGTTGTCCCCACGTTCAATTAAATTCATGTCCCTGTTACAGGCACCACAGTGCAGGGGATTTGCTAATAAACTCCGAAGCTGAAGCCATCTTATAACTGACGAAACTGGGCCATGCCTTAACCTGGTGAAATATTCAAGATCCATTTGCGATTCAAGCGCTACGTTCTTTTGGGGATCTGCTTTGAAGTTTTTACACAAAACTGTGATTTGGCAAAAAAGATGAGAGAAAATAGCGTCGCTGAATAATTTCCGGTTCTGACCGACTGATTCCCTTGTGGCCTATAAGTGCGTCGCGTATGCATCGGCATTTATAATTCAGACAATAGGAAAAATTGATTCTGGTGTCAAAAAACAGCAAACATAAACCGAATTGTATACACAAGATGCTCAACTTTTCAGAGCATTTTATTGCCCGCTTCTATAGCAAACAAGAAACACCACCCTACTCACGTGCCCACAATTACACTGGCAATGCCTGCTGTCACAAACACCGAAAGAGCTCTTCTTGTTTATTATTACTTATTGTTCATCAGTCCTTTTCTTTACTTCCTAATAATAACGTGAATATCCGGAAAATTAGCAAAAAAACATTTTAAAGGAATACATGCAATGTTCTTTTCCATTTGAGAAATGGAGCAAAGCGAAGCGTTTAATTTTTAACACGTCATTATGAAATTTAAAGCCCTTTGTTCCAACGCTGCGCGTGTAATGTGAGATACAGATCCGACCAGATCAAGCATTCGTAAGCATTCAGCTAGCAATGGCAGACGGAGTAAATGCTAGTAGTAGCTCAGAAGACGAGAGAGAGAGATCTGGATCTCCCCCTCGTCCAAAAAACACTAAGAAAGTTAACAGATTATTTGTGTGGCTTCCCAAACGGTTGAAAGCCACTCCTCGTGGGTCCCATTGGGATAAGTTGAACAGAGACGGGAGCGTGAAGGAGATAGAGGTCGACGCCGGTCACAGCGAGAGGCGTTTGAGAGAGCGAATGGTAGAAAACTTCCCTGCATTGGCTACAGCGGACCTGTCAAGGTAGGAAATGTTTCTTTTCCGATCGAGCTCAAGCAAGTGGTAAATGAATGTTTTGTGGGGGTGGGGTCGCAACATTTACTCGCCTAATACATGTATTGTTAGAGAGACAGGACTCATACGACGTAGTTGTCGTCTTCGCATGTAAAGCTCTAATAAATGGGTGTGTTTTAGATCCTTACTACACTGTACTTGCAATGCAGTTCTTTAAAAATACTACAGTAAAACCGGTTAAACCGCAATGTGCCGCGTGTGTTGTAGTAAGCAAATGCGAGCCAGGCGCGCGCGTGTATCCTGCTGGTAAAGGGGACCACGCGCCATACAGCAAACCCTTTCCATCCAACAAGTTGTGTCTCTTAAAAAAAAATAAAGACACAATAGGAGCAACAATTCGTTTCATCGTCAGATCGTTCCACTTAATAGTCATATCGTTCCACAATATAGCCAGAACTTTTCACGATTCTTTACGCCACAAGCAAAAACAAGCTTGTCCTTTAAGCAAGTACGCCAAAAAAGCATTCTTCACTTTGAGTTTTGAACTAAAACTGTGGAACGATCTGACTATTAAATTGAACAATCCGACTTGGAAAAGATTTGACTTAAGAACAAACAAATTGCTTAATAATAATAATAATGACAACAAAAACAATTTTATCAAAAATAGTATTTTTATTGATAACAAAGCAAACTAGTAAAAACCTATTTACAATTATCAGCTCAAAAAACTGTTCAATGAAAACACAATCTACAGTTCCTTTCGGTTAAAAAAGGGAAATTTTAATTGTCATGGAACTCACCGATTTATTTGTGGTTCTTATTTTTGGCAGAATTCGTTTTTATATGACACTAAGTAGAGGAAACGAGATGGTGAGGGTGGGGAACAGGATCCCTACAGGGAGGGAATTGTTGTCCTGGTACAAGAATGCCTCTTCCCGAAGAACGTTCTTCCTTTTAAAGGAAAGGACACATCAAGGTAGGAGAGTTCTTATGTTAAAAAATATTTATTTACTGTAAATGATTGTCATAGCATTGAACTAGATTTAAACCACCCCTTATTCAAAGTGCAAGCCCTTGAGGCATAATATCTATGAACATCTCTGTGCCTCTTTACAAGTGCATTAGGAGGATTTTTAGAATCCTGGGAGGAATGTGCAAGTTGCCACATCTTCTTAAAGTTTTTCCTAAACTGCATGGATCTGAGATAAATCAGTCCAAATCATCCCTATGTTGATAGGTTCTTAACATTTCATCAATGACTTATTGTGCTGAAGAAAAAATAAAATGAATTTGGAGTAAATAATAAGGAACTGCTATCAAAAAACACAGTGTTCTCCCTAAATTTTAGCTTAGCAGGTAAGGGACCATTCATGGCCAGTAAGGCAAAAAATATCTCGGGGGGGGGGGGGGGGGGAAGGGATACTGGCATGAGGGACAAGGCCCCGCCCTCTAGGGGAAATTTAGGAGCTAAGTTCTCTGAAACGTCATTCCCTCATTGTAAGACCTATTTTATGCAACTCGGCCGTTGTTATTTTTAGATGACAATTTAAAATGTTCAATCTCAATAATTTTACGCTGTCTGCAACGTTCTCCTTCCAAAATGCATGGCCCATAAAAAGAAAAGCTGTGTATACTTTAGTACTTTTCCATATATATTCAATTTCCTTGGGAGAATCAGATCAGTTCACAACTTCCCTTTTTTCCAAATCTATCTTATTTAAATTGTAGTAAACCTTCAAGCGGTTGCAGGCGGTAAGAAGTGTTGCTTCAGGCCCTAAATTTTACCGATTACCACCTGATAAGGAGAACACTGCAAACAGCTGCAGTGCAGATAGAAGATAATACAATAGGGCCACAATTTTAATTTGTATTCCCTTAAATCTAGCTATAACATCATATAATGTTTCACTTTCTTGCGTGCTTACAGAGAGCAGCACTACAACTGTGGTCCCTGTATCTTCTGCCACATTGTCAACTGCGTCCACATCAACCGTGGTCACTCCCACGTTTTCCCAGTCACGTCCCCTTCCATCTACTGGATGTAAGTTGAAACTGTTGTGTTCCTGTAGTCTCTCATATAAACTGATAAAACTACAAAAAATAATGAAAAAACAAAGTTGTTTCTTTTTAAGGCTACAATTTAACCAAGGATCTTGCACTACACATTTTACTCAAATCTTAGCCCAGATGTAACTACAGTAGATGCCTTTTACCTGTCAGAACTTTTACTCATATACACTGTGGGCCCGTCAGCAAGCCCTGGAATTTCAACTATCATGGATAACAGTTTTTGGTTCTCTGCTCAGGGATATAGATCAGTTTTACAAATTTGGGAAAATTTGGAACCTAACTTATAATGTTTTAGAGTAATGCACAACTGTATTTTTTTCTTGGCACTCATGGAAGCCCTAAACCTGACATGCAATGCACTTTAGGAGAGACTGAAGGCTGCAGATAATAGAAAACTGATATACATGTACTAATCACTTTCTAAGTATAAGCCAAGTCATAACTATCGAATTGTTGCAACCATAATATTTCAGGAATTTGGGTGGGAAAACAACAAAGGCTGAAACTGTCACTGCATGTGGAACCCATTATTTTAAGATCACACTACACTCTACCAAAAACTAACTTTACTGCACTGAAAACGATTATTTCTGTAAAATTTAGGGATTTCCTAGAATTCTTAAAACTAAAGCATCCAATTATTGTGAGAGACAAATAAGTCTTTTGTATTTAGGGTGGCCCCCTGACAACTCCAACAAAATCGTAACATATTAAAATCCCATTAATACCTCTAAATTTAAAGCCCTGACAGAAAAAGAGGCAACAACTTTGTTATTTTTCCAGTCGCAACAAGGAGGTACCTGGCAAGGATGGCAACATCAGCATCCACATCCACATCAACATCAACATCAACATCCACGTCCACGTCCACGTCCACATCCACATCAACACCCACATTACAGGAAAGAGGCGATGGTAAGAACTACATGTACAGGTAGCATGATATTATGACGTGTACAACATACACCCTTGATTTTGTTGTCAACTTTCGAAGTACCTGGTGGGCATGTTGACATAAATTATTGGCAAATTACCCTAAAACTGAGGGAATTCAAACAAAATAATAATAATTATAAAAACAACATACAGCTGTACACACTAGAACCCTAGTAATTTGAACTCGGGAGGGAAAGGCGAACCAGTTTGAGTTAGCGAGGGTTTTGAGAATTATCGGAGGTGACTGCAAAACCAATTTTCAATTTTTAAAAGTTGATACATTGTAGTTACTGATTTTACACCACTTCAGTGTAGAGTGCAGAACGTGTAACTTATTTCATCAGAAACGCTAACATGATCAGACATTTTTAAAATGATAAAATGTGATTTGTAATACTGCTAAAATCAAATTCCTCCATGGTGTAGACCTGATAAGTGCATGCAAGTTTTAGTTTTTTCTTCCCTTATACAACAAGAAGAGGTGATCAAGGGAGAGGACATTTAGTTCATTAAGTTAGTGGGGAATTTGAGTTATCCAAGTTTGATTTAATCAAGCAAAAATGAATGAACTTGGGGTGAACTCCAGAAATTGGACTTGCTTTGAGTTTGCTTGGAGATGGAGTTATTTCCTATTCAATTACAGGGGTTCTACTGTAACCAGTATACTAAAACAGATGTCGGAAATCTACCTTTTTTCTACATTGTAGTTTCCTCTGGCCTACCAAGTGAAGATGCCTTGGATGGTGAGTCAACAGGTCCACTATTTTGATACATGTACAACAACCATTATCAATCTGTGAGTTAAAAAATAATGTCCATCATTGACAAACAGGGTGTTATTATTATTTTTCACCTTTAAGAAATGTACTTACAAATATAAATTTATTTGCTCAAAAAGTACAGGCACCTGCCATGTATTGTACGGTCTCATTGTATTTTTGATTATCAATCTTACTATGGTGGGTATGTTATACGTCAGATTTGATTGTAGGTTGTTTTCCATTTAACCTAGGTTGATTGTCAATTGAGTGCCAACCTGTGTTTAAAAAATTTCACCTGAAATCAAATTTGAACTGTAACTTGTACATGTAAAAACTGTTGTAAACTGCCATAACAATTAAGTGAAAAACATTTGTTAATAAAGCGAATAAAGAAAGAAATTTTTGGTAGCAAAAAAAAGTGCTAGAAAAATGACCACAATGCATTAAAACATACATACATACATACATACATGTAAAACTGTTGTCACCATGGTGATGAGATGATATTATTACTAGTTGACAATTGCATCAAGCTACCTTGCAAAAATATGATGATATACATGTATGCTATAAGTTAGATGACTTTAACTTAACTTCAACAGAATCAGATTTTTTAAGAAGTCCTTTTGACGAAGTGATTGAGGTGGCCCCTCCACAAGGTAAATTGTTTTTTTTTATCAATCTCAGCTAAGCCTGCTTACCCTTGAGGTACCACTAATCAAGTGGTCTCTGACTAAATATAATAATATAATAACATTTTTGTATTGAATTAGAGTACTACCGTGAAATTCCGAAGACAATCCCCTCCATGTATAAGCCCCCTAAACTCATAATGCAAAAAACCCTCTGTTAAATCACCCCTCCAAATATAAGCCACCCCCCTTCCCCCCCTCCCCCCCCCCGATGCATTAACATGGACATGTCAAGCTGTTGCCCCCATGGTGTTGAGATGATATTATTACTAGTAGACAATTGCATCAACCTACCTTGCACAAATATGGTGATATACATGTATGCCATAAGTTGAATGACTTTAACTACTTCAACAGCATCAGATTTACTGAGAACTCCTCTTGACGAAGTGATTGAGGTAGCCCCTACAGAAGGTAAGATTTTTTTATTAATCTCAGCTCAGCCTGTGTACCCTTGAGGTACCACAAATCAAAGAGTCTCAGATTAGATATAATATATATAGATATAATAATAATAATATAACATTTTTGTATTGAATTAGAGTACTACTGTCAAATTCAGAAAACATGCCCCTCCATGTATAAGCCCCCCAAACTGATAATGCAACAAACCCTCTGTTAAATCGCCCCTTAAAATATAAGCCACCCCCATACCCCCCACCCCCCACAACGCATTAACATGGACATGTAAAACTGTTTTCCCCATGGTGTTGAGAAGATATTATTTCTGGTTGACACATTGCATCAACCTACCTTGCACAAATATATATGGTGATATACATGTATGCTATAAGTTAAATGACTTTAACTTAACTTCAACAGAATCAGATTTTTTAAGAAGTCCTCTTGATGAAGTGATTGAGGTAGCCCCTCCACAAGGTAAATTGTTTTTTATCAATCTCAGCTAAGCCTGCTTACCCTTGAGGTACCACTAATCAAAGAGTCTCTGACTAAATATAATAATGTAATAATTAACATTTTTGTATTGAATTTAAGTACTACCATAAAATTCCAAAAAATAACAGCCCCTCCATGTATAAGCCCCCCAAACTAATAAAGCAAAAAAGCATCTGTTAAATCGCCCCTCTAAATATAAGTCCACTTGATGAAGTTATTGAATTAGGCAATCCATTAGGCACATTTTTCAATCCTGAGTCTCAACTAATACTGTCTGCCGGTAACCAGGGATTTTCCACACTATATATATATATAGCATATGAACTATTCACCTGGGAAATGAAGGGATACAACCAATAGATGTTTCATCTACCTTCTCAATACCCTACCTGTTAATTGTGTGTATGGTGTAATGTCACTCAGCAGTGCGAGATGGAACAGCAACAGTAACAACAGCAACAGCAACAGCTGCAGAAAATTGTACAGCAGGTATGTGATACAGTCTGAACATTATTATAAACATCACCAGGGTTCCTCCAGACTTTTGGATGGCCATAAAATTCAAGACCTTTTCCAGACTTTTTTCAAAACTTACAATAATTTATTTTTTGTAAACTTGAGGTTATCGAACAGATGATCATTAAATGGAGACCTTTTTAAAATGCAGAAAAAAAGATAGTCGTGGTGCACTGCAAACATAAGGGCAGAATTGAATAAAATCTCTTCTAAAACATTTGTCTTGTTGTTCTCAAGACTTTTTTTACCATTTTCCCATGCAGACATAAATACATTTTCAAGACTTTTTCCAGGTCTGGACAATTGCTGGGCAAATTTCAAGACTTTTTCAATAATTCAGGACTCTGTACGAACCCTCTGATGAGATGATCCAATGAAATTGGCTACTGCAAGAAAATAATTGGCCCATTTGTACCAAAAGGTCTTGTGACATTTTTTAATGAAAATGAAAGTTAATTTGCCTTCAAAAAACCATTAGTGGGTCACATCTTAAACAAAATCATAGTGATTGGTTTTTCAAACCCATCATTTTCTTAAAATGAATAAGTTCATGGCTGGTCACGTGTCAAGCAATTAACATTTAACAAGATACAAGCTAAAAGTAGTTTTTGGCCACCATGTCATCCCCTATGGTGGCCAATACAAATTATACTGTTTTGTTGAAAAATCAACATGCCTTAAAATATCTCAGTTGTATGCATTTCCTCTCCAATTTCAGGTGTAAGATAATTTTTATGTGCTCTATCAATTTTTAGCATCAGCAAGATTCCAACTCATTGTTTAAAGAAACGATTGGTCACATGACCTCTTAGTACGAATTGTAGTGGCCTGTTAGATCACAATCACAACAGAAGTAGGATGAAGACTTTGATATGTACAACTGTAAACGTGTAGTCAACAACTACAAGACACCACACCACCATTGTAGAATTCTAAATCCTATACTAAGGACGCTATCTATTAAAGCTCGAATAAGTACCTGCCCCCTCACTCATGTATTTTTATTAAGTTCTCGTGGATTAATTTTTTTTGCTGTGAAAGCTAGGCACTGGATATTTTAGTGCCATGAACTGTTATCAGCTAATTTAATGTCAAAATAAAATCTTGTTAAGATTTAAAAAAAGCTTCATTTCTCTTCATCACCCCATTAACCTAAGAAGGCATTAAACACCATTGTATTAGAAACAGGGTAACAGGGTTGGTAAAAATCAAGTTTTGTATATAAACCCTCCCTTGATATGTAAACCTTATCAATAGGACTTTCCTTATTTAAGAATGTAACTGCTGCTCTCTTTAGGTATCTCTGGTACACCTTTCTATGGTGAAGGCACCAAAGGTAAAATAATATTACTATTTATCACAAAATGAACATCTAGTGCAATTGTTATGTTTTGATATTTTCTTGGCACAGGTAAAACACCAACTCTGTCTTTGTTTGACAATAACTATCATGCATTAATGTATCCATATAGTTACTTTAAAACTTCACCAATACATAAGGTCTTCAAAGAAATTTTATCAGGACTTGCAATGTAGAGGATACTACATGGCCATGCAGAAAAAAAAAAAATAATAATAATAATAATAATAAATAGAATAATATGAGTGAGCGCAGCAATCTAGTGAAATATTTCTTCAACAAGAGAAGAGAAATTCCGTTTCTCCAAGGGGCCATGTAATGTCCTCTTTTTTATATCAAAACACCAGTGATAAACCAAACAAAAACGCTTAACAGTCTTTTGCCTCGAAAGGCGTCAATTTTTATGTTGCCATAGCAATGGTGATATCAATTCACATGAGAAGTTTTTTCATGTTTTCTCACCTGGTATTTTTAATTGGTGCTTATATAATAAAAATGAAATAAGGACATGGTTAGTTAGACACCCATCATCCAAAACATGCTGATGTGTATAACGTCAGTTACATTAGAAGTTTATTGATCAGGGTAAACGTGAGTATATATAATACACCTAGTGGTAATTATCAAACTAGCATTGCTTGCAAAACAAGAAAAAAGTAAATGACTGCCATGCAGTTAATGAGATTTTTACCATTTTTATCAAATTCTGTGTCATTATTTTTTTAATTAGTGGGCACAGTAGTTGAAGACCATTCCCCACATGGCCTGGGAGGTAAGTCAAATTATTACCATATTATTACCAGAAAAATTTCAACCTACATTCTTAAAAGTAAAAATATTTTGAGGAAACAAATAAAATATATCTTCAAGGTTTCAGCTGTACACATGGGCCCAAATATAATTATTATTCATTCAAAATAACCAGTTTCTGATTGGTTAAAACCACACACATAACATAAATTCACCATAACCAGCTACTGTGGACCAAATTTGGCAAGAATTTTGTCATATTGAAACAATGTTGTCAAATGATCTCAAAAGTGTAGCCAGGTTGCAGATTATTTAACTGTTGTCCAAAAAAACCTGAGGACAAGGTTCATTTGTTTAGGTCGTGAGAAACAAATGACCTAACAGTCGATGGCTGAACAGTCGGCGGAACATTTTAACCATTTTATGGCGAAATAAAGACATCTGCCATTTAGAGTACCAGTATATCTGCAAACTTGGAATTTTTTTTGGAATGAATAATATTATTGAATTTGGCCTTCATAGTAAAATGAAGAATTCTGCAGATCTCGGAGGGTGTTATCGGACAAGGTGGATAACACCCTCCGAGATCTGCATATGTGGATTCTATTCATAGTGCTCCTAGGTAATACTTAATGTCCAAAGGAAAATTTTCTTTTGCAGAGAAAACCAACGTGACCTCCAGAACCATTGAGTTGGTACGCTGTGAACAGCGTTTATTGGACGCCTGCCAAGGAGAGGACACCTCCATGCCATGCTTTCTTGTTCACTCATTTGAAGAGGTAATTCACAACTACAACAAAACCCCATTTACACACACTAAAAAAATCGGCACGGCATGCCAAATTTTTGGCAGTGTGCCTCATTTACCCGTGCCGAGACAACCTCCAGGAGGTAGTCTCGGCACCCCTAAATTTTTGAGCACTGTTGCCACATTACATTTGAGACCGATACGTTTACACGTCAAAAATTGGGAGTGCTGTGCCTTAAAAATCATCAGCACCGTGCCAAAAATTTGGCGTGCCATGCCGATTTTTTTAGTGTGTGTAAATTGGGTTCAAGATATAGGTGGAGCATGTTTTAGCCTTGAAGCAAGTTATGAATCCAAGCTTTACGTGATAAAAATTCCAAACAGTAATGTTGTGGATGCTCAGGCCTGCATTGCTGAACTCACTGAGTTAGAAAGCATGACAGAAGACCAGGCGAAGAGTTTAATCAACTCCTGCCTCCCCAAGACCTGTATTTGAGACCCTCTTCCAGCATCAATACTGGAAGAGTGCATGGACATGAGATGATCAACATATCAATTGGAAACTGCTAATGTGCCGGTGCAACTTAAGGAAGCTATGATAAGGCCTAAGCTAAAGAAAGAGTCCCTTGACCATGAAGTGTATTCCAATTTTATACCCATCTCTAACTTAAAATTATGTTATGTCCAAGATGATAGAGATCACAGATGACGTCAAAATATGGTAAAACAAAGAAGTGTACACGAGCCGCAGATGATGTACAGACCCAGAGCAACCACGAATCTATTTGTTTTATATACTGTACACATACCTGCCTCGTACCGCTTCACTGTTCGAATTTGTGCTGGTTTAGGCCCAATCGCTACTTTTCGTCTCTGTTTCCTCTTTTTTCTTTATCTTACTTGTAAGCTTATACGGTTTTTTCGGAAATTTTTGGAACGTCTTTTATTGCTCAAAGCAGAATAATGGGAACAGCGAGTCTCTCGTAGCGACGACACACGATGGCAACTGTTGTGAAGATTTCTTGTAGTTTAGAGATTCTCAAGTTGTCATGAGCTCTTTCTGTCTCCGTTTCTCCATTTTTCTTCTTTGTAAATAGCTCCCGCTGGACTTTTTTTTCGAGGCATTAATCCGACAAAACCGCGCGCCACGTTGAAATTACCATGTACCCGTACTCTAATAGATCATACGCAACGACCAATCACAGCCCGTAGCATCGCATCATAATTATCGCGCATATATTATAGCGCGATTAAGTTTTTTATGTCATACCAAGATTAAGCAAATCACTCGTGACAGTTTCCACTCTATACTGCCCGAGAGCAACACCTAACTGGTATAGAGCGGTTTTCACTTGACTGTCGAAAGGGATTGGTTTTGGTTTTGGTTTTGGTTTTACTACGCCCTTTGGTTGGCTAGTGTATTTACTTTGGTTTTGGTTTTACGACAGTCAAGTGAAAACCGCTCTATGTATTTTACCATACTTAGCTTTGCTGGCAAGCACGGGAAAATGCCGTCCCAATAGTGGTAGTGACCCTCAACCCCCAGAAGCAAAACAATTCTGGCAGGAAGGAGATTCTGAGGTGAGCATGTACAAAGGAACAACACATCTAACATGAAATCTCAAATACTGTTCCCATTAGAAAGTACATTCAATTTTATAGAGTCAAGTAGAGGCTGTTTCCTTTTAGAACACAGCAGTGGCGGATCCAAACCTCCAGAAAAGGGGGGGGGGGGGGGGGGGCAGGGCGGTCATTCGGACCATGACAAAAGTGAAAGGGGGGGGGGGGGGGTTGGCCAACCACCCGGGCGCCCTCTCCAGGAACCGCCATTGCACAGTAGTAGTGCACTACATTCAAATGTACTTGAGCTATATCTTAAATAAAAGCTGATTATGTATACTCTCTCCTCGCTCTAGTAGTTTCTTCCTTTTAAGGAAGGGACAAAATGCTCACTATCATCTTTGACCATTAATCATATCCTCACTTGACAGGGGTCTCCGATACCTAATGGGACAAATGACAGGCTCTTTTTATTGGATGGCAGAGACATCCTCCATAGATGGCCGGAGAGGTAAACGATTTGAATTTGCATTATCGGTTATCAAAACTGATATTGAAAGTGCAATTGTCGGTGCAGACAGAATGAAAAGAAAGTCATGAAATAATTTTCCTACTCTTTCCTTAACTTTGTTCCAAAAAATGACCATTGGTCAAAGGTTATACTGAACTGCGAGACAGAGGAATCAGTCTAGTGAAACTAAGTAATAAAAAACATCCAGTAACTGTCAGATTTGTGCCTTACAGTTTGTACCATGTTTGGTGTGCGGTACATCGCCGACACACTGATGATATTGTCGCCATCATCAACTTCGGCCACACCCACCTTGATGAAGGAGTTCCAAGGTAGGTGAAATAATTAGCACCAAGACAATTAACTCTCGTATGGAATATGTATTCTTTCATTTGGATATTCAATATTTTCGTTTTTGGTTATCGCGTTCTTCAAAACGCATCCTAATCTGGTGTGCATGTGGCACTAAGGTAGAAATGTTCTAGCTATCACGGGCGACTGCAAATTAGCCGCCTCTATTAACTATATCAGGGGCACCTCGGCCGGGAAACTGGACTCCTTTCGACTCTATTTCGGATCCGTGATCTTTGCGTAAAATTTACGTTCGCAATTAAAATAGGGGCAATGAATGAAAGGTCGCACATAAGTTTAAACTAGAACCCGGCCAACTTCACGTTTAATCTCAACACTTTATATATTGCCTCAATTTCTTTCACGATAACGTGATAATAGCGTTAACGTACGTAGCCAAAAACGCGTCAGTGGAAATCAAACTTAAGTGAGGAACGCGTATCCTCTAGTTTAATACTAATCAGTAACCGTAACCCAGTACTAAGTAAACGTTCTGATTATTTGTGTTTTGTGGGGGTAATCACTAATAAATTGGTGTGTTTTTTGGCATGTAACTGTCAGTTTAAATACATGTACCCGGCTAAACTTTAATTTGTTCTCAAGACCAGGGAACACTGAAAAATTTAGAGTCACCCCAGCTGTTGGGCATAGTGTGTCGTTTAGCCTTTTTATTCAGAAAGGGAGGAAAAGTCAACCTTTTTTTATGTGTATTTTCAGACAGCAACATAGACACACAGAAGCTCCGGAAAGTGATCTGTGAAGCCATGGAAAAATGCCAGCAGTTATCTGCGGAGAGGTACGTTCCTTGTTTATTGAGACAAGATATCGCTAACAAAACAGAAAAGAAATCCCAATATTTCACTAAAGGCTAGATTTTTTTATTCCTAAAATCGGCGCTGAGCATGATGCTTTATCTAAAATATAATTTTAGCTATGGATAAAATGAATTATTTAACCACAAGAAATCCATGACTAGACACACGCCTTTGTCGCTTTCATTCCTCGAAAATGGTCCCATAAATAATTGACCTAAGGTGGTGGAAAGCAAAACCGTGTTCGTTAAAATGTTTATCAACGAAGGAAACGATTGAAAAATCTACATTTCTGGAATATTAATGAGTAACATTATAATAAATAAATAAATAAATCGACCTATCATGCCTAGTTGAGGCTGTGAAAAAAGCTAAAGAAGCTGGTGCTTTGTTGTCTCAACAGAGGTACGTTTTTTTTTCCGAAACAAAGATTTCCAAGCTGATAATAGAGCGGGACCAATGTGTTTCTTTGGAAGTAAGCGAGGGCATTATTCCACGCACACATGCAATACAGAAGGCTTCACATATGAACATAGTCTCACGCTCTGTCTGCTCCGATTCACTGGTAACAAAAAGAGAAGAAAAGAACTCGTGAGCTCTATTAATGGAAGATTGTTTACTATGCAGGGAAAAAATTTCCGAATGGAGAGCGCAAAGAATTGCGCAGGATGAAGAATTGCGAGAAGTTGGTACAAGTGGGGGTAGTGCAAATTCCAGCCAAAAAAAAGGGGAAGAAGGCAAGGGTGACGATGGCGAGCGAAAGATCATTGAAAAGGTAAAGATAAAGAATTCTGCAGAGTTCCTACAGCTTTCACTGAGTAAAAGGCAAATGATAGTTCAGTGTTTGTTGGTATGGGTTATGACGCTGATCTCGTCCAATAGCTGGTGACAAATGAGGTCTTTTGGCCCCTTTTATAAGAAGAAACGTGTTCCCGGGTAAGAGGGCCACCCTCCCAGCCGAGGCAACTTTGGCGAGCGTTTATATGAGAAATATATGTCGACCTCTTTACCCGAGCCGAGAGCTGCCTTCTCAGTTTTGCCAAGGACAACAGCGCTCGGGCGTGCTCTGATTGTCTCGCTTTGTCAGAGTTGTAACAACAGGGCGAGATAAAGAGTTTATAAAATGGAGAAAAGTTAGCCCGGCTGTAAGGGTGACCCCACCATCGGAAAAGCGAGACCCAGCGAGGCAAGTCTGCCTTATAAATATGACTTGGGTGACACAATAAGAGTTGACAATGAAGTAAACGTGAACCCTCTTGTTGATTATCATTAGCAGAGACGGATAAGAGAGGCGAGGAAGGTAAGAGTATCCGACGAGCCAGAAAGGGGCGTCCATATACGCCTGAGAACAAACTTGGGAACCAGGTCAAGGAAATTCAGAAATGGAGCTCAGTTCCAGGTAAGACGCAACATTACGTTTCCAGGTTTTATTAGAACTTTAAGTCAATTTAAGGCTTGCTCCGTGATAATACGAGGATATCATTAATTTATGTTCTGTTCGGTTTCTGCTGTTCGTAAGATGGATTTGAGACAAGGTTTATGTTTGCTTTTCATGATATAGATTTGAACGGTTTTGTTTGTTTAAAACGCGATGGAGTGACAGCAATTTTTTTTGTTCGAAAACATGTTTAAAACTACTTCTCGATGGCATTAAGGTAAGCACAAGCGCAAGCACGAACAAGCACGAGTGCTCTTATTTCACCGTGAAAACAGCTCTCCGCATTCCCATTTATGCTACCGTGTGCGTTTGTGTTCACTAACACAAGAGTCCTGTGGTTAACTACGCTCTTATGCATCGCCAGTGAATCCAGGGCCTAAGACTCCAGTTTGCAAAAGATTAGAAAACGGTTTCATTACGTCTTCTTAAACATTATGGCAAACTAAAATCCCAGAAATAAAGTCCTCAGCTCCACAGAATAACACCAACGTTCATTTAGTCTTCACAGTCTTTCGCCGCGTGTTTAATGTTTACACAAATTATGGATTTCTTATAATTTTATGACAGGAAGTATATGACTGGGCTGGTGCTATGCAAGACATGCCGTTATATTTTACGTTACACCGGGGTCAAACATTACGGACCCACGACGAGAGGGTTGGCCCTTTGGACGAGACTCTGGACCTCACGGAAAGAGTAAGTGGAGGCCGAATTTTGTGTAGCCTCATCTCTAAACTGACGGAGTTGTTTTATGGTCAAATAACTGAGCCTCGATTTTGTGAAAAGCCGAATTGGTGATTTTTGTGATTATCAAGCACCTTAGTCATGTGGAAAGCAATCTCAATCTCTCTCTCAGGAATAATATGAGGCGGATAAACGAACATAAAATATTTTTTAGGTCAAACATGGGAAACCACTGAAATGCAATGTCGAGACAGGCAGCTAAACAGCAAAACGTGCAATTCCAATATGACGCTGTAAGATTCAAAAGCATAAAAAATATAACTGTGACGTATACGAACTTTTTTCGGTGATTGTTCTCCCAATTTTTCCACACAGGACGAGGAGGAAGTGACTTCATCTTTTCCCTCTGAGGTTAGAAAGAACACAATAATGTATGGTTCGATTCTACCTGTAACCAATAGACCACCATGTTAGGGGAAAGCTGCAGAATCCGGCCCGGGAATGTGTCCGGAGGGGTGGTAACAGGTAGAATTGAACCATGCATAATCCGTGCATAATTCGTAAATTTAGAATGTATCGTGTTCTGTCGACATCAAAAGCACAGTACATATAAAAAGCAATGAAAAGGATCTTTATAATACAAAGGTAGACAGAGGCAGATTTTACGCATTGTTGAACAGAGCTTTTGTCTACACCTATAGAGTAACGACAGTTAGGAATACAAACGTAGTAGTGTCAATTTCCGAGATAAAGTAAGGGCCAACGATACAGGACCAGGATAAAATTGTAATCGGTTCTATCTTAAAAATAAAGAAAAGCCCATTTGAAATTTGAACAAGAAAACGGGAACTGTATCCCACAAAGAACAATTGACTGAAAACAAAGAACAACAAAAAAGGGACAAGGGAAAAAGAAAAGAAATCCCCCATGACAAACGAAATCTCTGTAACTGAGTCAGGACGGGTAGGACCCCAATGTTCTTAGAAACTTTTACCCAAATGACAGACTTGAAACAGACTTCTCCATCAAACCACGACACTTGGGACCAGGTTCTTGAGAAGTTCAACCCAGACAACCGACTTCTTAATTGAGCCAGGACACTTGGGACCAGGCTCTTCGTGAGCCAGGACACTTGGGACCAGGCTCTTGAGAAGTTCAACCAAGACAACCGACTTCTTAATTGAGCCAGGGCACTTGGGACCAGGCTCTTCGTGAGCCAGGACACTTGGGACCAGGCTCTTGAGAAGTTCAACCAAGACAACAGACTTCTTAATTGAGCCAGGACACTTGGGACCAGGCTCTCCGTGAGCCAGGACACTTGGGACCAGGCTCTTGAGGAGTTCAACCCAGACAACAAACTTCTTAATTGAGCCAGGACACTTGGGACCAGGCTCTCCGTCAGCCAGGACACTTGGGACCAGGCTCTTGAGAAGTTCAACGCAGACAACATACTTCTTAATTGAGCCAGGACACTTGGGACCAGGCTCTCCGTGAGCCAGGACACTTGGGACCAGGCTCTTGAGAAGTTCAACCCAGACAACAGACTTCTTAATTGAGCCAGGACACTTGGGACCAGGCTCTTCGTGAGCCAGGACACTTGGGACCAGGCTCTTGAGAAGTTCAACCCAGACAACAGAGTTCCAAATATAAAATGTAACAAGCCCTGGGAAGTGAATACGAATAGACGCTTGTCCTATTTTCGGTAATGAACTGTAACTATCTTAGTGTCAAGACTTAGGTGGAATTTAAGGCACCGCTAGTAACTTGTTTGGCCCACTATTTGGCATTTCTGGGAAGTATTCTACCCACGAACGACAACAGTTGTCCCACAGACGGACATGCTCGTTGTACTTTCGTGGGGAGAATACTTCCCTTTCTTTTTTTTCTTTTTTTTTTTCAGGTGTCTTTCAAGGGAAGCTTTCCATACAGCAGTAAAGACCTGTCAGATACTATAGAAGGTAAGGATACTTACTGTATTATCAACAATAAACTAACATTTGGCACAAGAAAACACAATTAGGACGTAACATACTTTACTTCTGGTGTCAGTTGAAGGTCTATGTTCATCCTAGATTTAATGTGGTAGTTCGTTTCTTTTTTTCATCGGTCATCGTAAAAGTCCCATTGAAAGAAAAAAATGGATACGGCGCGTGACTGGTCCGTTTCGGAGAACGGAAGTGGCTGCGCTAACGGATGAGATGTTCATGGCAGAGAAACGCGTGACAAAACCCTAAGTACGTTTACGTGGGAGGGAGGCCAGACGCAGGTGCACCACAAATGACTCTAGTTTGAGATGCGCCACCTGATTTATCAAGAAGCAGATCATTTTAGGAAATTAAAGATTAAATGGTGGTTATTTTCATTGACAGATGAACGGAAGGACCCAGAAGAGGAGGCCGCGGAAGAGGAGACTGGGGAAGTGGCGCAAAAGAAAAAAAGAAAAAGGAAAGATAAAAGAACGACTGCTTCGCGGGAAAAGAAGAAAAAAAAAGAAAATGACAAAAATCCTTAGTTATTAATTATTTTTCCTACATTAAAGATAAAGTTATAATTAAACCAAGAAGTAAGACTGGGATGATGCCTGGGTATATTCTTAACATGTGAAAACAACTCTATAAGATTTACTATTTTTATTCTTATTTCTAGTACTCAAGATGCATGAGTAGAGTTAATATTGGCTACAAAAAGGGGACTCTTTGATATTGTGTATTTGACAGATAAAAGTGGAATTAAATTTGCTTAAAATGTTCCGAGCCTCTAAGATTGAAAATAAAACCAAACGCTCACATGAGCGTGTCCATGGTGAAACGGTTTGGATTGCTCAGAACAGAGTTGATTTTGCTTATCTTCGTTCATACATGTATATAAAGGAGTAAACTATTTAGCTCTTAAATGCCCATGTTCACCAACGTGACTTTGTGAGCGGGTGTTTTTGTTTTGAAATTTGATTGGGCAGAGTGTTCGTTTTTTTCACGCATGGCCGAAGCGTCACTCTACACACACTGAAGGGAGAAACTTTCAACTTCGCCAAATTATTTTTCTGTAGTATAGGGCGAGCAAGGCCGCATGGGTGAACATGCACCTTTTTTTAAAAGGCAACTGAATTAGCCCTTGGTTGCACTTGACGTTTTTGGCCTCTCTCGTTATAGCTTGAGTAACAGGCGTTTCTGAGTGAGAAGGGGGAAGAGAGAAGCGAACAAGAGGAGAGCTAAAAATCTCCTCTCCGGTAGCCCATAAGGATGGCCTGATACTCAGGCTACCCTCGTTATAGGTTTAAAAGTAGAATAGTAATATCAAATCATTATATTTTTCTGTTTCATTAGTCAAGTGCTTCGTTAAAGCAAATACAAAAATATATTTCCAAAAGAACATTGCATAGAAAATCAAAAACAGATTTGATGAGCGCTTTTAATATCATTAAGAATAATAACTGATTAGAGTCAGGTGTTAATATAGCGGTGTGATTTTTTTTTTTAATTATCAACTGTATATATTGAGTGGTTACCATTAGTCGAAGTCACACCATCCCATAATGATTGAGCGGCTATACAATAGTTAAGATAAAAGCTTCAACAAATGATTTTTTTGTTAGTATTATCAATTGTTCCTTATTTTTCCCCTCTTTTGTATGGCCGCTGGCTAAGTAGATTTTTTTGAGAACCTTTAATGTGATCCTCAGTCGAAATGCAAATAGAATTTTTCTCTTTCTTATCAAAAATGTTGTTGTCGTAATTATTTGCTGGTGTCTTTTCAATCTTATTTTCCATCTTTAACCTTTTCTATCTAGGGGTGCCTACCTTTTACAAAAAAACAAAAAACTTTTCAAACATCTTGAAAATATAAATATGACTATTAACTTTCACATAGTACAGAACGACCTGCTGAAATTTAAAAGAGTTGTCTGAAAATTTGAATCACCTCACAAGGGTTAATCTGACGATTCCCCAGTGGAATTGCGCGAACCATGTAAAAGTTATGGGAATTACCCCAGAAGACCCCAGAAATCTTATCTACACTCAATCCTTTCGTTGCCATTGCCCTTACAAGTAAAAAAGGTATCACATTATTTCCCTTTTCTGATATTTTGAAGCCAGTGCATGGTTATTTTTTTTCAGAGGATATTTTTGGCACATACATTAATTTTTTGGGAATTTACCCTCTCACGGCAAATACCTTTCTGATGGTGTAATCCCTCAGAGTTAGTTTTTGAACGAGTCCCTACGAACACGAAAAATCGAGTCTCGTTTTGGGCCCTACGTTTTGGAGAAAAATCGAGTTTCGTTTTTTGCCCTACGTTTTCGAGAACGTTTTAGGCCCCGTTTTAACGTGTCTCGTTTCTGAAACGAGTCATCGAGACAGATGGCAACGAGTCTCGATTTCACGTTTTCGATTCGACTGCCGAGAACGTAATCGAGAGGCCATTAAATCGAGACGATTTTTATCGAGTACTTTACGATGCGTTGCCCAGAAACGTTGAGTGATCCGGAACAAGTTATTGTGGGCACTGCGATCTGCAAATTTGTCACTCAGATGTACACACCTTTCGTAAATCAGTCGGCTCCGCACGAAAGCGCCCGATATCAAATGACAACTGTCGTAGATCGTTCCCGTTCCGCGATGTGCTGATTTGGTACATTTCACGTGAGTCACAGGACGATTGTCTTCATGTGGACTTTGAATGTTTCAAATTAGAACTATGGCCAACTTTGAGACAGAAGTTTATGAACTTTTGAGGCTTTTTGACTCGTCCCCGCCGAAAAGATCAGCAACTGCTCTTCGACTCTGGTCCAAGCTCACGATTCTGCCGTGAGTCACGATGTTTTAACTTTTCACACGACAAGACTCCCAATCTCATGGTCTTTAGTGAAATATCATTCTGAAATGAAATGTTTCTTTGGTAAATAAAAACGGAAATGTTTACTGTTGCTGAATCGTAAGTGATTCTGCATGAGACTTCGCGACGGTTTTGCGAGACACTTGTCGGCCATATGTTCTTCAAAGGCGACGAAGTGAGTACAGCCTCAACAGTCAAACTTAAATTATCCCGGTAGACTAATTGCAGGTTCATTATCAGCTTTTCTTTCTAAAATACAGTAATTAATAATCTACAAGTTAGCCTTAGGCACCCTTTGATTTTCGTTTGTGGTAATTATGATTGACAACTAACTCTCTAGGAAAGTACTGTTATTTTCCTGTAATCTGATTGGTTAACCGGTTATAGTAGTCGCACTGTAATTGCTATGGTTTCTTAAAGGAACCTACAAACTGTAAGAACATTGAAGAAACCTCTTGTTATTTTAAACCAAAAAAGATTGAAGTACATTCATGAAACTGAACAAAAACGTTCTGGATTTTGTTGTGAAATAGGGCCAGATTAGAAGAACGTTCTAAGCTTTAACAACCCCACCAAGTGTTCTTAGCTGATGAGTCTGTTTCTTCCAGCAGTCGTATTGAGCTGGCCACTTAGCTATATTTCTTTTTTTAAGTGTTAAAACTACACTTGTTGTCTAGTGACGTTATTAGCAGAAGTTATTTCTAGTAGATTTTTTGAATGTAAGTTTGAGATATCTGTTTTTGTTGAAGATATATCAGCGCCGAGCTCAGCCAGCAGATCAAAGGAACAGCTACCAAGTCCCTCAGGTACCAATTTATAGCCCCAGTCCACACGAATGTGGATATTTTTTTAAAACCTTTGTGTTTTTTTAAATGAATAGGCCACGGATGAATGAGCAGATTCACTGGTTTAGTGTTGAGGGAAGGCCGCTTTGTGATAAAGAAAATGTGCAGTTTCAGAAATGTTCAGATTTGTGTTGATGGGGCCTTAATGTTTAATGCTACATTGTACATGTCAGCAATCCAACATGTTACGAGTTTAACATACATTTTCCGCTCAATTTCCCTTCGTCTTGTTTTTTTTTCTCTTGTTTTTGGTTGTAATTTTTTGTTGTTTTTTCTTGTCATGGTTAATGTTTTTGGACCTCTCATATCAGGGATGTCGTGTATATTACCGACGGTCAATTACCTAATAATTGGGCAAAATTATTTTGTTCTTGGAGGGGGGAGGGCACTTGTATGAAGGCGGCTGCTAATTCGAACGTTTACAGTATATGTGTACCATTTAATTAAAAAAAAGGCACTCTTCCCACTCCTCTGTTAAGTTTTCTTGTCTAATTAGCTACTATTTGCACTCTGTTCCTTAGCTTATTTGTTAAATTAGTAAGGTTTTCCCACCCTTAGCCTGAGCAACAGATTTACAGTACAAAACAACAACAACAACAACAACAACACTGAACAACACAGCTTCTAAATCCATGGTTAACGCCATTGAACGTGTTAAAATAATCATGACATTTTAATTTTTTAATACTATTTAAGAAGTGGAGGCCAGTATAATGTAAACTAGCTGTAGCATAAAAGTTTTGAAATCTATAATTATCTCAAAAATTGATCAACAAGTCAGCCTCGCAACCGAAGGTTGTTTAAAAACCCTGTGGTGTAAGACTTGGTAATAAGCTTAACGCATAAAGAATCTTGCTCCAGTGTTAACCTGAGATCAGGCTCTATTTTTATTTCACGCTTAGATGTAAATGGCCGTAATAGAAAAACTACCATTATTTTTTCTACAACAAAACCTGTACAATTAACTTCCTACTGCTGAATGCGTTAGAGAGGATTTAAAATAGATTTGCATTTTTTATAAACAGATGCTGCAACTGCTTTTTTGGAGTGGAGTCAAAATCAGCTTTGCTCATTTTACAACAGTACCGCGAGCCAGTTAATGATTACTCCTTGGGACCGGGATAATACCATGGACATTGATGAGGTGTATGTACAGTTAACACTGCTAAGAGATGACAGAAAACTTGCTGGAACAACAAAAGAAAGGCTTCAAGATTACAGTGAGATATTCGCAAGCCATGGTCATCATCTAATTCCTAAGAGAATTTTAGTGTATGGGAGGCCAGGAATAGGAAAGTCGACATTGACAAAGAAACTCGCCGTTGACTGGTCACGAGGTAATAAAGAAATCCTAACGAAGTTTGCTGTTGTACTTTTAATCAAGCTCCGTGATGTTTGCAACACGCAAGACTTCTGTGCCATGCTACAAAAGGCGGAGCTGTTGTCCGCAGGTGACCCTATGGTGTTGAGCCAATTGTATGATTACATTCTTCGTAACCAACAAAAAGTCCTGCTCATTTTAGACGGCTATGATGAATACAGCGCCGAAAAATCATCGCCAGTCCATCAGATTTGGAAAGGCAGTCAATTGAGAGATTGTACTCTTCTTGTGACTACCCGTGCTCGGAAAAAAGATGAGTTAAGACCAGGAAGTCATGCTCAGTTTGAAGTTGATGGGTTTGATCAGTGGCAAGTTGAAACATTTGCTCGTAAGTTTCTTCGCGACCAAACAGAGGTATTAAAGTTCACAGATTTCTTGGATGGACGCGACCTGTGGGACCTGGCGGAAATACCTCTTTTCGTTTTAATTTTGGTTCTAAGCTGGGAGGTTTTTGATTATCAAGGATCATCAACATCCCGTGCAAATCTGTATAACAGTTTTTGTCAGACGCTACTCGATCACTTGACCGCAAAAACCTCAGATGAGACATTTAGAAGCATGGATGAATACAGAGAAGACCTCGCAAAGTTAGGGGAACTTGCCTGGCAGGCACTTTTAAATGACTGTCTTTATTTCAAGCTCAGCAATGTGCCTAAGGACATTCGGTTATTCCTTGACAAGTTTATTGATTTTGGCTTTCTGCAGACTTCTAATCTTTCAAACTCGCCTCGTCCTGAGAAACTGGCTTTCTTTCTCCATAAATCGGTGCAAGAATTCCTTGCCGCCTCGTTTTTAGTTCGTGATTTAAAAAATGACAAGGAAACCTTCAACTGCCTATCTAAACTCGACTCTTTTAAACGGTTCAAGGAGGTGTTTGAAGTTTTCAAATTTGTTTCGGAGTTGTCATCAGAAGCCACCGTTGCTGTTTTTAGCCATCTGAAGATGATAGGAGAAAAAGAAGGTCTGACTGATTGCAACTTCTGTGAAAACCTCTCTGTTGAGGAGCTCACTGAAGAACAAGGAGAGTTTTATCGTATTAGTCTCGATATTTTCCTTTCTTGCCCTGCCTCAGATAGGAAAAATGTCTATCCTTCATTTCTGCAATGCGTGAACGGTCTTTTATTGATAGAGGACGATCAACTGGTTAAAGTTTCCCGCGAACATTGCCTGAGATCAACAAATTTCTATAAGCCAGATTATGTATTTTTTCTAGAAGGTGATTTAGTAGATGCGGGTGATGAAATGTTTTCTGTGATGTCCGATTTGGTCACTGTTGTTGTGACATGTTATGGCGACGTAAAATCCGTCAATAGGTACCACGACCTAGTCCCTGAGGGGTTTTTCATTAAGAAAGTTGGGCATCGATTAGTGTTCTATTTAACTCGCCTTCAGTTCACAAACCAGACCAGTCCGAATTTCATTGAACTGCTTAGATCATTAATATCAGCACCAAAGTCCTCTCCTCAAGAGCCTGATCACAAGTCACACAATCATAATGTTTGCAATTCTTTGCAGTTAACTGAGAAAACTTCTGACCTGACTCTGACACACTCTCTGTCATATTTGAGAGAGATGAACGTTTTCGGCCCAACAAGTGAACTTTTCAGTTTACTGAATAATCTTCACCATGTGCCTCGACTGTGTAAACTCGATTTAGATGATGTTGGTATGGGGAATCAGGAGTGTCAGTTACTTGCCTCTGCTTTAAAGTATGTTGATAAGTTACGCTTTCTGAAATTATCACATAACCCACTCGGTCACGGGATAAGTGAGCTTGCCAAACACCTGCACCGTGTTCCTCATCTGATAGAGCTGCACCTGAATGATACACAGATGGGTGAAGAAGAAGTTACAACTTTAGCCCATAGTTTAAAGAATGTGACTCAGCTGAGTAAACTTGACTTATCAAGCAACCCTGTCGGTCACGGGATAAGTGAACTTGCTAAACACCTGCACAATGTACCTCATCTGAAAAAGCTGCTTCTGAATGATACACAGATGGATGAAGAGGAAGTCACAGCTTTAGCCGAAAGTTTAAAGAGTGTGATACAGCTGAGTGAACTTGACTTATCATTCAACCCACTAGGTCACGGGATAAGTGAGCTTGCCAAATTCCTGCACAATGTACCTCATCTGAAAGAGTTGAACCTGAATGATACACAGATGAGTGAAGAGGAAGTCACAGCCTTAGCCCATGTTCTCTACGTACGACAACTGAACTTCCTTTTTCTTGCCAAAAATCCGCTGGGCCGCGGAGTGACTGAATTAATCAAGTGTCTTAGAAGTAGTCCTCAGCTTCCCTATCTCGGACTCATTAAAGTTAAACTGACAAAGAAAGAAGCCACTGAACTGCGCGCAATAGCAAATGAGAGGAACTTATATTTGGAGTCAGATTATCATGTAAGTTTTTCTTTTGTAATTTACATTTATTTTATTTTCCAGAGTTAATTCAAAGTTATCACTTGCAAGTGTGCTTATTGTATTCACCATGGAAAGTAAAGCTGCTAGTAAAGGAGCTAAAAACACTTTTAAGAATTACTCTAGATTATTACACTTCATGTTACTTATTTCAAGAGATTAAATTATGTTTTTAAAAGCTGAGAGTCGTTTACAATGGCGGAATTTTTTTATAATCTTTGAACAGCTTTTTTTCACGTTTTGCGTGTGATTTGCTCAGCGAAGTGTTTACTTACGAAATGTTAAAATTTGAATAGCTAGTAGGAATTTCATAACTTCCGGAAATGAGCAATCCATTATTGTATTTTTGAAAAACTGACAAGTTTAGCTTACAGTATTTACCTTACCTTCCGCAGACTAAAATAAATTTTCAAGGTGGAGTGGGGAGATGAAAATATTAAGAAATTAATTTCACCGAAAAAGTGTATTTTTAAGCTAATTATTGGCATGTTGTGATTTTCTCTTCATTGGTGTTCTTTTAAAGGCTCTTTGGGAAATTAGTAGAGCGCGTTATTGTAGAGTGGGAGGTCGCGGGTTTGATTACCGTGACCGTACTTATACTTACACAACTAAGCAGGGAAGGTACTGCGTTTGCCCTGCGTTGCTGCGATGACGTAGAAATGTCGGTCCCATCTCCAGTAGGAGACATAAAAACTGTGTCCTCAGCAGTGATTTTGTTACCTCTGCGTCCTGCGTCCCTGACGCATGAAAATTCCCTGACACAAAATAATTCATGGCATGCGTCCTGAAGGACGCAAAGATCGATCGATCGATCTGAACGTGTGTATTTGTAGAAATATCCCGATCGTGTAATTTCTGAGGCAGTTATTAAGGCTGTTGTTTAACGATACACGTTTCTTTTAGAGTGACTTTACTTGACCCGTGGAACGAAACTAACAACTACTGCAAAATAGGTACTACTATTATAGTAAACAAAATAAAACAATGGAATTAGTGCATAATAGTGCGTAGTATTCTACTACCTATTTCACGGGGTAAGTAAATCACTCTAGCCTTTGTTGTGCTTTAAAATAGAAGTACTATATTTTGATTTCAGTATACTGTAATACAGAGTTTTGGAGTCTGTCGTCAGATTAACTGTCTGGTTACATAAAGGCCCAAACATTTTCAACTTCGGACCCGTTTTTTTTTTCTTTTAACTGGGACTCATGAGTCCCAGGACTCACCACAACTCTTTATAACAAAATCACTGTCCTCAGTTAGTACTTCCATGCAAAATACATTCACACTGAAAGTCAAATAGGGTGATGAAATAAGGCGGACTTGCGAAGTTTTCGATACTTTCATGGCATTCGCTACTTTGATGAAAGAACGTCTCTATTTTTTGGACCCTAGCGGCTTTTCAGTTCTCCCGCGGGATGCGAGAAGATCAAGACAAAACGAGAAACACATCATTGTTGTCGCAAAATAATCATGGCCACAATTTCACGATCACTCGAACTAACTTTACAGGTTATTTATAATACTTTACTTTTTTTTCTTCATTTTTAGACCTCGGATAGCGCTGACCCGTTAAAAACTCGGCTACTTACAGAAGTGGAATTACAAGAAAATGGAGTCACATTTGATGAAGAGTGAAAAATGGAATCCTGCTCACCACACCAAAGGCGTGAACAGACCCGGATACTGAACAAACCACTACCACCTAAGGGACAATCATTTAGGTATCCCTGTATTTATTTTGGTATCCCTATAATTTTAGTACCCCCGCGTTTTGAGTATCCCCCCTTATGTACTTATCCCTCACGTTTTGGTATCACTTTAATATAAGTCTCTCGAATTTTGGTTATCTCCCTGATTTAACAAAGTATCCCTTTATTTTGAACCCTTGCGCTCAGATCCCTGGTGAAAACACTGATCCTACGTCTGATGAAAACCGCGTCGTTCAACAACCAAACCCGCTCTCAAACCTTCGAATTTCTTAATAAATGCTCTTGTTATTTTTATTTTTTTTTTGCGATGTCGTTGAAAATAGTCAGTTAAGTTGTAGTTTTTATTTTACAACGGTCGGCTACCAGCTCAATCATAGATCTTCAAAACAAGTTAGACTGGAAGCAATCTTTTAAAACGAACTAACTATTGCGATTGCGGCGATCACAAAAAAAAAGACCACCAGCCTTCGAAACATTTAGTGTTCCTCTTAGACATGGAACATTTATGATTTTTAAACTTGTGTGTGCAGTATCTTTTTGTGTTCAAACTAAGTGCGTAAGGCAACCTTTAAACAATCACACGAGACCATTTTATTTGCCGCAATTCCTGTCCAAGGTACACAATACTGCGAGTAGCTTGAGTGGCAGGTATGATCTGGGGGAGCACGGTGTTTGCACGGATCACCCTTGCTACCCAGGGTACGCTGCAGAAAATAGTGCCTTAGAAACATCGACCCAAGTAAAAAGGGATGTTAGTATCCCGGTAGGGTACTAGGTGATACTCGCAACTCTGACCTGAAATAATGGAAAAACGCACATCTCGAGGGATTTAAATTTCGGAGGCACCCAAAACACAGGGATACCCAAAATTACGTTAGAGTAGATCAAGAGATATTTGTACTTCTTAGCGTACACACTGCATGCGATGCGTAACCATCATGGGTAAAACTAGGAGTCCATCAACCTCAAGAGCCCATTACTCATGTGAGGCCTGGGTCACAGCATGTTAGATGTTCAGGGTTTTTTCATCTACTGAGAGTAGAGTAGAGTTTCCTGCAATTGGGCGTGAGATCAGCGAATTGTCATCCGAAGAGAGTTGACTGTGTTCCTTTAGTTAAAGAAACGTTTAAGTAGGAACCAATATGGCTTTGTCTAGGATATCAACTCCCATCCTAAATCGTGCGGTCTTTTTTGAACAAAGTGAATTACACGGAAAAAGAAGTCTAAAAATGGCCGAAACGCCTAATGCACTCTGACGTTTATTAGTAAACGACCCGAGCGGGGTGACCCCCATTTAATAGGGACGGCAATGCTCGTCGGAAAATTAAAATTTAAGTCCTAAAGGAGACCATACTATAAACACTGCAGTATGGTGTTTGGCTTTTTATGTGGATGTTTTTTTATGTACAGCCCTGAGGAAGAGAGAATGAACTCATCTTGCCCTGAGCGATACCTGTCCTACCCCTAAGCGAAACGACCAGCATCCCCGTCACTGTTATGTGGGGGTCCTCCCTGGGCTCCCCTCGGTGACGCTGCGAATAGATGGGCTCCTGGTATTGCTTTGTTGTAACTCAACTTCGAAGTGCTTAGATATATTTTCTTAGTAAAACGGTTTACACCGCAACGTAAAGTAACGATGCAAATTTATTATAAAAAATAGTCGCTCTCTGGATTCAGATCCAGGTTCAAAGCAAATTTGTTGTATGAACTGTTCATTAGCAGTGACTAAAAACAGTTCAGTGTGCTTACTCCCATTGTACAATATACAGTGATGAATTCATAGTACTGCCCCCCGGCATGCAAATTGATTGTAAAATAATGGTCGCTCTCTGGTTTCAGATCCAGGTTTACAGTTAATTTGTTGCATAAACTAATTATTAGCAGTGTCTAATAACAGTTCAGTGTGTTTACTCCGATTGAACAGTAAAAAGTGAAGAATTTATAATGCTACCATGCAAATACATTTTTAAAAAATGGCCGCTTTCTGGATTTAGATCCAGGTTAAGAAAAAATCTGTCGTCTGTACTGTTCATTAGCAATGACTAATAACAGTCAAATATGTTAAGTAATGTTACTACGGTGGTATGTTTTGTTAAGCTGATTTATTGAGGTAATATACATGCTTCCTAGTCTAGAGTAAATTTATTAATTCCCCAAAATGTCGCAGATTCCGCAAACTCGCAAATTTGACAAATCAGCTCTGTACAGAAGGTCAGTGTAACAGACTGCCCTGGGGCCCGTTTTCCGAATGTCCCGGTAACTTTGGGGCCCGAAATCAAATCTTCAAATCGAAATAAAAAGAGTAAGAGCGTGGGTCCTGGCTAGCAACTACTCCATTTTGTTTCATTAACTGATAGTTTTATCATGTTAGATGCAAAACTATTGAAACCTTTATCTTGCATGTAAACAACAACAGCTTTGCGGGCCCCATTAAATTATCGGGACTTTCAAGAAACGGGCGCTTGGTGCGGACCGCGCGGGATCATAAGAAAAGTCTTATCCTCCCTGATGAATAGAAATATACACATTTAGTTTTACTGTAAGAGATTGTGTTGCTACAACAAGCGACAATTTGTAAAGAAAATTAAAATGTCTTCATAATTTTATGTTAGCGTCTTTTACCAATAAAATCAAGATTTTTTGTCATGAGACCATGTGTGAATATTCGTTCTTTCTTGTGTACAAGTGATAAAACCAGTTACGGAAAAATTTTCGTGGTAATTTTGACTTTGAACGAAACGACCATAAGGGGAGCAATTTCTTCGAGGCTCCTTTTAACTTGGTAGTAAAATTTAATATGTTTACTTAGCTTCAAGTACTGTGGCCCCACTTATCTGCGGTTACACTAGCCGTTTTACAGTTTGGGTAAATGGCTGTTGCCCATGAGGAAGCAACTTCTTCTGTGTGTGACCGATAATCGATTTTCCCAAAGTACTAGTGGTGGGAGTATTTGAGGACTTAAAAAAGTGCACAGCCATCTGAAGTAAGAGATTCTCACAAATTCCAATGTTGTTCCGTAGTGGAAGGGGTAGGGGTTTACAACAGGGAGTTTGAGCAACCACGATGGCGACGACGAAAGGGGAGAAAGCGTTAAAGGTAGAAAGTGAGTTCGCGCTGTTGAAATTTTCATCGCTCTTATTCCATCTACAGTCAAACCCCGTTTTACGCCGGGACACCCGCTTAATACGGACACCTCATTTTTACGGACAGTTTGCTGTGTCCCTGGGGAAAGAAAGCCCTTACATTTTCTCTAAAGTCAACCCGCTTTTTACGGACACCTCATTATTACGAACAGTTTGCTGTGTCGCTGGTGAAAGAAAGCCCTTACATTTTCTCTAAAGTCAACCCGCTTAATACGGACACACCCCGTTAAAACGGACAATTTATATGACCCCCTCAGTGTCCGTATCAACGGGGTTTTGACTGTAGTTCCATTTTTCAAATGTTGAGTATTTTTTTCTGGAGTTGAATTCTAAGAATCTATTATCTAAGTTCTGAAAAAGAAAAAGAAAATTGCCGTCTTATGTCCACGTCCTCCATAAAACGTGAAATTGGGAAGTTTCACGTCGGAGTCGTACAGCGACGTCGGCAAAGAAATGAACAAAGTTGTTGTTTTGCTAATTAAAGTTATTGCTTTTCTGCCGTTCTCTTTGCCGTCGCCGTCGTCTTTGCTTAAGCTCCCTAACGTCTCCTTGAGCCCCTTAACCGTTTTTTGGATGTCACGCAACGCAACGCTCCCTTGGGGAGCGTTGCGTGACATCCCAAAAACGGCTGCGAGGGAGACTAGGGATTTGGCTGCTGTCGGTATTTTCGGGCACGTGCTGAAAGATGATTGAAGAATCCACTCGACTCTCCTATTGAAACACGTGTTCCCGGAAGTGATAAAACCATCCTGCAATCGAGCGCATCAAGCTCTCAGTTGCTGAAGTAGAGAGATTTTTTTATACGCATCACAGTTGCTTGCTGGCTAATTGGAGTCACGCAACGCTTTTCCATACGAAGAAGCCAATGCGTGACGACACAAAGAACAGCTTTCCGTGTATTTCGTCTATTCAATTAAATTTATGAAACATTTGTGACCACTAACGAAACTTCAACATTAAAAATAAAAACTGTTTAACTTGTATTTCCCTGGCGGTATATACAATCGACTGCCTTTATAGCTGACACTCTAGGGACCTCGAGTTAGTGTCCTCAGTAGCAGATCACAGTTTTCCTGGGATTTAGCTGCTGTCCGTATTATCGGGGTGTCCGTTAAAGTGGGGTGTCCACAAGACGAGAGTTGACTGTAATTTGTTTTTGCAGGGGATTTAGCTGCTGTTCGTATTATCGAGGTGTCCGTTATAGCAGGGTGTTCGCAAGGCGAGAGTTGACTGTACAGGACTCGAAAAGAGTCCCGTCCGATAGTCATGGACCAGTACTGATTTTTCTGGTGGACATCCAAGTTTTCATACTCACCAGGCAAGTGATTTTCTAACGAAATCACATTCAATGACCCTGGGCCCCGGGGAGAGGTACTTCAGAATGTTTGTGTAGGGATGTGGTCTTGGGACCCCGCAACCCTTAGCCTACACCAGACCTTGTTCGGCTGAATTTTGTTGGTCCAAACTAGACAAAACTCCCAAATTTCTCCTAGAGTCGCTATTTTCCAGAATTACTGAGGACGACGCGTTCTTTGCTATTAAACTGCGTTGCGGATGAATTAAGATTTGCCAATTTCACTTTTTTTGAGTCGTCAATTCCCGGTTTTCCTAGTCTGAACTAAAATCTTCAACCAGTTGATCAGTAGTTTTCTGGAAAACGATACCCTATTCTAGACCAAAACTATTTTATTGTTAGGAAGGGAATTCAATAGCTTGCTGCCATGACAAGAGATAGAATGAAGCCCATTGCTGGTGGTGTTAACTTTTGGCCCCACAGATCCTTATTACAATTGTGCAACTGTTGGTAAATAAATATTTCGTATTAGTTTTCATTGCTTACTTTGTTCTTCTTTTTTGTTTTTGTTTTTGTTTTTGTTTTTTTCATCCAATCTAAAACGCTTATCCTCCTTATCCCTGAATATGTAGCACTGCTAGACGTCGAACGAACATTGAACCGAAGCGAATTCATCCACATAAAATGGACATTTCACTCCTTAAAACATTATTTTTTCAACTTCCGGACCTAAGACCAAAAAGTACAAAGGCGATACGCATTAAAGTCCTCCACGAGGAATGAAAAAGGTTTTTTTTTTTTTACCAATAAATGAAACACCTACCATAAATTCTCCCTTCACCGCAGTTCAAATCTAATCCCGGCCAAATCCCCGCCCAAAGTACCACAAGATTCGAAATAAAGCTAATGGCCCGCCTACCGCGGCACAATATTTGTGCCTAATCTCCGGCTAATCCCCGCATAGTCCCAGGGTTGAGGAGCGGGGATTTATATCAGAGAGATTAAGATTCACGTTTAACAGGAGCCCAGCAGCGTTTAGCTAAACGTCAGATTCAAGTTGAGAATTTCTCAGAATAGAAAATAAGCAGATAAAACAGTTCCGAACGATTCCTGTGGTTAAAACTAGCATGAAACTACTTATAGAAGCAATAAAGAGTAAACGGAAAATAAGGGGGAAACTTGGTCACGTGGTACAAATTTGGCGTGAGCGTGAATCCTATCTCTCCATTGACTGGTGCATTACGCGGGCGCGTGCAAAACTTCGTGTACAGGACTTCGAGACTGGTAAGAATTTCTCGTTTAATCAGTGCCATAACAAAGATATCTGCATTTTTTCTCGGGAAAGTTAATTCATAAAAGCAATAGAAAACTTTTTTCCCGTATGTATTTGCATAGTCTGATACTAAACACTTCAGGGGTTGGGAGAATTTTCCACAGTTATGCAAACCGTGAGTTTGCATAACTGTCCCGAATTCTCCCAACCCCTCTCGTGTTTATATCAGGCTATGCAAACCCGGAAAACGTTTTCTATTACTTAAATATAAACGTACTGCCCCCACCCCCCCGCCCCCCTTGCTCCCCATAACCCTGAGAATGAGAATGAAAGGTCAAGTTTTTTTTAAGCCCTGAATATGTTGGGAAACCCGCGTTTGTCACAGTCAGTTACACGCAATGCTTTTCCGTTTCCTCCTTCCAACATACAAGTAATCCCTGTAGTGAATTCTCTTGTCCACACAGTGCGTGATTCCCTGGAAAAACAAGTGCTCGCGTGACGTTCTACGGATCGGGGGGCCCGGCCTGCATTATCAAGTTATGATGACAGCAATATCGTTTCATACCTCGGCTTTTTTAGCCTATCAGACGTTCTCTTAAAATCATCCGTCCATTATATTAGTCTCCTTCTCAGTTGCTAGCATTACGTCAAGGTCAAACGGACATCCGGGCGACGCCTCTGCCATATTTGGCAAGATATTCGAGCAGTATGAGGGAACTCGCTTGCTCATCATTTTCGTTGTGGAAGGTAGCTTAATTTAAACGAAGCTTTTTTGCTGGACTCTTGTTTAATATCCGGAGAATGCTTGTTGACCGAATTCTTGAATGATCAGGTAAGTCGTTGCATTCAAACTTGAGAAACTTCTTAATAACATCGTCTGTAAGCATGCGAGGGTACCCGTCTTTCTATTATCCATGGTTGGAGGAAGCTGAAGTTTATTACTTTTAATACTAGGAGTAATCGGAGCTTAAGAGAGTGCATTCGATATGTTTGCTAGGCGTACAGGTAGCAGTGGAGGGGAAAGGGTGGATGGTTCTTGCGATAGATAACTATGATTATGGCATATTTTGAACGTAAGGGTTGCGTACAGCGAAACCTCGTTTTAAACTGTGTATCATTGCCGAAAACATCACACGTCATGATGAAATTTCGTGAAATGGTGCAGCCGAGCTTCACATCTCAGTAGATTTACTTTGTAGAATAACGGCGACCGCCGCCGAGCTTCACATCTCGGTAGATTTACTTTGTGGAATAACGACCGCCGAGCTACGCAACTCGGTAGATTTACTCTGGAGCACTACGGCCGCCTTAGTAGTTACACAACTGAGTAGATTTACTTTGTGGCGCCACAGGGCGCCCACACAATCTGTTTGTGTAGCCGATTGTTATTTTATAGTAAATGTACTGGATTTACCGTTTGCTTCACCTATAGCGATATATCGCTAACTATGTATATAAATCAATGATAAATAAACGTTGAATTACCTTGCCTGTGGTGTATAGTTGTCCTTTTGCCTC
>NC_133214.1:5304935-5362435 GCF_958299795.1 Porites lutea
CTTGAAAACACAGAGCCCGTCTAAATTCAGCGACGATTGATTGATTTGTCGAAAACTGAGAAGGGTGCTCGCTTCCTAGCGCCCTGCGGCTCACGTATTGTCAAACTTCTTGTGCATGATTGGCTTGTTCGTTAGACCACAAACACAAAGGGAAAGGAATGTAGTTCGGTTTTCAGCAGCCGTTTGTGGGGAGGAGTATTGCGTGACGACACTAAAAACGGCTGTGTAGCAGACTACCATTACGAGAGCACATGGTTCGAAGTGAAGGATCATGGGAACCTGAAACATACTTCATGTGTGCTACAATATACTATCAATCAACATCCCTTCTTTAGGAAAATAGCAATGGAGTTTCTTAGCAACTAAATATGAAAGCCAAATCCTTCACTGAAAATGTTCACTTAAATAACAATAACAAGGAACTCGAACAGTATCTTTAGTAAGCAAAGTTCCTAAATAAAGCAGTTCAGTTAATCAAAACAGTCTCTACTTGAGTACATAGTTCTTAAGGTGACTCGACCCAGTTTTTTTGGGGGGGTACCATCCTACTTTGAAGCTCTCTGGTATCCCCACCTTTACTTTTATCGTAAGTCTAACACATAGAATGGATAACATATAGATCAATCTACAATACAACATAAAATTTTGGCGACCGGAGTAAATGTCATGTGGTTATAATGCCACGCCCCTTTGAGGTCTGAGTGGAAAATCTGCTGTTGCCGGCATTTTTTCGTGAAAATCTCTCGGCTACACATAGTGCGCATTAGTGCTTTGCGCTGAACAGAGTTTCACCAAAATCACAAAGACCCAATTCGAGAAATTCAACGGTTTCCAAATTTAGATCATAATTTATGTGAAAATGATAAGCAAACTTTACACGATTATATCTAATAAACTATGAGACTTATCCCTTTATTTTGGGGATCGTTATAACAGATGGGTCCTTGCAAGTCAGCAAAAAGCTTTAGGGCCTTGTAAATGCGCGCGATTTTGAGCAAAGCAAACATATAGAAATTATAGTTTTAGCTATTTGTTGATGTTTGTCAGCATTTAAGAGTCGTTCTCACGAAAAAAGCGTTTTCTTAAAAATTCGTAGTTTTTTTCCCTTCAAATTTTTTCAGGGCCACAATTGATTAACTAACTACCAGAACTCTGAATTTCATGGTCATTGAAAAACTGTGACATTATCTTCTATAAGCCCAAATTTGAGTAAACATTGAAGATTTTTAACGTTTTGGCTGAGTTTGTGCCTTGGGAGTTGTCTATTGTTTCTAGTCTGTCATGATACAGCGTTCTTGTTCAGCACACGTGCAATGACCACGCTTGGCTGACTTCCGAATGCTCACCGAGATATGATAATTTTGGTACGGTGAGACAGGCCATTGCGCGATACATACAGGTTTAACTCACTATTTTTAATCAATTCTCGTGCTTCTTGTGCCTTTGCAAAAAAATGAAGAAGTGCTACACACTAAATGTACTTACTATTAAAAAAATATCATTTTTTGATAGGTTTAATGCAAGCCAATAATTAAACCAACTTGTGACGGGAATCCCTTCTCTTTTCTCATACTAAATTATCAGTCCGAGTAGTTAGTTAATCAATTGTGGCTCCAATTTCCAAATTTCAAAAAAGTACTACTTGTAGCTTTTGGCCTCAAAAATTTTCTTTTAAGTTGCCCATAGTTTTGAAAACAGATTTTGAAAGAAGAGATAACACTCTTTAACATGGTATAAGACTCTTTACAAAAATCAAGGTACCAGTCGACGATTTTGGGCTTTGAAATTTGCCATTTTTTCATCACACGGAAATGTTCAAAATATTGAAAATAATGAAAAATCTCCAAAACATTACATTTTCGTTGAAACTGAGTAAATCAGCCCTTAAAATGTGCATAATTATGTCTTTATCTGAATAAGTTATTTGCTGTTCACATTACAATTGACCTCGAAACAAACTGTCAGATCATCAGACAAATCAGAGTGGACGATCGAAGCAAAAGCACAGAAAGCATAGGCATGATATACCACGAGGCCAGCGTGACGTCATACGTTTATGAAATCCGACCAGGGCTCAAAGTTTAAATTTGAGTTTGGGAGCACTTGTGCTACCAAATGTAAATTTTTAGGCGCACTGCCGAAATTGTAGGCGCACAGCTGAAAATTTTAGGAGCACAGCTTATAATGTTGGGAGCATCTATTTCAAAAGAAAAAGTAAAAAGCTTAACAGTGCCACGTTTATTTGTCATCTTCAGTTTGTTACTTTTACTTCAGTCCTGTGATTGATAAAACACAGCCGATTTGTTACGCAGTAATACCGTTGTGATTTTTAATACTAATTTCTCTTTTTGACAGTACAGTTGTGACTAAAGAAAACTTACACTTGAAAAACAATTCAAAACTGACAACAATGAGTGTGTCAATCGAGAATGAAATTAATCTTTAATGAATTTGTTAAATGTGCAATGGCTTACATGTAACTGGAATATGACTTAAAAAACTTTCGTACCTGGAAAAAAAGGCTCTTAATCCGCACTGTTTTTGTTTTGATTGACGTTGAAACTGAATGTTCGACATTACCGTCTTTTGCGCAAAAAGTATGTGTCTTGTTCGTAGCATATATTTGCATGTGTCAGCGGTGTTTATTACAAAACAGAAGAGTCTGGGATGGAGTAAAACATCGAAACGAAAAGGAACATTCGAGTTCGTAGAATCCATTGGGAGAAAAGACCAATTAAACATACACCGCCTTTCTAGTTCGAGTTCGTAAGTATAGTCAGAAGTAAGTTAGTTGCACGGTACTTTGGGTTTTATGGCGCACAGGTGCGATTACATGTGAATTTTTAGGCGCACAACCAAAAATCCAGTCGCATATGCGACCAGTTAGTTGCTAACTTTGAGCCCTGCCGACCGAAGATAAGAGGGCCTTTCGACGGATGTTAACGAGTGCTGATCGTCTTCGACGCGGAAATTCTGTAGAGCTTGTGAAGATAAATTGTGCTTTTTTGTCGAGAAAAACTTTGGAATACGTTTCGAAAACCTCGGGAAAAAATCAAAAGGTTGCCAGTGGATAAAAGTGTGAGTAAATTTGGGATGGATGGGTAGTTTTAGTGCATTAATTTTGTGGATGCGATCAATGCTGTTGTTCGTTATGAAAAACCAAAATGGCGGAAACGTCGCTTATGCTCTGCCTTGTATGAAATTGACTGAAAATGGTATTTCCTCTTACAGGATGCCTTGGACCTTTCCTTCACAGGATAGGAATATTATGTCAAACAAGCACCTTGCAGAGTTGAAGTGATGCGGCGAAACAGCGAATCGTCGCAATATCACGATGAAACTCCTCGCAGAACAGTTCGCAGGCTGCCCTCTCATGACTTGGAAAGACATCATAGCAATGATATTAAAGTGGCCAGGTTGTTGGATGGTGTAGAAAATGTACCAACCTCGCCTTACTCGCAAGCCTCATTTCAATACCTAGGACTTCACAGAGCCAGTTCGACTCCAAGTCCGACGCGATTGGTGCAATCTGGTAGCCCTCAAAGAAACGTGAGCTACCCTTACCATGGATTCCAGCGTAGTTTTAATCAGCCTGTGGGGTCAACAGGAGAAATGTCTCCCTGTTCCCCATTTCCTCACACAGTTGTTTCGCCATCACATTATCAGTCTTCTTCACCGATGCATGTGTCCCCAGCTCTGCCTCCTTCAGCTCCCCCTTCCAAACCTTCATGTGCAACACCTAGTAGTGTAACATACACACTTTCTTGTGGTCCAGGCTCAATGAGTCCCAGAGGCTCAGGTTTAAAAACTCCTGAATTTTATGCAGGGATGCCGGATGCATCTCAGTTATGTCCTGTGGATGGGAACTTTACAGTTCCTTATTCATCTGAACCTTTTTCTAATCCCAGGGATCAGTTTGTTTACAGTGGGGGAAGTCCCTCTCAAGGCTGCACCATTCATCATCTCGGGTACAACACATCTCACAGGATACAGTCATTACAGAATCCAGCACTATCGCCGTCTTCTAGGTTTTTACCACAAAGTTTTGTGGCACTGTGGCCTCAGCAACAAGCAGATGCTAGCAATGCTGGTGTTACTGACTTGACTGCATTGCAAAGACAAGTTCATGAACAAGCTGGTCTTGATCCTCGAAAATCAGTGCCAGGCAATTTCAATGCAAATTCTTATCATAACCCACAAATTTATGATGGAATTGCACTCAATGTTTCTCCATTTACTGGAAACCAACCCCTTTCAAGAACAAAATTTGTTAATATAGTCAGCAACCCTCCTCCATTTTCTAGCTCAATGTTATTACCAAATTCTCCTCCAGAAATGCATGTTCTACCTGGCCACGGGCCTCAGCAACAAGCAGATGCTAGCGATGCTGGTGTTACTGGATCAGATGACAAAGGTAATTTCACTTTTTAAGATAAAAAATAAAATTAATATGAAATTCTGTTAATGCCCATTCCCCCACCCCTTTATTGGAATGCTGTATGCCCCCAACTCGTCACTCAGTAGAATATACTGAATACATTGTATAAAGTACCAGAGCTCGAAAAAAGTCGCGTCTGGGGCAAGTAACTTTTTTTGTACTACTATATGAGAAATTTCTGCAATTTGATTGGCTTAGACTAGTGGTATTTCAGCTTAATTTGAAATAGCTACATGTAAAAATTACGCAGGTAGTAGCATAAAACAATAATAGAATGATTTGTACGTGATATTTGGCGTAAATACCACTCGTAATATTTCAAAATTGTCTCAGATCTCACTCGGCTATCGGCTCGTGAAATTACGTATAACAATTTTGAAATATCACTTGTGGAATTTATGCTAAGTACAGTTTGTATCACCACAAATTATAATATTACCTATACAAATTCACTTGCCCAACGGGCAAGGGTCTAAGCAAGTCATCTTCCAACGAAATCATTAATAAAGACGAGCAAGAAGTGGCCCCGGGCAAGCAAAATATAAGAGCTGCTTGCTCAAAGGACAAGCGGGAATTCCAATTTTTTTTGAGCCCTGAGTACGTACATCTATCTTGAATACATCATTAATGTAATATACCCAACATTTTCTAGAGAATAACCCATTTGAAGACATCACACTGTCGGGTGTTAAAGATGCGGCACCTCTGACATTAGTGCTTGAGAATAAACTACTAGCAATCCTTCGGGATCACAATGTGAACTCTATCGTTCCCTTCTCATTTAGTTTATGCTCTCAAGCTTAGCCAAGCCTCAACTCAACACACTGAATGGCCTGCTAGCAAAATAATAACAGTTCTTTAAACATAGCCATAAAAATTCAGTATTAAATTTGACGGTTTCGTTGCGTGTCAGCCATCTTTTTCTAAATGAAAAAGTGCCCAAAATGTCGGAAGCCTGTATGTGTTGAATATGCAAATCACACAAAGCTGTCAAGGCTCCCCCTTTCCCTTTGTTGCGGGTGGACATGAGCCTATTTAAGTCTCCTAACACCTTTCAATTGGTGATTTTTAGTTTTGAAAAAGATGGATGATTGGCATTGAAACTGTCGGCTTTTATACTGAGCTTTTAGGCTATAATTTAATGAACTGTTAAGATTTATTTGATACAAATTCTAGCCGAATGGATTTCTTCAAGGACCGCTGGCAGTCTGCATTTAGGACAGCAACAGCACTTTGATAACAGGACAGTGGAATTTGGTTTCTACTGAAAGATATGTTCCAGTTTTCGATTCTGTTTCATGTTAGAGGTTTTGTTCATTAAAGAAGTGGAAGAAATTCTGAAGAACAAATTACGATAGTAGCAAAATTAGGCAGGTTGATTTAAATGCTTTTTCTTTTCTCTTGGACTTGCTATATTGACTCTATCTGCAGCCTGCTACTAGCACACGCCATATTTAATATTTTTATCATTATCATCATCATCATCATTATTATTATAAAGGAAATAAAGGAAGATGTAAAGAATCAGCCATAAGGGACGGACCATTAGAAAAGTTATGGGGGGGGAGGGGAATTTTCGAGCCGCAGGAATTTTTTTTCGTTATCAAATTCCTTGTATGAATTTTTTTTACGCCATAGCATGAATATTTTTTAGGGTTAATTGGCGTGCAAGAATTTTTTTTCATTTAATTTTCCCTTGCGCGAATTTTTTTTTTGTACTTCGCCTGCCCCCCCCCCCCATAAGTTTTTTAATGGTCCGTCCCTAAGAGGACACAGAAAAACTCTGAGCCCCAGATGGGATTCAAACCCACGGCCCTCCGTGTTCTAGATCGGATGCTCTAACCTCTGAGCTACTGAGGTTTGGTTGGAGGCTCCTTCATAGGCGAGACATTTCTTGCTGTGTGACTGTGTGATGCAGTTAAGCCTTAGTGTATTGCTTGTGATGAACTATGTGACTGTGTGATGTGGTTCCCAAGTCCAACCCACAAAAATGACCCTTGCTTGCCAACAGGTCCTCAGTAGCTCAAAGGTTAGAGCATCCGATCTACAATCACAGACAAAAGTAGTTGGGAAGTTTGTACAACTTAACAGTGGTCCATTTTAATCCTCAAAAAAGAGAGTTTTATCTTTTACTAAATATCCCCCGCCCCCCCTATTCAATGTTGGGATATAACAAAACAATTATGCGCACAAACATTAACTTTTTGATCAACATTTTGCCAGGGGTGAGGGAAAAAAGGAAAAGAAGAGGTAAAAAAGGCAACCTTCCCAACACCTTTTGACAAATGATTATAGGAGAATAGGAAATCAACTTTAAATGCTTATAAAACTTGTTGCATTTAACATTTGATTGAGATATCTCACCCTGGTACTGTGCTGATAATGTACTTTCCAAACTATATAAAAAGTATAACAAAGGTTATATTTTGGTAAAAATCATAAATAGGAGAATTTTGCACAGATAAGTGCCGAATTAAAATCTTCTAGACTGTATCTTTGTAAGGCCTGAAAGTAATACGGGACCTCTATAAAAGAGTTATTCAGTCATGTTCAGTGTTCATATAGAAATTGCTGTGCTAGCATCGCCTGTCAATCATTCAGTTAATTTGAGAACAGTAAACAACATGGGTTTCCACATTACTCCATAAGAAAATGCGAAATATATGCACAATGAACCGACTTTCAAACAAGAGAAGGGCAAAAACATGTAAACCAGGTAAGAATATGGACTGCTTTTGTTTCCCAAAATTACTCCATTTACGCAGTGCACCATAAAGATCAATTAGCAAAGTTAGTTTAATTTTAACGTTATCAATGGAGTAATGTTGTATTTTACATAGAATTAAGCTAAAATGTCTATTAAAATTTGTTTGGTTAAGTCCTTCGCAAAGCCCTGAACAAGTCAATTAGGCTATTTTGTCATTAGCGCTACTATAAAGGAATTATTTTTGGCTACGAAGATGGAGTAATGTGGTGTGTGATGACTTTAATGTGTTACCCTTTTTAATTAGATTAACGTAGACAATAGATGCCTTATTCTAAACCAAGAGTGTACTTTTTTCTCAGTTTCTGAAACCAGTTTCGAAAAGCAGTACCACAAGGGCTTAACTAGAGTTGTTCAGCCAGAGAAAGTGGCCTCTAGAATTGGGCAAATCTCCACTCAGCCTCATAGTTTGCTCGTGTGGCAAATTGGCATCTTCTGAATGTTGCAAAGAATGGGGGAACTGCTAAGGAATATGTCAGCTGCAATGTCGCAATCTGAATGATTTTTGGGGGAACTGGTGAATGCACTATATCTTGCTTTAACATTGGAACATATCAGCCTATGCTATAGTTGATAGCTTTCACTGAAAATAATCTTACATTTGTATTTTGGCCGACTTTTCCTGTACCCCAGACTGAGCAATAGTTGTACTGACCCGGATTGCAAAACATGCCGAATATAAACAGGTGTGTGGGTCAAAAACTGTCTTAACAAGGTATGGCAAATATTTTTTTCAAAAGAGTGCTGTTTACGAGTGTTTTTTGAAGATGTTTCTACTGACAAAAAGTCGTCGATTTTTTACCTTTTATGGCCACACCCAGAATCTTCAGACAATCACAGACAAAAGTAGTTGGAAAGGTTGTACAACTTAACAGTAGTCCATTTTAATTGTCAAAAAAGAGAGTTTTCTCTTTTGCTAAATATCCCCCGTCCCCCCTATTCAATGTCGGGATATAACAAAACAATTACTCGCACAAACATTAATATTTTGATCAACATTGGGCCAGGGGCGGGGGGAGGAAGGAAAAGAAGAGGTAAAAAAGGCAACCTTCCTAACACTTTTGACGATGATTGTAGAACACGGAGGGTCGTGGGTTTGAATCCCGTCTGGGGCTCAGATTTTTTCTGTGTCCTCTTATGGTTGATTCTTTACATCTCCCTTTATTTCCTTTATAATGGTAATATCAGTGGGATAGATTATTATTATTATTGCTATTATTATTATTATTATTATTATTATTATTATTATTATTATTATTGTTGTTGTTGTTGTTGTGAGGGAAGAGTACTAACCTTGTCTCCTACCAGTGTGGTTTGGGTTAAATTCCTGCTGTTGTTGGTTTTCTCCCCCACTCTGCAAGGTTTTTCTCTGTGTACTCTGGTTTTCCCTTCTCCCTAATTTCGAATTTAAGCCATTAATAATTCATGAAAAAAAAACATAGAATTTAATGTTTAATGAGTATTGTCTTGATATCTGACATAGAAACGGCTATTTAACTTTAGTACATCTAATTTTTTAGAGCTAAATAACCCCAAATCCAAATTATATTAGTGCAACAATAAAGAGATTTTAAAGCCATTCAAAAAACTTGCAGTTGTGTTTTGCCTCAAGTCTTTAAACTTGATATTACACTCCTGCTCAACAGTACTAAACCAACACTTTTAAATTCTAATTTTACCAGGAACTCACTAACACTTTCAAACGAGTTCCTCAGAGCTCCTAAGTGTTATTGGGTAAACAAATGAAATTATTTTCTATCAGTAACTAATTGCTTTGTTTATTTATTTCATGCACTGATTAGGATCCAAGATATTCAAATCTTTGCAGGATACAACAAGCACATCAGAGGGTAGTGACGTCAATACCACCCAGCTTACTAGTGATGTCAAGTCTTCTATAAATAACCACACTGGGGTCCCTCCTGAGCTTGATAAAGTTCTCCCATCCTTGGCTGATATTAAGGCAATTACCAAACCTTCAAAAGATGCTGATCTTCCTGTTGATATTCTGTTACTTACAGTTACAAACTGTGAGTTCTTAGCTTGCTACAGTGAGCTAAAAAACCCCTATAGATGTTGGTTTGATGGTCTTGGCTATGTTTACTTTTCTGATGAGGATGAAAGTCAAGAAGAACTGAAAGTTGCTTTATTAAGATGTTACAGAAATGGTGTTGGTCCTGGTGGTGCTCTTGTGTCTGTAAAGAATGCTGCCTCTGTGCTTAGACCCAAAGCAGTTATTTCTGTAGGCACATGTAGTGGCCTCAACCCTGCAAAATCCAAGTTAGGAGATGTTGTTGTATCTGCCAAATTAACAACATATGCATCAAAGGTAGTGACCAACAATCAAGAGCAGTCAACTGGCATGAGAAGTTATGTGAGCAAACGCTTTCTGGATGTCATTAAGAATTGTGCTGATGGCTGGCAAGCACCTTTGAAAGACCTGGCTGAAGCACAGCAAGTTCAAGTTTATACTGATGCAGAGTTTCTGAGTGGACCAGAACAAGTCAGAGCTGAGTGGCGGCGCGATCAACTTGCCGAAACCAGTCCTCAGGCAATGGCAATAGAAAATGAAGGAGAAGGTGAGTTCACTTTGTATTCAGCCAGCATTAGCAAAATACAGAAAAAGCCTGTTAGCCTAAATAGGTTCTTACATAATTAATGGTAATTATAGGGACAAATTTAGGCTATTTAGATTTTTAAATAGGTTCTTATTTTCTGAAGGAAAAATGAATTTGTAGCTAAGAGTGTTTAGTGGTGTTCAGCTTATTCTTTGCAGAAAATCTGCATACCAATACATCCCAGTAGGGGTGATTAGGTACTTATGTCTCCAAAGGGGATCCTGAATGTTGACTTATCCTATTTGTCCAAGTGTGCAAAAAAATTTTTTTAAAAAAATTTGAAAATAAGAACCTATTTAAAATTTTAGGCTGAACAAGTTCTTGTATAGAGGGGACCTAAGTGGCAAATTTTACCCAAACAGGTTCTTAAAAACCAGGTTCTTAGTTAAGGGTTTTTACTGTATGTAGTCAGATCTCTTTTAAAGCTCTGTAGATGTGTATGTTGCTTTTTAATTCAGTGTTTATTTTAGGGCATTGTTCAATTGTTTGCTTGTTTGATTTTATTAATAATATTTGCTGTAAAGATGTTCGTGCTCCCAATGTATGGGTCTTCATTGTCAGTTGTTAGAGCTTTTTTGTCATGCTAATGTAGAGGCCATGGGTTCAAATTCCCTCTTATCCCTCCCTGGCTGCCTTTTTTTTTCAGGTTAATTTGCATTTGCTTAGATTGCTGTTATAATCACAGTGATAACATCTGCAAATTAAACCGATTGACAAAACATAAATGTAGGTGTGGGGAAGGTGCCTGGTGAAACTGAAGGGAACCCCAAGCAAACCTGGAAGGTAACTGCGACAACCCTGTGAGTGGCGCCCTCCAGGCACCATCACACTAAGACCTTCAGTGGAGAAATGCTCAAACACATATACCTACCAAACAACATCCAAAGGGAAGGGAAGGCTGGCAGCAAAAACTGAGCTAAAGCTACTGCATGCGTAAGCAACAGGAGCAAAATGAAATCTTGACTTAGGGAAAGTACCGTAAAATATGCTAAAGCCCAAGACCATCCCTTATTAGTAATGGAGACTGCTGGCCAGCATTGTCTCATGTTTAGCCTTGCCTAAATTTCATTTAGCCACATTTAAACCCATTGACAATAGGTGGGTGTGCGTGTGGTGAAATGGAAGGGAGCCATAAGTGAGCCTTGGACGTATCAGTGTATTCATGACAACCCTGGGAGTGGCACCCACCCAAACCAGTCTACAGATGCTTGAAGAAAAAACAGGGACCACAAACAGTGGAGTCACAGGACTTGGTTTCCCCGAGGGCATTAAGCACCAACCCCAAACTCGCTCACAATAAAAGCTGAAGAAAAGCAACTCACCACTGAAGATGAATAGACGTCCTAATACCTGCCTGAAGCATGTCCGCTAGAGCAATTAAGGTGCAAGCTGTCCATAACCGCAATCCAAACGAACAAAACTGGGACATATTTCCACAGTTCACACCTTCCTCATTTTTCATCCATCTTCCAACTCCAGTTGGCTTTTAGATATTTTGCATTTTTACAGAAAGTTTGACTTGCGAAATAATGTAAACTACTGTATATTGATGTAGGACCGTCTTCAACTTTAACTCAAGCGCCATTTTCTTTGTCGTTCTATAGGAGTGTTTACAGCAGCATTTGACTGTCAAATTGAGTGGTTAATTGTGAAAGGGATAACTGATTACGCAGATGGTTCTCAGTTGCCTTCAGAGAGTTGGTCTTCCTGTGCCAGTGTGATGGCAGCATCTCTTGTTGCACACATTTTGAGTGAGCCCTGTGTTTTTCATTCATGGCCTCATTATCAAGGTAAATATTTCTCATAATGTTATGTCCCTTTGTGGCATGTTGTTTTACAGAAACTAGTGGTGTATTAGAAGGTACTTCCTTGATGCCATAATAAGCTCTATGGCATTAATCTCCCTTGTCACTTTAAACCAAAAAGAGATTGAAGTACAGTCATGAAAATGAACAAAAAAGTTTTGGATTTTGTTGTGAAATAGGGTTTAGATTAGAAGGTTACCTTCTAAGGTTTAACAACCACCACCAAGTGTTCTTAGCTGATGAGTCTGTTTTTTTTTTCCAGCAGTCGTATTGAACTGACCACATAGCTATGGGTGTGTTCCTTTCGGTGAATCCAAAAACGGATTTTAGATCTAAGAACGGATTTCGCGTTCCTTTCGGCAAATCCAAATCCGGATTTTTGATCTGGTGAATCGTTTTTGAAAAAGGATTCATTGGATTTGAAATCCGAAGAATCCAAATCCAGATTAGAGGATTAGTGATCTACTCTGTTCCATTCAGATTGGATCCGAAATTAGTCAGATGATCCAGCGGTATTTCCAGTTGAAGCATTCCCATAGAGGCCGTAGGGTTTCCTCGTTGCTGTCATTTGCCGCAAAACATCTGAAAACACTAGAAGATTGTTCCTGGTACATTAAAATATCCATATACTAACCATTTGTCTCTAAAGATTGCTTGAAATCGGAAATAAGTAAAAGTAACAAATGGACTGCTATCTAACTACAAACTCGCTTGTAGACGCGACAGGCACTCGATCGTGTTACATTAAAAAGTCCGAGCTATGGAACTGGATCAAACTGGCCGACATTCTTTAGATAATTTTCAATTTTAATGCGTTTCTTTCTTTGTCTGTTTTATATGTTCCATCGTCGCTATTCGAACTGCCGACCACTAAATTCTGCACGGTATAATTGCATGATTTGTCAAAGAGTAGAAAACACGTCACTTTTTGAGAGGCTGTCGTGCATATTGCACGCGTTGGCGAAAGGTCAGCAAGGTTACAAATCCAATTTCGGATTTCACGTTCCTTTCGACCGCGAAATCTGGCAAATCTAGGATCAAAAATCCGTTTTCGGATTCGCCGAAAGGAACACACCCTATATTTCTGTTTTTAAGTGCTAAAACTACACTAGTCTTGATATTATGCAGTTTTAGTGATGTTATTAGTAGCAGTTATTTCTAGTAGATTTCTTGAATGTAGGTGAGAGTAACTGAACAAAAAAAGTTGTGAAGTAAGGTATAGGTTAGAAGAACTTTTTTAGGTTTAACAACCACTACCAAGTGTTCTCTGATGAGTCTGTTTTTTTTTTTTCAGCAGTCGTAGTGAGCTGACCACATAGCTATATTTCTTTTTTAAGGGTGCTTTAGATTAGATCTTAAAATCCGGATTTCGGATTTGAGATATCTGTTTTTGGATTTCCTGTGTACCGTTCGATTGGGAAATCTGAAAAAGGATTTGACAAACTGTTCTTAAGGTGGCTCGACCCAGTTTTTTTTGGGGGGTACCATCCTTCTTTGAAGCTCTCTGGTATCCCCACCTTTACTTTTATCGTAAGTCTAACACATAGAATGGATAACATATAGATCAATCTACAATATAACATAAAAATTTTGACGATCGGAGTAAATGTCACGTGGTTATAATGCCACGCCCCTTTGAGGTCTGAGTCGAAAATCTGCTGTTGCCGGCATTTTTTCGTGAAAATCTCTCGGCTACACATAGTGCGCATTAGTGGCTTGCGCTGAACAGAGTTTCACCAAAATCGCAAAGACCCAATTCGAGAAATTCAGCGGTTTCCAAATTTAGGTCATAATTTATGCGAAAATGATAAGCAAACTTTACACGGATTATATCTAATAAACTATGAGATTCATCTCTTTATTTTGGGCATCGTTATAACAGATGGGTCCTTGCAAGTCAGCAAAACGCTTTAGGGCCTTGTAAATGCGCGCGATTTCGAGCAAAGCAAACATATAGAAATTATAGTTTTCGCTATTTGTTGACGTTTGTCAGCGTTTAAGAGTCCTTCTCACGAAAAAAGCATTTTCTTAAAAATTCGTAGTTTTTTTTCCTTCAAATTTTTTCAGGGCCACAATTGATTAACTAACTACCCGGACTCTGAATTTCATGGTCATTGAAAAACTGTGACATTATCTTCTTTAAGCCCAAACTTGAGTAAAAATTGAAGATTTTTAGCGTTTTGGCTGAGTTTGTGCTTTGGGAGTTGTCTATTGTTTCTAGTCTGTCATTATACAGCATTCTTGTTCAGCACGCGTGCAATGACCGCGCTTGGCTGACTTCCGAATGCTCACCGAGATATAATAATTTTGGTACAGTGAGACAGGCCATCGCGTGATACATAGAGGTTTAAGTCACAATTTTTAATCAATTCTCGTGCTTCTTGTGCCTTTGCAAAAAAAATCAAGAAGTGCTACACACTAAATCTACTTACTATTAAAAAAATATCATTTTTTGATAGGTTTAATGCAAGCCAATAATTAAACCAACTCGTGACGGGAATATCTCGGTGAGCATTCGGAAGTCAGCCAAGCGTGGTAAATGCATAATAATTAGCCAAAAGAAGACCGCTGTTCACAAGAATAGTTTTGCAAATCTTTTTTCGGATTTCCCAATCGAATAGTAAAAAGGAAACCCATGAAATCCAGATTCACCCTGAGGACGGATTTCTCAGAGATCAAATCCCTTTTCGGATTTCGCGTTTGATTGTAAAATCCGAAGTCCGGATTTCAAAATCTAAATCCGGATTTCTCAGTCAAACGCACCCTAAGTGTTAAAACTACACTTGTCTTAATATGTACTTCTAGTGAGATTATAAGTAGCAGTTATTTCTAGTAGATTTCATGAATGTAAGTGAGAGATCTCTTTTTGTTTAAGATAATATATCAGAGCAGAGCTCAGCCAGCAGATCAAAGGAACAGTTACCAAGTCCCTCAGGTACCAATTTATGGCTCCAGTCCACACAAATCCAGATATTGTTTGAAACCACATATTTTTTTACATGAATAGGCCACGCATGACTGAGCCGATTCACTGGTTTAATGTTTACGGAAGGCCGTTTTGTGATAAAGAAAATGTTCAGTTTCAGAAATATCCACATTCGTGTGGACGGGGCCTTAATGTTTAATGCTACATTGTACATGTACAATCCAACATGTCACGAGTTTAGGATACATTTTCCGTTCATTTTCCCTTCCTCTTGTTGTTTTTCTCCAGTTTTCTTGTTTCTTCCTCTTTTGTCTCTTGTGGTTGGTTATAATTTTTTTGTTTGTTTTTTCTTGCCAAATGTTTTTGGAACTGTCGTATCTGGGTTGTCGTGTACATTAGCTCATAATTGGGCAAAATTATTTTGTACTGGGGGGGGGAGCACTTATTTGAAGACGGGTGCTATTCGAACGTTTACAGTACGTGTTCCATTTAATTAAAGAAAAGACCCTCTTCCCTCTCCACTATTAAGTTCTGTTGTCTAATTAGCTGCTATAATTTGCGCTCTGTTCCTTAGCTTATTTGGTAAATTAGTAAGGTTTTCCCACCCTTAGCCTGAGCATCGGATTTACAGTGCAAAACAACAAAAAAACAACACTGAACAACACAGCTTCTAAAGCCATGTTTAACGTCATTGAACGTGTTAAATTAATCATGAAAAAAAAAAAAAAAGGAAATAGGAAGGGGAGGCCAGTATAATGTAAACCAACTGTAGTATAAAAGTTTTGAAATCTATAATTATCTCAAAAATTGATCAACAAGTCAGCCTCGCGACAGAAGGTTGTTTAAAAAACCGGTGGTGTAAGACTTGGTAAAAAGCTTAACGCATGAAGAATCTTGCTCCAGTGTTAACCTGAGATCAGGCTCTATTTTTATTTCACGCTTAGATGTAAATGGCCGTAATAGAAAACTACCATTATCAGCGCTACCACAAAACTTGTACAATTAAATTTCTACTGCTCAATGCGTTTGAGAGGATTTAATTTTAAAGAGATTTACTTTTTTATATAAACAGATGCTGCAACTGCTTTTTTGGAGTGGAGTCAAAATCAGCTTTGCTCATTTTACAACAGTACCGCGAGCCAGTTAATGATTACTCCTTGGGACCGGGATAATACCATGGACATTGATGGGGTGTATGTACAGTTAACACTGCTAAGAGATGACAGAAAACTTGCTGGAACAACAAAAGAAAGGTTTGAAGATTACAGTGAGATATTCGCAAGCCATGGTCATCATCTAATTCCTAAGAGAATTTTAGTGTATGGGAGGCCAGGAATTGGAAAGTCAACATTGACAAAGAAACTCACCGTTGACTGGTCACGAGGTAATAAAGAAATCCTTAAGAAGTTTGCTGTTGTACTTTTAATCAAGCTCCGAGATGTTGGCAACACGCAAGATTTCTGTGACGTGCTACAAAAGGCGGAGCTGTTGTCCTCAGGTGACTCTATGGTATTTAACCAATTGTATGATTACATTCTCCGTAACCAACAGAAAGTCCTACTTATTTTAGACGGTTATGATGAATATAGCGCCGAGACATCATCGCCAGTCCATCAGATTTGGAAAGGCAGTCAATTGAGAGATTGCACTCTTCTTGTGACTACCCGTCCTCGGAAAAGAGATGAGTTAAGACCAGGAAGTCATGCTCAGTTTGAAGTTAATGGGTTTGATCAGTGGCAAGTTGATACATTTGCTCGTAAGTTTCTTCGCTACCAAACAGAAGTATTAAAGTTCACAGATTTCTTGGATGAACGCTACCTGTGGGGCTTGGCGGAAATACCACTCCTACTGTTAATGTTGGTTCTAACCTGGAAGAATTATCAAGAATCATTAACATCCCGCTCAGACCTGTATTACAAATTTTGCCAGACGCTGCTTGATCACGTTACCGCCAAAACATCAGATGAGACACCTAGAAGCATGGATGAATACAGAGAAGACCTCGTAAAGTTAGGGGAACTTGCCTGGCAGGCACTTTTAAATGACTGTCTTTATTTCAAGCTTAGTAAAGTGCCTGAGGACATTCGGTTATTACTCGAAAAGTTTATCGATTTTGGCTTTCTTCAGACTTCCAACCTTTCAGACTCTCCTCATCGTGAGAAACTGGCGTTCTTTCTTCATAAATCGGTACAAGAATTCCTTTCCGCCTGGTTTTTAGTTCGTGATTTACAAAATGCCAAGGAACCTTTCCACTCTCTGTCTAAAGTCGACTCATTTGAACGTTTCATGGAGCTATCTGAAGTTTTCACATTTGTGTCTGAGTTGTCATCAGAAGCTACCGTTGCTGTTTTTAGCCATCTGAAGATGATAGGAAAAAAAGAAGCTCTGACTGAGTACAACTTTTGTGAAAACCCCTCTATTGACGAGCTCACTGAAAAACAAGGACAGTTTGTTCGTATTAGTTCCGATCTTTTTTTTTCTTGCCCTGCTTCAGATAGGAAAAATGTCTTTCCTTCATTTCTGCAATGCGTTAATGGTCTTTTATTGATAGAGGCCGAACAACTGCCTAAAGTTTCCAGCGAACATTGCCTGAGATCAACAAATTTCCATAAACCAGATTATGTATTTTTTACATCAGAGTATCCTGAACTATTCGATGAGGAAGTTATGAATGAACAACTGTTTTCTGTCTCTTCCGATTTGGACACTGTTTTTGTGACACGTTATGGTGACGTAAAATCCGTCAATAGGTACTACAATCAACAGCCTGGCAACTTTTTCATTAAGAAAGTCGGACATCGATTTGTGTGCTATTTAACTTGCTTTCAATATCTGCCCATGGGACTGTTTACATCATTAATATCAGCACCAGAGTCCTCTCTTCAAGAGCCTGATCACAAGTTACAGAATCATGATGTTTGCAACTCTTTGCAGTCAACTGAGAAAACATCTGGCCAGACTGTGACACACTCTCTGTCATATTTGAGAGAGATTGATATTGAGGGTGATATTGAGGGCCCAACAAGTGACCTTGTCATTTTACTGAATAATCTTCACCATGTGCCTCGACTATCTACGCTCGTTTTAAGTGCTGTTGGTATGGGGAATCAAGAGTGTCAGTTACTTGCCACTGCTTTAAAGTATGTTGATAAGTTACGTATTCTAGAGTTACCACATAACTCACTCGGTCACGGGATAAGTGAGCTTGCCAAACACCTACACAGTGTACCTCATCTGGAAAAGCTGCGCCTGGATGATACACAGATGGGTGAAGAGGAAGTCACAGCTTTAGCTCTTAGTTTACAGAATGTGACTCAGCTGAGTCAACTTTTCTTATCAAACAACCCACTCGCTCACGGGATAAGTGAACTTGCTAAACACCTGCACAATGCACCTCATCTGGTAGAGCTGTCGCTGAAGGATACACAGATGGGTGAAGAGGAAGTCACAGCTTTAGTCCGTGCATTGGTGTACCTACCAGAACTGCACTTCCTTTACCTTGAAAAAAATCCGCTGGGCCGCGGAGTGACTGAACTAATCAAGTATCTCAGAAGTAATCAGCGTTTGTATCTCAATCTCCGTATGATTCAACTGACAAAGAAAGAAGTGACTGAGCTGTGCACTTTAGCAAAGGAAATTCCTAGCCGCAGCTTGTTAACAGATTATTATGTAAGTTTCTCTTTTGTTATTTGCATTATTAATGCTCGTAATACCCAGGAACGTCCTGGTAGACGAAAAGGAAGCGTTTTTCAAAGGAGCTTTGTCGCCATTCTTATCCATACCAAAAAAGACACACTGATTTTTGTAAAAGAAAACTTGTCGAATAGTGGTCCAGTCGTGACAACAATTGCCAATGTATTTTGTCTGTCTTCACATGTCCCGCAGGATGGAATAGATTGCAGTCATACTTCATTAATAATATTACTACGTCAGTGGACAAATATGGATTTTAAGATCAAACTCAAGTTCTGTTAAAAGACCACTATATCAGTCCACTAAAATTATAGTGATAAGTGTCTGTGTTGGCTTTAATAGATGACCAGGATGGAAGTGGATTACACTTTGAAAAGTTTTGACTTCTTTGTTTGATTTCTTTACCATTTCTTTTTTAAAAAAATAAATGCGCTTTTTTTCTTGGTTGTAGAATACGGAGGGATTAGCTCAGCGAAGTATCATTTAACGAAATGTCAAAATTTAAATAGCTATTAGACATTTCATAACTTCCCAAAATGAACAATCTATTTTTGTATTTTCGAAGGATTGTAAATTTAGCTTGGTAGCATTTACCTCACCTTCTGCAGACCGTTGAAAAAATTTTTAAGGCAAAGTGGGGACATAAAAATCTTGAGCAGCTAATGTGTAGTTCCAAAAAATATCCATCCCCCCCACGCAGGGCACTTTTGTTTTAGACCCCCCACGTCACCCCCCTCCGGTGCTTGTCATACCCCCCCCCCCCCCCCCCCACACACACACACACACACACACACACACCCTGGAATTTCCGTATTCCAACTTGGTTGGGTACCCCCTGGAAAGAATATTTCCGTCAAAAATGCTAATTATCCCCGCGATAAAAACAGAAAGAAATCTTTTTATTTATGTTAATACAGTGTCAAATAATCTGAATTTTGTCTTGTATAGGTCTTTCTTAGTTAATTATTAACGGCAGCGATGGAGGCGGTACGACGACAATCGTGCCAGTCGTGCCAACATTTGGCATGTTGTCGTTTGTTTTGCCTTAACTGGCGTTTTTTTAATAGTCCATGGAAAATCAGTAGAGCGCTTCACTGTAGAGCGGGAGGTCGCGGGATAGATTACCGGTACCGTACTTATACTTAAAACAACTAAGCAGTGAAGGTACTGCATTTGCTCTGCGTTGGTCCAATGACGTAGAACTGTCGGTCCCGTCTCCAGTAGGAGACAAAAACTGTGTCCTCAGTTAGTACAGTGGAACCTCGACATAACGAAGGGCCGAGGGACTGGCAAAATTTGTTCGGTATAACCAGGTTTCGTTATAACGAGGTTCTTTTTCATCCATTTTGCTGTTACTGGGATAAAGAAAATCGTTCGTCATACGGACGACTTCGTTATGTAGAGTTTCGTTATATTAAGGTTCCACTGTACTTCCGTGCAAAATACATTCACACTTATAGTTAAGTAGGGTAATGAAATAAGGCAGATTGGCGAAGCTTTCGATTCTTTCATCGCATTCGCTACTTTGCACAAAGAGCCTCTCTACTTTATCTGACCAGTAGCAGCCTCTCAATCATTCCCCTAGGTGCGAGAAGATCGGGACAAAACGAGTAATTTCTCTGTGTACATAGATTTCCTTTTAAGAAGGGACGATTACACTTGTGCGTTTCGTTAAAGTAATAGCTTTTTCAGTCACGCTGAGGTTGGTGGGGAACTAGAGACACACCATTCTTTTCGCAAAACAATCCTGGTTATCATTTTCACGATCACTTACGAATTAACTCTACGTTATTTTTAATCCGTTGCTGTGGGTCTTCTTTATTAGGCCTGGATTAACGACGAATTTCTCTGTTTACATGGTTAGATCCTTTCACGCGTACCGTTCATTGTCAGGTGGGACGATCATTAGAAACACATCATTGTAGTCGCAAAATAATCATGGCCAAAATTTCACGAGCACTCGAACTAACTTTACCGGTTATTTATAATTCTTTACTTTTTTTTTTTGTTCATTTGTAGATCCTGGACGCTGAGCTAACACTAATTCGGCTACGTACAGAGGCAGAACTACAAGAAAAGGGAGTCACATTTGCTGAAGAGTGAAAAACGGAGCCCTGCTTACCACACCAACAGCCCGAAGAGACCTGGACACTAAATGAACCACTACCACCTGTGCGGCAATCATTTAGGTGTTCCCGTATTTAGTATATCCCTTTCGTATCCCTTTAAATTTAGTATCCTTGTATTTTGGGTATCCCCCGGCCCCTTATTTAAGTATCCTCTCATTTCGGTTACCCCCCAATGTGTAACCCTAATCTCAGTGCCTCGCATTTTGGGTATCCCCCTAATTTAGGTATCTTCGCATTTCGGATACCCCGTAATGTCCCCGTATTTTGGTGTCACCCTAATCTCAGTGCCTTGCATTTTGGGTATCCCCCTAATTTAGGTATCTTCGCATTTCGGAGACCCCGTAATGTACCCGTATTTTGGTGCCACCCTAATCTAAGTGTCTCGCATTTTGGTTGTTTCTTTGATTTAAGTATCCCCCCTCCCCCCATATTTTGAATCCCTGCGCTCAAGTCCCTGGTGATGTGGGTGAAAACACTGATCCTACCTTGGTCATTTTACAACCACTAAAACCGACTTCTTTATAATGTTTTCATTATTTCAGTTCGTTCCGACGCCCTTAAAAATAGTGGAATTGAATTGTAGTTTTTATTTCACAACGGTCGACCACCAACTCAATCATAGATCTTCAAGACAAAGTTAAAATGAAAGCCGTGTTTTAAAAGGAACTGGCTACTGTGATTGCCTGTGATCACAAAGACAAGAACCACCAGCCTTTAAAACGTTCCATGCAACATTTACATGTGCATGCAGTGATCATTTGGTGTGCAAACTAATCACATAAGGCAACCTTTAAACAATCACACGAGGCCATTTTATTTGCCGGAATTCCTGTCCAAGGTACACAATATTGTGAGTAGCTTGAGTGGAGGGAATGATCTGGGGGCAAGGCACGTTGTTTGCACGGATAACGTTTGCTACACAGGGTACGCTGCGAAGGATAGCACTTTGAAACAACAACCGAAATTACAAGGAATTTTAGTATCCCGGTAGGTTACTAGGGGATGCCCGTAACACTGACCTGAAATAATGGAAAATCACTTCACGAGGGATTTGTTTACGGAGGTACCCAAAACACAGGGATACCCAAAATTACGTTGGATTAGATCAAGAGATTTTTGTACTTCTTAGCGTACACACTGCATGCGATGCGTAACCATCATGGGTGAAACCAGGAGTCCATCAACCTCAAGAAGCTTCAAGAGTCCATCACTCATGTCAGGCCTGGGTCACAGCATGTTAAATGTTCAATTTTTTTTTTCATCCAATAACAGCAGAGTAGAATTTCCAGTAATGGCGCATGAGATCAACGAATTGTCAGCCGAAGAGAGTTTACTGTGTTCATTTTGTTGAAGAAACAAATCAGGGAGAACCTTGAGGCTCAGGGTGGATTTCCACTGTCGCGTAATTTTTACGTGCGTACATACGTAAAATTTACGTTCGCAAATGAAGTAGAGGCAATGTATTAAAAGGTCACACGTAAGCGTAAAAGTGTAACCTCGCTCAACTTCACGTTTAATCTCAACACTTTATTTTATTCACCGGATTAAAATTTACGTGCGTTAACGTTCGTAGCCAAAAACTCGTCAGTGGAAATCAACCCTTAGTCTAGGACATCAAACTCAAAATTCGCAATTCCTACCCCTGAGCGAAACGAAGAGCCTCCCCATCACTTTTATGTGAGAGGCCCCCCCCCCCTCCGGGACCCTCACACAGAAATGGGCTGCTGGTTTGTAACTTAACTTAGAGGTGCTTAGATTTATTTTCGTATGAAGCTTTCTACACTGAAAACGTGCTCCACTGAACTCAAAAGAAGTTAACTTTGCTGTTTCCGATATTATGGTTCAAAACTCAATGATGCATAGTTTTTCGGCTCGTGCTAGCTGTGCCGAGAAGTGTTTACAGTAACAACCGACGATTTGATGAAAAACGCGTGACGAAAACGACGTCCCTAGGGTACCCATAGTGAGGTTTATCGTTGTATCACCTGTTGCAGTTGACTGTTCATAAGCAGTGACTAATAACAGTCCAGTGTGACGTCCCCAGGGTACCCATGGTGAGTCTTACCCTTGTATTATAATAACAGTCCAGTGTCTTAGGTGATATTACTCCGTTCTTCCCTTTTGTAAGCCATTTTACTCAGGCAAGATACAGGCTTCTAAGTGCAGAGCAGTTTTAACAGTTTCTACGAACATTTTTTAAAATTATTTGAAATCGCAAACAAATCGATATTGTACAAATGATGAATATGAGCTTATGAGCACTGCCTTATGAACTGTTCATTAGCAGTGACTAATAACAGTTCAGTGTATTTGCTGATATTGCCACGGTCGTACGTTTTGTTGATGTGTCTCGCTAGGACAGTATAACGCTTTCAAGTGCAGAGTGGTTTTATGTGTAACAAACAGTTTCAAGAAAATGTGGATTCTATGAACAAGCAAGCAGAGCAACATTATACAAGACCATGAACTTGCGGTTTAAACTGCACATAATTTACGTATTCAAGTGATGCAGATGAGATTATATTTTCTACCTGCAAGTTTATATTCGCAAAAATATAAAACTACGGTAGTTTCTGAATTCAGGTTCAGGAGTAAATTTGTTGCCTGTACTGTTCATTAGCAGTGACTAATAACAGTCAAGTGCGTTTATTTTGATATTAATGATGATTTACTTAGCTGTGGCAACATTTAGAATGCATCTAGATGCAGCGCATGTTTCTTAGTTTTATGAAATGAGCTGGCACACAAGTCAGCATTGTGAAACTGAATATGAACCTTAAACTATAAATCATTTACGTATATGTAGTGATGTATTTTTGCTAACATTGTCAGTTATTGTAGCTAATGCAGATAAAGTTTTTCCTATCTGCATTTTTAGATAGTCTTATTTAAAAAACATTCAGATCGCTGTCTGGATTCAGAGCTGTGTTTGTAAATTTGCCTGTGATGTTTATTAGCAGTGACTAATAACAGTCCAGTGTTTTTAATCCGATTGTACAATGTACAGTAATGAATTCATAATAGTACCGTGTACATTTATTCTATAAAATAGTCGCTACCTTGATTCAGATCCAGGGTTTAAGTTAATGTTTTTGTATTAACTGTTCATTAGCAGTGACTAATAACGGTTCAGTGTGTTAAGTGGTATGACTCTGATCATAGATTTTGTTCGTAAAAGTGATTTACTGAAGCAATATACACGCTTCCAAGTGAAAAGCAAGCTTCATTCTAACTTATAACAAAAATGTAATTTCTGTGAACTGACAAACAAATCAGGAGTGACGATACGAAGAACTTGATCTTTCAACTGTTTAGCTTGTGTAAGCAACACAGCTGTTATTATTCCTACCTGTCAGTTTACTGAATATTTATGAGTAATTAAGAATGCTTCTTGGATTCAGATCCAGGCTCAGAGTAAATTTGTCGCATGTACTGTTCATTAGCAGTGATTAACAACAGTTCAGTGTTTTAGCGAAATTACTCCGATCGTTCATTTTGTTATTATAGCTGATTCACTATCTGGGGCAACATTAATGTATCTACGTGCAGGGCAAGTTTTTCCGGCTATTTTCACATTACACTGGATAGATTGCCGTGCCGACACGAAAAGCTCTCCAGTATTTTGTATGAACACAATTCCGGCGATATGTGACTCTCCACATTAGAGATCCCGTGCGCGCGGCGCAGCCTCGTTCCGTCACAGAAATAGCGCCGAAATATCACCGTTCTTATGTGTGAACTAACTTCCTATCTAGTATGGTTTTGTGCCGGCACAACAGCTATCCTGTATAGTGAGAACAGAGCCTGAGAAACATGCGTTGCACTAAGGTGCAAGTTAATTATTTTTATTTTCATTTCATTAAAATGTAGTGAGCTAGTGAACAAATCAACTCTTTAAATATGATGAATATGCCCGATCTTTTAACTGTGCATAATTCACGTATATGCAATGATATAGTTATTAAATTAGATTTAGTTTTATAGCTAACTGGAATTAGTTTTTGTAGCTTATACAGATGAGATTATCCCTAACTTCATTGTTAAAAGATATATATATTTTTTTAATGAAAGATCTCTTTAATTTAAGATCTCTTTTTGGAGGGTTCACCCTTTGGTTAGTTTTTTTTTTTTTGCATGTACTGTTCATTAGCAGTGATTGGTAACAGTTAATCCTATCGCACATATTTTTTTACCTGAATTACAGAGGGAGCAGTGTAGGGCGATTTAACCAGTTTCTACCAAAGTGAAAACTCCATGAACTAGGAAACAAACCAGCGTCGTATGGTACGGTGAACCAAAGCGTAACCGATAAGAGTTTGTATGCATTATAACAGATAAAATTTAGAATAAATACATTACATGAATTTAAACAGTTACAATTCCTCAATAAAGTGTTTTAAAATTAAAATACAGTTACTTGGTTGTCTTTTCTGCCTCGCTGTTAGGTCTCAGGGTTATGTAATAATATAATATGGAATATGGGCCATGATAATTTGTACTTTATTCTGAATTGATCATGAAATTTTCTGAGAGGGAGAACGCGGGCTCCATAGCTTACCTGCCTCGCTCATTTTCACTCTCGTCCCCACTACGAAGTGTGACAATTTCCAAGTTGCCACAAGCCTCTGTTTCAAAGCGAGGCTAAGTGCGTAGCAAACACTCATTTTTACAAGAAATGTTCTCACTTAGCTCGTTTTGAAAGTGAGAGTTTTTGGAACTTGAGGACACTGTGTTGCGTCTTCTCCTACGGGAGACAGGACCGCCATTTGTACAGTGCGTTGTCACTTGAGCCACGAAAATGTCGAGCCGTTATTTTAAGACCCTGATTATTGCGCCCCCCACCCCCGACCCCCCCGGGACCGAAGCTGCGACCTCCCACCCTGCCGTAAAGTGCTCTTTTAACTGAACTGGTCCTGCCGCGGTTACAAACAGGTTTTAAAAAAGTGGGATTATATCTCTTCTTAGTTAAGAGTACTTCGAAAAGTAAGCGGACCATCTAGTTCAATACTAGTAATATCAGACTCGTACCCAGTCGCTATTTATGTGTTCCCATGAAACCCAGCGCGCCTGAACCTAACCCCCAATTTTCTCTCACCCCAAAAACGCATAAATAGCGACTGAGTACGAGTCTGAAGTAATACCAGGACCCGATAAACTAACCAATCATAATGTGTTGTTCTCTGACATGAGGCATACGTGCGCCTCTCATTTGACGTCTTCCTGTAAACAGACCTTTGTCACGCGGCGGCCATTTTGTTCTAAAGCTCTCCTGGCGTGCGTAGCAAGCCTTTGAATGAAAAGGGGAAAGGGCAAATTTTAAAAGACGCTTGAGAACGCCTCTGTTTCTGACTGGCTTTAATCCCCGTAATTCCCAGGTTAATTCTTCATAACTAGCTGACGCAGATCAAATTTGGGAGATGCTTACAGTATACCATTATAGAGCATTTTACTCTTATTTAAGTCAAGACCCTGATTATTGGCCCGTCCCCGGGAATCGAACCTGCGACCTCCCACCCTGCAGTAAAGTGCTCTATGAACTGAACTGGTCCTGCCGCAGTTAAAAACAGGTTTTAAAAAAGTGGGATTATATCTCTGCATTATTAAAAAGTATTTCGAAAAGTAAGCGGGCCATCTAGTTCAATACTTATAATACCAGACTCGTACCCAGTCGCTATTTATGTGTTCCCATGAAACTCCGCGCGCATCAACCAAACCCCCAATCTTCTCTGAATTCTATATTCTGCTCTCACGCACTCGTGGAATTAAGCCGTGCAATCTTAGCAGAAACGTCTGTTACTAGCCTGTATAGAGAACCCCCTCCCTCACTCCTCCTTACTGAGGGGGGGGGGGGGGGGGGTCTGTACACATGCTTTCCGTGACCTGCTGGAACTTAACTTATTTACCTAACAACAGCATGTGTATTCTACCAACGTTTCTTCGCACATTCTTGATTATTTCCCTTATTCTCGATCAAGACCCTTATGTTTGATTTAGCTTGATTTAGAAGAGATACTGAAAGGAGAACTCAAATGTTCAAGGAACATAAACGCATCCCTATTGTTTGAAACACTTGAAAACCTCTTAAAAGAGTTTCAAAACCCAGCAGCGAGTCTAGATCTGATCGTGACAGAACAACTGCAAACCAAACAAGTTTGCTGGGGTCATTGTCTTATAAATCGACCTAACTCAGGAACTTACAATGAAAAGATTCCTGGTGGTTTTCACGCTGTACGTTACCAGTTTTACAAAGCTACAATGTGCAGTCAATATAAACAGCTCTGCTGAACTACCAACTAACCGGCCAAGAATGCTGCGGGTGTTGCAACAGCGGTGTAAGACGAGGACCTAAAATAAAACTGCGAAGAGCAAACGCAATCACGTAACAGAGTGGCTTACTCCAGGTTATGGGCTCCTGATCCTGGTATGAAAAAATGCATGGAATCGAAGTTGCGAAAATTGGGCCTAAGGTCATGCTTTTAGGCTTTTGCCTCAGATTAGATGGTCCCAGGGGTAGTCCCCAGTCACGGTCTGTGCGTTTCTGGTCACGTGGTCGAAGCGGTGTTGTGTGCGTGCGGGCTTACATGCACAGCGGCTGGTGACTGCCATGCGCATTGGCTAAATTCGAAGAAGGCGGAAGTAGTGAAATTTCTGGCAATCATGGGTTGATTTGGTTTCTTATCTAGCGTTTTCTTATGTAGCCTGTACGAAAAGAAATTAGAATTGGCTCCACTCTGCTTGAACATTGTCCTTCCGATTCCTCTAAAGCAACTACTGAGGTAAGCGAACTAATACGTACTCTCTCAGCTCTCTTAGGTCACATGCACTGTAATAAGCTTTCACATACAGTAAACGATTGTTCAGAAAATTTTCCCTTTTGTAATGAAAAAATCCGCCTTAAGTATTGTAAACGGGATTTCCTTGAAGTGAATCATTCTCTTTTACACATATATAGTGTGTAGCGATGTTTCGACGACTGTAAAATTCCGAAAATGAAGCTTAATTTTTTTAGGGGAGTAGTGCACAAATATGTCAGGAATGGGGGGCATTAACTAGTCCATACCACTATCATATCAGGGGCACCCAACGACGGCTTCCTCCTTAATACTTTGAAAACACTTTTTAGGCTATCCAGAGTACTCTTAGATCTCTAGAAATGCATTCTAAGCGCCGCTATGAAATTTGTATTTGTTCGGTCGTTCTAGGGCAACTTAAGTCTTTTCGAAATTGTTAGGGCTTCAGCATAACTTTCCCGAAAATTCGAGATGTAATTTAACGTTTTACGAAAGTGGGAATTTTACTAGTTCTTCATCGCATTTTTGAAATAAAAAATTTTAGGTTTCCTTTTTACTACGAGAAATAGTCAAACCTGGGGAGTGAAATGTGAAAAATTAAACTTCAGAAAATCTTAGGGAACTTATTAGATAAGTTTCGAAAATTGTAAAAGAATGGAAAGGATGTAAATTTTACGTGCATAAAAACATAGAGGCTATGTATGAAAGGCCCCTCATAAACGTAAAAGTTGAACCTCGCTCAACTCTTACATTTACGCGTGGCCTTTCATACATTGCCTCTATTTTATTTACGCGCGTAAACTTTATGTGCTTTCGCACAGAAAAATTGCGCATCAGTGGAAATCAACCCTAACTGACCTGATAAATCGTGAAGTCATGGTGGTCTACTCTTTGAGAGCGGTTAGAAGGTCAGTGGTTAGGTTACCTGGTCCATGGCTCTCCACCGTCGTCACCGCCGTGTTGCTTACATTAAGGTGGCTCAACCCAGGATTTTTATAGGCACACCCTCCATCTTTGTATCTCTTATACTTAAACAAATTGATCTGTATTGTAAAACGATCATGACACATGGATTACACTTAGACTAAACTTTATCATGGTATCATTTTTTGGGTGATCAGAATAAATGTCACATGGCAATGACGTCACAACAGTTTTAGCTTCTAACAGAATTTCAGCCCGTTCGGCTTTTTCTTTTGAAATGCTTTACACTCCATATTCTTTGGATAAATGTCTTCTGCTGTGCGAAGTTTCACAAAAATCTCTGAGAGGAATTTTGAGATTATCTTGGAATTTCTTTGAAAAGGGTATAAATTATGCATGCACTGAAGACTTGGCTTAATGCAGACAATTTTGCTTCTTTTTGGATGTTTCCAAAAAGGTTTTATCACTCATTCCTTTTTCAAATGGCCCTTATACACTCTAGAAGCCGCTGAACACAAGTACGCTTACGCAATTTCGAAACACATGAAAACATATGAGTCAGGGTAAAACCCAATGCTGAGCTCTTTTTGTAAGTTTTAAGGCTAATTTCACGAAAACAGCGATTAAAACAAAATTTGGCGATATAATTTTTTAAAAATTTTTAAGTACATTAATTGATCAGTGTACTATTAAATCCCCGAATTTCGTGTTCATTGAAGACTTCTAAAGTTGTCTAACATAGGCGCAAAAGGGAGTAAATATTGAAGCGATGACATATATCTGGCTAAGTTTTTGCTCTGGGACTTCCTATTTTGTTGATTTAAGCATAACATCAAATTCCAATGTGGCATGTGAGAATTTACCGCACTTGGTTGCCCTCTGAAATCTTTCCCAAATATGGTAATGCTGTAGAATGGGAAAAATCAATAGCTTCACGCTACATTTAGGGAGGAGAGCGCCAGTCTGATGAGACGGCTTTTTGCTCATAACATTTACCTCTCCACCTTACAAATCAAGACGTAATGGTCTTTTCACGGTTCTACCTGACGACGTGAGCAAAGCAAGCAAAACATACAAGAGATGTAAAGCATACATAAAATTAAGCTATGTGACGGACAACCTCATTCCTACATCTCCTAGTAGTTGTGTGGGGTTGCGCAAATGAAGTGTAACATGACGTGCGCTCAGGAGGGTCCACTGAAGATCACTGACAAGAGGCAAAGAGACAAGGAAAATCTCGGCATTCAGACTGGTGATAAATAAGCCAAACCATTGTTCTTTGTCGCTTATTGTCAGCTTTGCCGTCACTGTGGCAATCTGGCTGAGGGAGGTGGTCTCTTATGGCAATTTCATTTTACACTCTGTCACTACTTTTTGGGTCTTGTCGCTTGTCGGAATTTACCCTGGCAGGGCCTCATTTTACTATTCTGTTTGCACTATTCTATGTCACTGTGCAGTTTGAACCTGTCTTTGTCGTTTGTCACCAATTTTTCTTGTCCTTTGTAGCTGTTTCAAGCCCTGGGAGAGGAGGGGGGGGTACTCAACAAATGTTTATACATTTATCAGGAGGCTCAGCCCCGAGGTCCAACCCCTTACCCTTTTATATACCATTTTTCATGAAAAAGGTACCCCTTTCGTAAACCTTCTATTTAAGCAATAGAAAACGTTTTCTGTGTTTGCATGGCCTGATATAAACACAAGAGGGGTTGGGAGAATTCGAGACGAAGTCCAGGGTTTGCATAACCGTCGAGAATTCTCCCAACGCCTTGAGTGTTTATATCAGGCTATGCAAACACAGGAAAAAAGTTTTCTATTGCTTTTATAAAATAACTTTCTGAGAAAAAATGCAAAACTCTTTGTATGGCACTGATTAAAACAGAAATTCTTACCAGTCGCAAAGTCTTGTCCACGAAGTCTTGCACGTGTAATCAGTTCTTGTTTTGCAAAAAGATGCTTTCCAAAATATGGACTTTTCTTGCTTAAAATGTCAGATTAAGCGAAAAAAAAATTGACACACCTTCTTTGTAATGATTTTCCAAGTTTCAGCCGACGAAGGAATGGGAAAATAAAGTAAACTTGTTGAGTTTTGAACTCGAAAACTTTTTCAAATTTGTGCTTGCGTGATTAGCACGTGAAAAGCAAAAGATCTTGACGCCACAACCATGTTTACATACTCTCATGCAAACACTCCTCTCGGCCAATCACAGCGCGCGTACTATCTTAGTTATTTTATAATGACAAATGGCACCCCTTTCACATACCTTGTTTAGAACTTTGCATCCCTTTTAACTGCTGTAAATGTACTGTTTTTTAAATACATGTAGAATCAATCACAAAAATAGAATGTTTTCTCAACTTTTTAAAGCCACAAAATTCATCTGTTAGCTCTTCTGGGCCCTTTTACAGACCCAAATGAGAGATTTCCCTGCCTTTTTATATACTTCAACTAGTGAAATCCCTAACCTTATATATACCTGAAGCCTGAAAAAGTTACCAGTGTCGAGTGGAGCCTCCCTGTATAGGCCATCATATATAGGGAGTACCCCCTCCCCCAAGGGTTTTAAGACCATGATGTTGCTTGTCACAATTTTACCCTGACAGGGCCACGCATAGGTCATCTTGAAACCTGTCCAGTCCTCTGACACTCAAAAGGTGACATGCAGCACTTGCTGGTGATGATGATGAACTTTAATGACAAGTATGGAAAACCCCATCTTCACATTTAAATAAGAACTGTTTCAAGCATCGTGTATTTTCTTTCACAACAATAAATCTGTGGTTCCAAAACAAAATTTAATATCCATACGTCCACCATTGGGGGAATCATTGTTACTTACATGTATTAAGGACCTCCTTCCTCTCTGAATTTTCATTTTTATAGGGAACTAATGATCTCCCCAAATTATCACCCTCCTCCCTTTCAGATTTTCCATTTTTTCTTCAAACCCTTCAGAATTAATGGAATGGTTTGCAAATTATGTCTAATTGGCTTTTTTATACCAAATTATTTCAATTGAGTCTTCCTCTGTTCAGTACACAGCTAAAGAGGCAGTCATTTATGATTCTAGAAATTCTGGAATGAAAATTAACAACAAGTTTTGTCTTTGGTTGCTGTTCAACGGCTGCAACCTTTGTTAACTTTACAACAGTGCACATTGCCACAAAATGGTACAGGGCATTAAAATTAGAATACCTTGTGATGAATGCATGTACACTTGGAAGATATAATTTGTGATCATATTGAGTTTTTCATTCCTGCCATCTCAAATAGCAATATCATCTTCCAATACCACGAATTAAAAATTGTTGTCCTTGGTCAAAAGAACATATTTCACACTGAAAGGACAAAATAATTTATGGACCCCTTCATGAACCCAGCCCACAGACTACCCCTGTGGACCACCCCTAATTTCTGAAGATGAATTTTACCAGCGGTTTAAACAAATTTTGGGAACCTTGAATAGACAAATCTGTCAGTTTTATTATCAGAGTTATGGGGTCCTCATATTTTACACTTGTTCAAATTTTTTTCAACTCCGTATCAATGAAATGGGTTTGTTTTAGTCTCATGAAGGAGTAACCATAATTATTTTTAATTTGAAGGGGACAGGAGGAGTGGTATGAAGGAAGTAGTCTCCTACACAGCTCTTTTTTGTGTCTTTGTGTTGCATGAAAATCGAAAATAAAATTGCTATGTATGAGTTTACAGAGGAAGTGTGTTTGTAACAACAACAATCCTTGGCAACTTGCACGAATGGCAATTTTACCCCTAAACCTATAAGTGTCTGAAAACTTGTAAGATGTCTAACCAACCACAACTGTTCAATAATAATTATGCAGTTCATTTTATGCTTGATTTGTGAGCAGGATTCAATAAGGTAATGCCAACTGATAAACATTTCCAAGGGCTATCAAAGGAAGGGAAGTGGGGTGGGTAGGGTGGGTACTCAATCATCATGCATTACCTCTTCCTCTCTGGTCTCCTACACAGCCGTGTTGTGCTGACCTTCATGCAACTCGACCACACAAGAAAAGCTGCGTAAGTAAATACTTTCTCCCTACTTCTCATCATGCCTCACGTATTGTTTCTCCTTCCAAACTAAACCGAACCCATGTATGGAATTCAGAAAAAGAAATTGAGCAGGTGTATAATATGAGGAGCCTTTAATCCCGATAGTATAAATTGACAAAGTTTCGTCCATTTTCAGTAAGACCTCTGGTAGAAATTCATCTTCAAAAATTGGGGGTGGGCCATGGGTGTAGTCGATGGACTAGGTCCACAGAGGTGGTCCATGGACTGGGCTTCCATGTTTTGTTTACATCCTCCTGCTGCTGTGGTCGTCATGTTCATCAGTGTCATGCTTCATTTGCCTGCTGATTAATCATGTCATTGTCATTGCTATTGCCATGATGATCATTATCATTTTTATCATCATCATCATTATCATTTTTATAATAGCCTTTGGAGAGTAAGGGGGTGGAGGTGGTGTCCAAATTTAATTCCTGGCATGGTTTTGCACACAGAATCTGTTTTCTGATCACCTTTAACAAGATTCAACCTACCTATACTTAGCCTTACAAAACAGCCAACATTTGGCGACGCTACCACTGTTTTCCACGCCAAATGATGTCTGAGAAACGTGCCGCATGGGAAATTTGATTCAACCAATAAGAAGCACTACCCAGATCTGGGTAGTGATGTGTCATCAGTATGGAATTTCTGCGCTTGTTTCTCAGACGTCATTTCGCAGGGAAACCAGTGGTAGCATCTCCAAATGTCGGCTGTTTTTTCGGGCTAGCCTATACTTTGATGCAGAATTTCATTTCTTGTAGCCCTAATTTTTCATAGGAGACAAAGGTAATTCTTCCTGAGAACATATTTCACCTACAACATTACAGATGCCAGACTGCAGTTTGAGGTTATTGTCAGAACTGTTATCTTCCTAGCTAATGCTCTGAGAAGTCTTTTCTGGGTACTTCAGTTTTCCTCTCCTGAGCTTCAAAAACCAACACTTCTGAATTCCAAAATTTGTGTGGGTAACGCATTAACACTTGCAAATTAATGCTTCCACAAAGTTTTTATAGGTGAACAGATTACATTTATATTTAATTACATTATTTATTTACTCATTTTTTCATGCACTAGGATTCAAGATAGCAATATGTTCACAGGATTCAGCTAGCACATCAAAGGATCGTAATACACCCCAGCTTACCTCTGGTCTCCCATCGTCTTCAAAAAATGTTGCAAACAAAGCAAAGAATCAAAGAATGACATTGAAGTATATTAGGGACCCTCCTGAGCTTAACAAAGTTCTTCCATCCTTGGCTGATATTAAGGTAATTACCAAACCATCAAAAGATGCCAATCTGCCTGTTGACGTTCTGTTACTTACAGTTACAAACTGTGAGTTCTTAGCTTGTTATAGTGAGCTAAAAAACCCCTATAGATGTTGGTTTGATGGTCTGGGCTATGTTTACTTTTCTGATGTGGGCGAAAGTCAAGAGCAGGTGAAAGTTGCTTTACTAAGATGTTACAGAAATGGTATTGGTCCTGGTGGTGCTCTTGTATCTGTAAAGAATGCTGCCTCTGTGCTAAGACCCAAAGCAGTCATTTCAATAGGAACATGTAGTGGCCTCAACCCTGCAAAATCCAATTTAGGAGATGTTGTTGTGTCTGCCAAATTAGCAACATATGCATCAAAGGTAGTGACCAGCAATCAAGAGCGGTCAACTGGCATGAGAAGTTATGTGAGCAAACGCTTCCTGGATGTCATTAAGAACTGTGCTGATGGCTGGCAAGCACCTTTAAAGAACGCTGAAGCTCAGCAAGTTCAAGTTTATACTGATGCTGAGTTTTTGAGTGGACCGGAACAAGTCAGAGCTGAATGGCGGCATGATCAACTTGCTGAAACCAATCCTCAGGCTATGGCAATCGAAAATGAAGGAGAAGGTGAGTAGACTTTTTAATATGCAGCCAGCCTTAGGAAGTGTATGTAGTCCGGTCTCTTTTGACTCTATAGATGTTTTGGTTGCTTTTGATTCCGTGTTAATTTCAAGGCATTGGGTCGATTGTTTGCCTGTTTGAGCTTAATATTATCAATTTTTTTTTTGCTGAAATGATGGGCCTGCTCCCAAGTTATGGGTCTTCATTGCTCAGTTGTTAGAGCACTGTCATGCTAACACGGAGGCTGTGGGTTCAAATTCCCTTGAACCCCCTCCCCCTTAATTTTTTTTTCAGGTTAACTTGCAATCATTGCTTAGATTGCTATTACAATTGTTACATCAATTATATCTGCAATTTATACCCATCGACAAAAGATAGGTGTGGCAAAGGTGCCTGGTTAAACTGAAGGCAGTGGCAAGCAGGTCTAGAAGGTAGCCATGACAACCCTATGAGTGGCACCCAGCAGGCTCTGTCACACTGAGACCTTCAGTGGAGAAATGTGCAGATACTTACCAAAAAACATCCAAAGGGAAGGAAGGGCTGGGGGCAAAAAAATGCAAAAGCAACACAGCAACATGAGCAAAATGATTGACTATAGGGAAAGTACTGTAAAATAATGCTAAAGCCCAAGGCTGCCCTATATTCGATTGGTGATGGAGACCGCTGCCTAAAGTACATTTAGCCACATTAATCCATTGGTGATAGATGGGTGTGGGGAAGGTGCATGTGCTCCGCAAGTGAGCCTGGAAGGTAACCATGACAACCCTGTGGGTGGCACCCACCCGAACCAGTCTACAGGTGCTTGAAGAAAAAAAAGGGGACAGCGAACAGGGGAGTCACAGGACATGGTTTCTCCTTTTTCCCGTTTTCCCTTGCAATAAAAACTAAAGAAAAGCAGTTCACTACTGAAGATGAATAGAGGTCCTAATACCTGTCTGAAGCATGTCCACCAGAGAAAACTAAAGTGCAAGCCTTCCATAACCTCAATGCAAACTGACACAACTGAGAAGGAGGCAGTACAGTTCACATCCTCTTCATTCTTCATCTATCTTCCAACTTTGTTTTTCTTTTTTATGGAAAGTTAGGCAAAATAATGTAAGCTATATTGATGAAGGACTGTCTTCAACATTAACTCAAGTGCCATTTTCTTTGTTGCTCTATAGGAGTGTTTGCAGCGGCATTTGACTGTCAAATTGAGTGGTTAATTGTGAAAGGGATAGCTGATTATGCAGATGGTTCTCAGTTGCCTTCAGAGAGTTGGTCTTCCTGTGCCAGTGTGATGGCAGCATCTCTTGTTGCACACATTTTGAGTGAGCCCTGTGTTTTTCATTCATGGCCTCATTACCAAGGTAAATATTTCTCGTAATGTTATGTCCCTTTTTTGGCATGTTGTTTTACGGAAACTAGGGGTGCATTACAGTGTACTTCCTTTATGGCATAGTAAGCTCAACACTGCATTATGGGGTAGATGCCACACGTGACATCTTTTTCTCTTTATAACAGCTCTTTAATTAGATTTGATCATATTGGTGTTGATATCACAATAAGACTACTGTAACCGGGGCCACTTAGACAAAGTTGGCCAAACACATTACAGGAAAATAACAATACATTCCTAAGAAAGTTGGTTGTGGGCCAATCAGCAGCTTGCAAAAAACAATAATTTATATGAAGCACAAAATTTAAATATTGAGAGCAAACGTTTTGAAAAACGCAAAATGTTTCACCAGACAATGTTTTATTATTCAAAACTTTACGTACTGTACATCTACAACACCAAGGAGACATACTTGTTTGACACAAGCTGATATTTTGTCATCTACAAGACACTTCTTTGCTAGTATCGCTTTGCAATGACTTTCGACCTCAAGTCAAAATTATAACTGTTTACATTTTTCGCCTCCTTCACACACTTGATTGGACTTCTCTTGAAACACAGGCTTTCTTCAGCGGGTTCGAAAGGTTACGTCTGTTGGTTGTGATTTGTTGATTTTGATCCATGCTGTTTATTTCATTTTGTAGTAATTATGATTGACAACTAACTTTCTCGGAATGCATTGTTATTTTCCTGTAATCCGATTGGTCAGCTTGGTCCAGGTAGCCCCGGTTATAATAGTCGTATCGTAATTGTTATGGTTTCTTTAAGGAACCTGGAAACAGTAAGAACATTGAAGAAACCTCTTGTCATTTTAAACCAAAAAGAGATTGAAGTAAAGTCATGAAACAACAAAAAAGTTTTGGATTTTGTTGTGAAATAGGGTTTAGATTAGCAGAACTTTCTAAGGTTTAACATTACCACCACCAAGTGTTCTTAGCTGATGAGTCTGTTTTTTCCAGCAGTCGTATTGAGCTGACCACATAGCTATACTTGTTTTTTTAGTGTTAAAACTACACCTGTCTGATAGGCACTGCTGACGTTATTAGTAGCCGTTAATTCTAGTAGATTTCTTGAATGTAAGTGAGAGATCTCTTTATGTTACAGATATATCAGAGCAGAGCTCAGCCAGCAGATCAAAGGAACAGTTACCAAGTTCCTCAGGTACCGATATTTAGGCCCTGTCCAAATAAATCCGGATATTTTTGAAACCACATATTTTTCTACTTGAATAGGCCGCGGATGAAGGAGCGGATTCACTGCTTTAGTGTTGAGGGAAGGCCATTTTGTGAGAAAGAAAGTGTGCGGTTTCAGAAAAATCCAGATTCCTGTGGACGGAGGCCTTAATGTTTAATGCTACATTGTACATGTAATCAATACAATAAATTATGTTATGATAAGATACATTTCGATTCATTTTTCTTTGTTCTTGGATTTTTCCCTCTTGTTTCTTGTTTTGTTTTCTTGTTTTCTTTCTCTTTTTTCTCTTGATTTTGGTTTTAATTTTTTTGTTTTGGTTTTTTTCTTATCTTGGTTAATGTTTTTGGAACTCTCGTATCAGGGTTGTTGCATATTTTAGCTAATAATTAGGCAAAAAATTTTCGTAGTTTATGGGGGCGATAATTCGAAAGGGGGCACTTACATACATTTGAAGGAGGGTGCTAATTCGAACGTTTATGGTACATGTCTGCCATTTGATCAAAAAAGACCCTCTTCCCTCTCCTCTGTTAAATTCTCTTGTCTAAATAGTTACCATTTGCACTCTGTTCCTTAGCTTATTTGTGAAATGGATAAGGTTTTCCCACCCTAAGTCTGAGCAACAGCTTTATAGTACAAACCAACAACGACAACAACACAGCTTCTAAAGCCAGGTGTAACGTCAATGAGCGAGTTCAAATAATCATGACATTTTGATCTTTTAATACTAAATTAAAAGGGGAGGCCAGTACAATGTAAACTAACTGTAGTATAAAAGTTTTGAAATCTATATCTATATCTCAAAAATTGTTGAACAAGTCAGCCTTGCAACAGAAGGTTGTTTAGAAAACCGCTGGACAGGTGTAAAACTTGGTAATAAGCTTAAAGCATGCAGAATCTTGCGTCTTGCTCCAGTGTGACCCTGATCAGGCCCTGTTGTCAATTCTTGAGAGAAAATATCCACGCTCAGATGAAAATGACCGTACTAGGTAAACTGCCATTATCACTGCTACCATAAAACTGTGCAATTAACTCAGTCCTACATGTACTACTCCATGTGTAGGATAGGATAAAGGATTTAAGAAAATTGCTTTTTTTTATAAATAGATGCTTCAACTGCCTTTTTGAAGTGGAGTCAAAGTCAGCTTTGCTCATTCTACAACAGTACCGCGAGGCAGTTAATGATTACTCCTTGGGACCGGGATAATACCATGGACATTGATGAGGTGTATGTACAGTTAACACTTCTAAGAGATAACAGAAAACTTGCTGGAACAACTAAAGAAAAGGTTAAAGATTATAGCGAGGTATTTGCAAGCCATGGTCATCACCTAATTCCTAAGAGAATTTTAGTGTACGGAAGACCAGGAATAGGAAAGTCGACATTCACTAAGAAACTCGTCGTGGACTGGTCACGTGGTAACAAAGAAAGCCTAGAGAAATTTGCTGTTGCACTTTTAATCAAGCTCCGAGATGTTTGCAACAGGCAAGATTTCTGTGACATGCTACAAAAGGCCGAACTGTTGTCTGCTGATGACCCTATGGTGTTTGGCCAGTTGTATGATTACATCCTTCGTAACCAACAGAAAGTCCTACTTATTTTAGACGGCTATGATGAATACAGCGCCGAAAAATCATCGCCAGTTCATCAGATTTGGAAAGGCAGTCTGTTGAGAGATTGTACTCTTCTTGTGACAACTCGACCGCTGAAAAACGATGAGTTAAGACCAGGAAGTCATGCTCAGTTTGAAATTTGTGGGTTTGATCGGTGGCAAGTTGAAAGGTTTGCACTTAAGTTTCTTCGCGACCAAACAGAAGTAGACGAGTTTGTATATTTTTTGTATGAACGGGACCTGTGGGACTTGGCGGAAATACCACTCCTCCTGTTAATGTTGATTCTAAGCTGCAATAAATATCAAGAACCATCAACATCCCGCCGCGCAAATGTGTATAAAAGTTTTTGTCAGACGCTACTTGACCACGTCTCCGCCAAAACCTCAGATGAGACATTTAGAAGCATGGATGAATGCAAGGAAGACCTCGGAAAGTTGGGAGAACTTGCATGGGACGCACTTTTAAATGGCCGTCTATACTTCAAGCTCAGCAACATTCCTGAGTACATTCGGTTGCTCATTGTAAAGTTTATCGATTTTGGCTTTCTACAAACATCCAATCTTTCTAACTCTCCTCGCCCTGAGAAACTGGCGTTCTTTCTTCATAAATCGGTACAAGAATTTCTTTCTGCATTATTTATTGTTCGCGATTTGAAGAATGCAAAGGAAGCTTTCGACTGTCTGTCGAAAGTCGACTCATTTGAACCATTCAAGGAGCTATTTGAAGTTTTTAAATTTGTTTCTCAGTTGTCATCAGAAGCTAGCGTTGTTGTTTTTAGCCATCTGAAGATGATAGGAGAAAAAGAAGGTGTGACAGGTGACAACTTCTGCGGTGAAAACCCTTCTGTTAAGGGGCTCACTAAAGAACAAAAAGAGTTTTATAATACCAGTCTCGAATTGTTCCTTTCCTGCCCCGCATCAGAAAGGCAAGCCGTTTATCCTTCATTTCTACAATGCGTTAAGGGTGTTATAGTGATAGATGTTGATGATCACCTGCCTACAGTTGCTAGAGAACATTGTTTGAGATCAACAAGTTTCCATAAGCCAGATTATGTATTTTTCAAAACTAGGTCTGTACGTGATTTACTACGACATGAGGGTGATCAAATGTTCTCTGTAATGTGCGATTTGGACACCGTTGTTCAAACATGTGATGGTGATGCAAAATTTGTAAATACGTACTACGATCTAAAACCTGATGACTTTGTCGTGAAGAAAGATGGACAGCAATTAGTGTTCTATTTAACTCGCCTTGATTCATTGGGACTTATCGATGGTCTGAAACACGTTGAACTGCTTACTAGATCATTAATATCAGTACCAAAGTCCTCTCTTCAAGAGCCTGATCACGTGTCACAGAATCATGATGTTTGCATCTCATTGGATTTAACTGAGAAAAAATCTGACCAGACTCTGACACACTCTCTGTCATATTTGAGAGAGATAAAAATTTCGGATCCAACAAGTGAACTTCTTAGTATTCTTTATAATCTTCGTCATTTAACTCGCCTAGCTGAGCTTGTTTTAAGTGGTGTTGGTATGGGGAATCAAGAGTGTCAGTTACTTGCCACTGCTTTAAAGTATGTTAATCAGTTACGATTACTTAGGTTATCAAGTAACCCACTCGGTCACGGGATAAGTGGGCTTGCCAAACACCTGCGCAATGTACCTCATCTGGAAGTGCTGTGGTTAAATGTTACACAGATTGGTGAAGAGGAAGTCACAGCTTTAGCCCGTAGTTTGCAGAATGTGACTCAGCTGAGTAAACTTAACTTATCAAACAATCCACTCGGTCACGGGATAAGTGAGCTGGCCAAACATCTGCACAGTGTACCTCATCTGAAAGAACTGTACCTGAATGATACACAGATGGGTGAAGAGGAAGTCATCGCTTTAGCCAATAGTTTAAAGAATGTGACTCAGCTGAGTAAACTTCACTTATCAAACAACCCACTCGGTCACGGGATAAGTGAGCTGGCCAAACACCTGCACAATGTACCTCATCTGAAAGAGTTCTACCTGATTGATACACAGATGGGTGAAGAGGAAGTTACAGTTTTAGCCCATAGTTTAAAAAATATGACTCAGCTGAGTAAACTTTCCTTATCATACAACCCACTCGGTCACGGAATAAGTGAGTTTGCCAAACATCTTCGCAGTGTACCTCAACTGAAAAAGCTGCACCTGTATGTTACACAGATGGGTGAAGAGAAAGTCACAGCTTTAGCCCTTGCACTCGTCTACGTACCAGACCTGAAGCTCCTTTCGCTTGACAAAAATCTGCTAAACCGCGGGGTGACTGAACTAATCAAGTGCCTCAGAAGTAGTCCTCAGCTTCCTGGTCTCTGCCTCACTAAAGTTCAACTGACGAAGAAAGAAGCCACCGAGCTGTCTTCTTTAGCAAGTGAAAGGAACATGTACTTGGAGTCAGATTATCATGTAAGTTTCTCTTTTGTAATTTGCATTATTAATGCTCGTAGTACCCAGGAACTTCCTGGTAGACGAGAATGAACCGTTCCTTAAAGGGGCTGTGTCGCCATTTTTATTCATCCTAAAAAAATACAAATCTTTGTAAAAAGAAACTCTTGTCACGTAGTGGTCCTTTCTTGTCAACAATTGCTATTGCGTTGTCTTTCTGTAGACGTCCACGTTGGAAATAGATTGCAATATCATATTCCGTCAACAATGATTCTACGTCAATGGACTAAATTGGACTTCAATATCAAATTCAAGTTCTGTTAACGACTACTCTATTAGTGCACTAAAATCATTAATAAGTGTCTTTGGCTTTAATAAGTGGCCGGGATGGTTTTGCTTTCATGTTGGGATTTCCTTAGCGTTTTCTTAAAAAGCCAACTTAAAAAATGAATGCGGTTTGTCCTTGACTATAGAACTTAAATACTATTCAAATCTTGCTCTTGCAACGTTACGGTTAAGCATGTATTTGAGGTTAAATCTCGGGATGATGCGCAGCGATGCAGTGAATATAAGTGACAGTTAACGTTCGGCGGTCCCGTCTGATAACTAACGTACAGTTGGAGAAAAAATAAGGCGAGCGATAATTTTCGCTGTGGTGCAGACTTAACACTGGATAATATACCGGCTTGTACGAGTTCCCGAATCTCGTACAAGTGAGCTTCCTCGCAGACTAGAGGTACAAGGTCGTTGAAACCACTGAGGGGAACTCGTTGGTAACTCATCTCAAGGTAATTAGTAAGTGTAATCAAATGGTATACTCGTGAAACTAGGGAATAATTTCGAAATTACTAGGAACTGGACAAAACGCAAGTTAAATTATTTCCTAATTTGACGAGTATACCATTTGATTACCTATCAATATCATGGGTGACGAATTAGGATTGCAATCGTGGATTTTTGACATGTTTATCATTTATCGCATTGATCGGAGAACTCCACGCGCTCTACGTACAAATCATGCTATTATTTGTTTATACTACTACCCGCAAAAGGTTTGTAATTTTCACGTGTAGTTATTTCAAATTAAGCAGAAATACCACTGCTCTAAGCCATCAAATTACAGAAATTTCTCATGTTTTAGTATAGGTTATAGCGTGATTTGTAGTGATATTTGGTATAACTACCACAAGTGATATTTCGAAAAAAATTTGAGACAATTTTGAAATATCACGAGTGGTATTTGTGCCAAATATCACGTACAAATCATGCCATTATTTGTTTATACCACTACCCGCCAAACGTTTGTAATTTTCACATGTAGGTATTTCAAAGTAAGCTGAAATACCACTGCCCTAAGCCAATCAAATTGCAGAAATTTCTCATGTTGTAGTATAAGTGCTGAAATGTCGCGCCAAAATTAAGAAGTAATTTGTCACCCATGATATTTAACAATTATTCCACGAGGGCGCGTTGGATATGAGATGATAGATAGCCAACGAGGCGCGTAGCGCCGAGTTGGCTATAATCATCTCATATCCAACAAGCGCGAGTGGAATAATTGTTTTATTAAAAACGCCCACAAAAACTCGTTGAATCTCCCCTACTAGAACAAACCGGAAAAGACAAGGGACTTCCGCTATTCACATGTCACACGTCTATCAAAACTGTCAACGCGCGAACGGATTCGCCTGGACTGCATGAATGAAAAATCAAAACATTGTAGCGATGAACATTAGTTTTTTAAAAACTCATCGAGATTCTAAGATTTTACACAGCAGAACAGCTAAAAAACCTGGCAGATAATGTGAAGGAAAAGAATTTTTAAGTGACAGCCGTCGAAATTACTGTGAATTTGGATTTTCGGTGCAGTTGTAAAAGTACGAACAACGGAAAAAAACTATTACCTCGGTCGCTTGTTATGAAGTTGTTTGAAGCCACAAGCTGGTTTTGCTGAACGAGAAAAGAAGCTATACTGCCGCCTCGATTGCTCTAGTGAATGGCTGCATAGCCTGTATTTGTAGCTGGTTACTTGTCATTTATATTCTTGACGTCGGATAAACAAGCCGCAGTTATCTATCGGCGAGTGACTCGATTGGCTAATGGCTTCGCTATCATGTAGAAACAACACTTGTCTTCTTTCGTAGCTGGTGAAGGTACTTTAGTTCCATGTGTTTTCATGTGTTTTTCGACAAACTTTCAAACAAGCTCTTGTGGCTTTTTTGTTTGTTTTTGTCTTTTTTCTTCCGATGAAATTGCATTTCTAGTATTCTAAGAAATGAATTAAAACGATTTGCTTCGGGCGCCATTCTATCCTTCGCGAAAAAAAATCTCAGCTAGCTTGCAATTTTAAACTGACGCGTACACCGACCATATATGGAGAGCATGGTATAATAGCTCATATACCATAACGGTTAAGCCAATCAAAATGCTAGAATTGCATTATCCAATGATTCAGTTTTTAATAATTAACAATTATTTCACGATTGCGCGTTGGGTATGAGTTGGCTACAGTCGCGAGTGTAAAAATTGTTTTATTAAAAACGCCCACAAAATATCGAGAATCCTTCCCGACTTTATTTGTTAAAACAACCGTTTTTCAGCTTGTTGGTAATTTTGAGCAGACTCGAGGCAGACGCGTACAGTTACCATATTTGGAAAGCATGGTATAATGGCTCATATACCATGATGGCTAAGCCAATCAGAGCTCTAGAATTGCATTATGCAATGATTCAGTTTAAAAAATAATAGTTATATCACTTACAAGTGTGCTTATTGTATACTGTTGAAATACAAAAATTAATTTTTGCAAGTCCTCACAACTAAAATTACATCACAGTAGAATAAACAACTAAAACTATCGTACTTGAAAACTCTTAAATTGTTACTCTTTATTGGAATGAAGTTGATGTGAACTGCCTAAAATTTCAAGCGTTTTAAATCCGTTGCTGTTTGTCTTCTTTATTAGACCAAGGTTAATGGTTTGCCGCCTCGCTAACCCCGCCTAGTTACTGAGACAGAACAACAAGAAAAGGGAGTCATATTTGATGAAAAGTGAAAAATGGTAACTGTGAGAAGAGAAGAGACCTGGACAGTAAATGAACCACCACCATCCATGCGACAATCATTTAGGTATTCCCGTATTTAAAATATCTCTTTGATATCCCTCTAATTTTAGTATTCCCGCACATTCCGGGCACCCCATAATTTAACTATCCTTGCGTTTTGGGTATCCCTCTAATTTATGTATCCCCGCATTTTGGTGTCACCTTAATCTAACTTTTCGCTTATTTTGGTTGTCTCCCGGATTCAGCATTCCACATATTTTGAACCCCCTGCGCTCAAATCCCTGGTGATGTGGGTTAAATCACTGATCCTACGCGTGATGAAAACCGCGGTCGTTCAAAAAACCAAACCATCTTATAACCGTCGACAACTAGCTCAACCATAGATCTTCAAACAAAAAAGTTAGACTGGAAGTCGTGTTTCAAAACGAACGGGCGATTGCGATCACATGGAGAAAAACCACCAGCCTTCAAAACATTTAATGTTCCTCATAGACATGCAACATTAACGATTTTTAAACTTGTGCATGCAATGTCGTTTTGTGTGCAAACTAATAGCGTAAGGTAATCTTAAAACAATGACACGTGGATATTTTATTCGTCGGAATTCCCGTCCAAGGCACGAAATACAGCGAGTAACTTGCAAGGCAGGCATGATCCAGGCGGGCACATGTCATTGCTCATGCGGCTTACGCTTGCTATTCAGGTTTCGCTGCCAAAGATAGTGCCTTCAAAACAGGAACCCACTTGACAAGGGATATTAGTATCCCGCTAGGGACGGTACTAGGGGATACCCAGGGAACGCTGTGAAGGATAGCACCTCGAAACAACAACCCAAATAACAAGGGATGTTAGTATCCCGCTAGGGTACTAGGGGATACCCAGGGAACGCTGCGAAGGATAGCACCTCGAAACAACAACCCAAATAACAAGGGATGTTAGTATCCCGCTAGGGTACTAGGGGATACCTAGGGAACGCTGCGAAGGATAGCACCTCGAAACAACAACCCAAATAACAAGGGATGTTAGTATCCCGCTAGGGTACAAGGGGATACCCAGGGAACGCTGCGAAGGATAGCACCTCGAAACAACAACCCAAATAACAAGGGATGTTAGTATCCCGCTAGGGTACTAGGGGATACCCAGGGTACGCTGCGAAGGATAGCACCTCGAAACAACAACCCAAATAACAAGGGATGTTAGTATCCCGCTAGGGTACTAGGTGATACCCAGGGTACGCTGCGAAGGATAGCACCTCGAAACAACAACCCAAATAACAAGGGATGTTAGTATCCCGGTAGGGTACTAGGGGATACCCAGGGAACGCTGCGAAGGATAGCACCTCGAAACAACAACCCAAATAACAAGGGATGTTAGTATCCCGCTAGGGTACTAGGGGATACCCAGGGTACGCTGCGAAGGATGGCACCTCGAAACAACAACCCAAATAACAAGGGACGTTAGTATCCCGGTAGGGTACAAGGGGATACCCAGGGTACGCTGCGAAGGATAGCACCTCGAAACAACAACCCAAATAACAAGGGACGTTAGTATCCCGGTAGGGTACTAGGTGATACCCAGGGTACGCTGCGAAGGATAGCACCTCGAAACAACAACCCAAATAACAAGGGATGTTAGTATCCCGCTAGGGTACTAGGGGATACCCAGGGTACGCTGCGAAGGATAGCACCTCGAAACAACAACCCAAATAACAAGGGATGTTAGTATCCCGCTAGGGTACTAGGGGATACCCAGGGTACGCTGCGAAGGATAGCACCTCGAAACAACAACCCAAATAACAAGGGATGTTAGTATCCCGGTAGGGTACTAGGGGATACCCAGGGTACGCTGCGAAGGATAGCACCTCGAAACAACAACCCAAATAACAAGGGATGTTAGTATCCCGCTAGGGTACTAGGGGATACCCAGGGTACGCTGCGAAGGATAGCACCTCGAAACAGCAACCCAAATAACAAGGGATGTTAGTATCCCGGTAGGGTACTAGGGGATACCCAGGGAACGCTGCGAAGGAAAGCACCTCGAAACAGCAACCCAAATAACAAGGGATGTTAGTATCCCGGTAGGGTACTAGGGGATACCCAGGGAACGCTGCGAAGGATAGCACCTCGAAACAACAACCCAAATAACAAGGGATGTTAGTATCCCGGTAGGGTACTAGGGGATACCCGTAACACTGACCTGAAATAATGGAAAAACTCACATCACTAGGGATTTGTATACGGAGTTATCCAAACCACAGGGATACCCAAATTACATTGGAGTACATCAAGAGATTTTTGACTTCTTAGCGTACACACTGCATTCGATGCGTAACTATCATGGGTGAAACCAGAAGTCGATCAACCTAAGAATCTATCATTCAAGTAAGGCCTGGGATTTTCACACTTTCTTCGAAAATTTGAATTCCTTGAACTCGCAAGCAAATCGATATTGTACACGATGAACATGAGTTTATGAACACGACCTTATTAACTGTTCATTAGCAGTGACTAAAAACAGTTCAGGGTAAATGTTGACATAACTTGGTGGTCGTACGTTTTGTTGATGTGTCTCGCTGGGACAGTATACACGCTTTCAAGTGCAGTGTGATTTCATCTATAACAGTTTTAAGAAAATGTGGATTCCATGAACTGGCAAACAAATGAACATTGTACAATACGATGAACTTGCGTTTTAAACTGTACATAATTTGCGTATATACGGTGACGTATTCATAATGCTACATTTTAAATAATGTTAGTTTTTTTCAAGTAATGCAGATGAGGTTATATTTTCTACCAGCAAGTTTATATTCACAATAATGTAAAACTACTTTCTGAATTCCGATTCAGGTTCAGAGTAAATTTGCTGCCTGCACTGTTCATTAGCAGTGACTAATAACAGTTCATTGCGTTCTTTTTATATTAATGCTGATTTACTTAGCCGTCACAATATTTAGAATGCATCTAGATGCAGCGCAAGTTTCTCAGTTTTATGAAATGAGTAGACACACATAGCAGCATTGTGAAACTGAATGTGCGCTTTAAACTATACGTCATTTACGGATACGCAGTAATGTATTTTTGCTAACATTATTAGTTATTGTAGCTGATGCAGATAAAGTTTTTCTATCTGCATTTTTAGTTAGTCTTATGTAAAAAAAAATTAAGGTCGCTATCTGGATTCAGATCTCTGTTTGGAAACTTGTTGCCTATGCTGTTCATTAGCAGTGACTAATAACAGTTCAGTGTGTTTACTCCGATTGTGCGATATAGAGTAATTAATTTATTATAGTACCATGCAAATTTATCATAAAAAATAGTCACTCTCTGGATTCGGATCCAGGTTTTAAGTAAATTTGTTGTATGAACTGTTCATTAGCAGTGACTAATAACAGTTTAGTGTGTTGAATGATATGACTCTGATCCTTTTTTTTCGTAAAAGTGATTCACTGAAGCAGTATATACACGCTTCCAAGTGAAAAGCAAGCTTCCTTTTCACTTATAACAAAAATGTAATTTCTATGAACTGACAAACAAATCAGGAGTGACGATACGAAGAACATGATCTTTCAACTGTTCATCATTACATACTCTATAGAGATGTTTCATAATACAAGGATTTAGATTTCGTTTGTGTAAGCGATATAACTGTGATGAATCCTACCTGTCAGTTTACTGAATATTTTTTAAGTAATTAAGAATGCTTCTTGGATTCAGATCCAGGCTCAGTAGATTTGTTGATGCACTGTTCATTAGCAGTGACTAATAACAGTTGTCTTGCAGCGAAATTACTCCGATCGTTCATTTTGTTATTATAGCTGATTCGCGCGCTGGGGTAATATTAATGCATTTAAGTGCAGGGCAAGTTTTTCAGGCTACTTTCGCATTATACTGGGTAGATTGTCGTGCCGACACCAAAAGCTCTCCGGTATATGTGACTTTCCACTTTAGAGATCCTGTCACGGTCGCGCGGTGCAGCTTCGCTCCGTTACTTAAATCGCGCCGAAATCACCGTTCTTATGTGTGAACTAAAGTCCTATCCAGTATGGTTTGGTGCCGGCACAACTGCTATCCGGTAGAGTGAGAACAGTGCCCGAGAAACATGCCTTGCTCAAAGGTGCAAGTTAATTGATAAGCTATCAGCTTTGTAAATATGATGTACATCATTAAGGTATGTGTAGTGACGTATTTACTAAATTAGATTTAGTTTTATTGTTAACTGGGGTTAGTTTTTTGCAGCTTATACAGATGAGATTTTCCCCATCTGCATTTTAAACTATTTCAAACATTTAAGATCGCTCTCTAGATTCAGTTCCAGGTCAGTTAATTTTTTGCATGAACTGTTCATTAGTAGTGACTAATAACAGTTGCTTCGATCGCATAATTTTTTTTTACCCAAATTACAAAGAGCGCAGAATGGAGCGATTTAATCAAGTTCTACCAAAATAAATATCCCTTGAACTGGCAAACAAACCAGCATTGTATAATACGGTGAACCTGCAGTTTAACACAGGTCACGAAAGCGTTGTATGAGAAATTGTATGGGAAACAAAACCTGGAATGAATACGTTAGATTAGACTACGAGCAGTCCCTCCTTTTTCTTGGTCTATCGCGCAAAACGCGCGAAACTCGCAAATGACCACGCTTCGCCGCTCGACACTCGCGCGCGCGTTCACTCCTCTCCCTAAATCTGAAGAAAAAGAGAGACTGCTCGCAGTCTAACGTTAGATGAACTTAAGAGAAGTAACTTTTCTTAATAAAGTAGTAGTGGAGCTACATGGTGTTGTTTTTTCCTTGTCTGTTAGGTCTGCGCGGAAACTAAGAATGCACGATATAGAATATGGTAGGAGGCAGAGTGGCCGCGCTTTTAGAGCGCTGGACTTGTAATCCGGATTCCCCAAGGCGAGTCCAATTCCCACCCTGACCGCTTCCTAAATTTAATTCTCGGTAGTCCCAAATTTAAATCCTCGGCAATGCTTGTAAAATAACCATCTGGTTTGCCTTATACTAGTTGGGATTCTTAACGACTCCTTAACCACATTCTGGCTCCATTTGATTAGTTGTTTCATTATCTCTGTAAAGCCTCATAAGGGGAGAGGATAATGAATTTTTTAAAAAATAATCGGGCCAACAATTTTCACTTAATTCTGAATTGGTCGTTAAGTTTTCCCAGAGGGAAATAATAGGCGCCATTAATATGATGCCTGCTTTGTTTCAACTCCTCGTTCTCAGGCCTAGCGCTTTTTCTTTTCCCGGAAAAAAGGATTGTGAATGTATTCGGCAGCACGAAGTATTAATGTGTGTTTCCGTCTCCTATTCGATATGGCTCCGACATTATTCAGTACATGGTCATCTGAGCTGCTCGAAGGTCTAGCAGTTTTTAATAGCTTCCTCTTCAGTTGAGACCCTGATTATTGGTCAGTCCCTGGGAATGGAAACAGCTAGCGACGCCCGGCCGGCCTGCAGTACAGCGCTCTACCGACTGAGCTAGTTTTGCCGCGGTTAAAAAAATAGGTTTTAAAAAGTAATTATAGCTCTAAATGTTTTGTAGGTAATTTGTGAAGAAAAATAAGAGGGTCGTCTAGTACAACACAAGGAGGACAAGGACCCGATAAACTAGCCAATCATGTATTAAGCTATCACTTTAGGCGCACGCGCGCCTCTCATTTGACTTCTTCACTTAAATTGTGTTTTCTAAAGCTTTTTTAGACTGCGTGGCAAGCGTTGGAAAGGAGAAGGGGGGTAAATGAAGCGGCGCAAAAACGCCTCAGCCGTTTCTGATTACCTTTAATTCCCGTCATCCCCCGATGAATTCTTCATAACTAGCTGGTGCTGGTCACATTAGTATGGCGCGTTATTAGGGTCAAAATTAATAATGCAAACTTTTTTTTGAGATGACTTTCGAACTGTAACTTTTGTGGCATGATTAATTGCTAATGTAGTTTCTTTTGACATTTTTTGCGAAAACTTTTTTCTTTCTGCACGTTCCATGGCGTACAAGTGTTTTTCTTTACCATTACTTTCCAATTGCAACTCTTGTTACATGGTTAATTGCCAATTAAGTTTTTCTTCACATTTTCTGCTAAAACTTACTTCTTTCTGCCGGTTCTTGGCTTGAGACAAAAACATACGCAGGCTATTTTCCGAACATAAGAATGACTTTACACGCAAGATTATTTTCGAAATATCAAAACTCTTACCATAAACAAGACACCCGCAAGCGATAAAAAATACCAGCATCGAATTACTATTGAAATAAAATGTCTTACCGCAAATTTTCTGCGAATTAACTTACCACGCAAATTTTCTGCAAAAAATCAACCAGGCGTTCCAGTCACGTGATCTATCCCACCATGCCTTCGGATCGCTTCCCTCGACCTAGACCGGCCGTGTTCACGTAGTGAAATCGAAAATGAGCTCTACTGCTGATTTTTTGGTGAATCTTCGTCTACATCTCATCGACCTCTCTAGGAGACTAGAGCAAGATTCGAGTGATGATGTGGCGGACTACGTATTGTACCGAGGGTGAAAGGTGTTGACAGGCCAAACACGACTCATAAGCTCGTGATAGTGTGATACGTGACCTTATAGTTTTACTCTAACGAGGATATCTCCCAGCGATTTTGCTCGTTTATATGAAATGACGGGAGACTCGTTGTATATTTCTCTCAGTAGTGGTTGATCTTGAATTAAGTGCCATTTGCTCATTAAAATGTTTTTAAGGTTCGGCAAAGCAGGGTGGTATGTGGTAACGAAAGGCAGAATTTTCTTTCGCACTTCATTGTTCTTTTGTAAAGCTGACTTCCGTTCGGTAAATTTAACCTCAGAGGTGATTTTTTCTATGAGATTGTGAGGGTAACCTCTAGTGCGAAGGCGTTTTTTATAGTTGTAGATGTTCTCATAGAAGGATTTAGCTGAGGAGTTAGTTCTCAGAAGTGTAAGGGCTTCGCCCTTTATGAGACCTTTTCTGACCCCGTGAGGGTTACAGGAAGAGAAACGCGTGTATTGAAAAGTCTCTGTAGGTTTAAAATGTGTGCGGATGTCAAGGATTCCTTGGTTGTGAAATCTCCCGCCTTTTTAAACAGTTGTATCCAGAAAGTTAATCTCTTTATCAGATATTTCAGCCGTAAATTTAATTGAAGGGTGACGCCTGTTTGCAAGAGCAATCACAGGGAGCCCGCACAATCTGTTTGTGTAGCCGATTGTTATTTTATAGTAAATGTGCTGGATTTACCGTTTGCCCCACCTATAGCGATATGTCGCTAACTATGTACATAAATCAATGATAAATAAACGTTTAATTACCTTACCTGTGGTATATAGTCGTCGTTTTATCTCAAAAGCGGTTTTTTGAGCGATTTTGAAGGAGTTTGTGCGGTAGTCATTTTCAGAGTCAAAGTGAGTCGTATCATGTCAGTTGATGGTATTCAGTTATACCGTGGTTGTTGATCTGATTGGTCGATCTGATTGGTTGATCTGGTTGTTGACTTCTGACTGACGAATCTAGACATAAACTACAGTCTACTGGGAACTTTATTGACGCCATTAAGACAATACAGATACCGGACGACCACAAACTAGTGTCCTTTGACGTGAAATCACTGTTCACCAGTATTCCGTGACTTCAACTGGCGCTAGAAAGTAATGAGAACGCTATTAAGAACTCTATTGTTTGAACTACCACTACCTACAGACGACATTATGGACCTACTCAACCTCTGTTTGACTTCGACGTACTTTCAGTACAACGGCAAACAGTAAAAAACAGTTACAGAGTTTGAATTCGCCGTTGACTGTTCCTTATAATAATATAAGGAACAGTCAACGGCGAAATCCAACTCGCTCAAAAAACCGCTTTTGAGGTAAAACGATGACTATATACCGCAGGTAAGGTAATTCAACGTTTATTTATCATTGATTTTTATACATAGTTAGCGATATATCGCTATAGGTGAAGCAAACGGTAAATCCAGAATCCAGTACATTTACTATAAAATAACAATCGGCTATACAAACAGATTGTGTGGGCTCCCTGTGGAGCAATAAATTCATCTATCTCCTTTCTATCAGTTCTCCACAATGCGAAAATATCGTCAATGTATCTTTTCCACTCAAGAGGTTTAGTTTTGCTGAGGTTCAGTATTTTTGTCTCTACCGCCGACATAAAAATGTTGGCAAAGGTGACTGCCATCTTTGTACCAATTGCGGTTCCGTGTGTTTGGAGATAGTTTTTGCCGTTGAATTCAAATGAGTTCTCTTTAAGTATAAGTTTAAGGATTCTTCTGAGGGATTGGGTGGGGATAGGGGTGTGTTCCCCATAGAAAGTCTGGTATGCTTTGCATACTGTGTTTATTCCCTCTTCCTGTGGGATATTTGTGTACAGGCTAGCAACGTCTAAGAAGACTAGGAAAACGTCCCCTGGGAGGTGTCTCCTTTCTATGAAGTTAACAAAGTCATTTGTGTCCTTAAGATAGGACTTTTGTGACTTAGCTATATGCTGAAGTAGGCTATCAACGAATGATGATATTCGTTCGGTGGGTCCGGCTGCGTTTGTGTAGGGCAAGCGGCGTGTTCCCCGACTATTTGCACGAGGATTTCGTGACGGAGCTGACGGCCGGTAGCCAAACAGTCGCGCTGTTTGGTTGAGGTTGCGCGGTTGTCAAGCTCGAGGTTGTTGTTGTTGTTGTCTGCGTTGTGGACGTTACAGCAGCGGTCCGGTTACGGATAAAGTCCGCTGTCTCCAACAAGCACTGCGCGCACTCGCGTAGTAAATTTGGATCCATTGTAGCTGATAAAGAACGACGGAAAGAAAGAAACGATCGATAAAGAAAAACCCAACCAAGTTTCCAGAGATTTGCCTACGCGCAGACGTCTTCAATACAACCAGAGATGTGACAAATTGTGTGACATGTCGGCCTCAGGGCATCATGGGAAAGTTGATATCACGTGACATTTCAAGACTGGAACGCCTGGTTGATTTTTTGCAGAAAATTTGCGTGGTAAGTTAATTCGCAGAAAATTTGCGGTAAGACATGTATTTCAATAGTAATTCGATGCTGGTATTTTTTATCGCTTGCGGGTGTCTTGTTTATGGTAAGAGTTTTGATATTTCGAAAATAATCTTGCGTGTAAAGTCATTCTTATGTTCGGAAAATAGCCTGCGTATGTTTTTGTCTCAAGCCAAGAACCGTGCAGAAAGAAGTAAGTTTTAGCAGAAAATGTGAAGGAAAACTTAATTGGCAATTAACCATGTAACAAGAGTTGCAATTGGAAAGTAATGGTAAAGAAAAACACTTGTACGCCATGGAACGTGCAGAAAGAAAAAAGTTTTCGCAAAAAATGTCAAAAGAAACTACATTAGCAATTAATCATGCCACAAAAGTTACAGTTCGAAAGTCATCTCAAAAAAAAGTTTGCATTATTAATTTTGACCCTAATAACGCGCCATACATTAGGGAGATGTTTAGATTATGCCATTATAGAGCTTTTTCAAATGGCGTCACATATCATGCTGGCCATTGCACGTGAGTTAAAACGCTCTATTAGCGGCACTTACGCAGACACAAACAGCTCTTTAAGCTGGGTATTTGCAAGATTTGAATTTTGAATATTTGTCCTCAAACTTAAAATATTGGGCAAATTTGTTTAAGTATACTTTTAATTTATTCTTTTGTTTACTTGTTCATCTCCTTCCCGTCAGGATCAGTTTGCCGTTTTATATTTTATACAAATTGTTTTCGTACTGATCCAGGTCTACGACAACTGTGAAATCCAGAAACACTCAACGGTTTGTCGCTGTGGAACTGATGCTATTAATAAAAAGAACCCACGTTTGCACTCCAAAACTGCCAAGGAACAAGCAAATGTTTAGAAGAAACTTTATACTGAGATAAGGATGTTAATAACTGGGAGATATTTAATTGAAGAATACTGCATAATTATCGGATTGGGCTTTCGTGTGATATGAGGAATTATGCAGGTAGAGGAGGGTGTTACCCACCTGGGCCCGGTTTCCAGAATGATGGTTAAAGTATAACCCATGATTAAGCGAAATTTTAAGCACGGTTTTCTTGCTAAGAGCAAGTAACTCAAGCTTACAAAATACTGTTAAACCTTTACTCTGAGACACGGTAACGATTTACACAAAATGTTACTCTAAGCAATGCATAGGAAGGTAAATACAACAAGTGGAACAAAATCTAGGGGGAGGATGCAGGGGGTGCGCACCCCCCCCCCCCCCCCCCGCGTTTTCTAATACAACTGGTATTCTGCAAAAAAACTATGTGGTTTATTGGTGTTGAAGTAGAGCAAGAGACGAGTGCACTCCCTCCTAAAAAAAATCCTGGATCCGCGCCTGTCCCGGATTAGCTCTTATCGACGTCTCAGGAACCGGGCCCTGGGGCCCGTTTCTCGAAGCTCCCGGTAATTACCGGGCCCGTTAAGCTGTTTTGTTTTCCATTTTAGAAGGGAGTTTGAAAAGTTTTGAAAATTATACAGTAGAGTTATGAGCTAACGAAACAAAATGGACTTCATTAGAGGTCAGAACACACCCTACTTTTCTTGAGACTTTGATTTAAAAATATGATTCCGGGCCCGTTAAGTTACCGGGACTTTCGAGAAACGGGCCCCAGGGCCGAAGGTAATACTAGTGATGAGGATGGGGCGGAGTTAATTGGGACATTCCTGAGCGTCGCGAATCGTTTACTTGGCGCTCCACCCAAGTAGTCAGAAGTTTCATGTCAGGCTCATCAAATTGCCAACTTGAATCTGAAGTTTGCTGTAAACGTGATGCTAAAAATCTTCCTTACTTGACCTATCGCGTGGGTCACGAGGTTCGAGCGGCGGGAATGCGATCGCGCCTGGGCTAACATGCACAGCGGCTGAACAATTACTTCTATGCGCTTTTTGAAGTACTGCACGCGAGCGCTGTCTAGTACGCGGAAGTGGTGAAATTTCGACTCCCAGAAGTTAAATAGTTTTATGTAATCCAGGCAATCATGGGTTGAATTTATTTTCTTATCTAGCATTTCATTATGTGGCCTGTAGGCAAAGAAACTAAGATTGGCTGCGCTCTGCTGAAACATTGTCCTTTTCAATTTTTTGGCATTCTTTTCGATTCATCTTAAGCAACCTCGAAAAGGTGAGCGAACGGATACGTACTCTTGCATTGACCTGCACATATAATGCGCGTTCCAAATACTTGTTTGCATAATGTTTTCATCGTTAGCTGTAGCGTTCTTTTGTTTTGTTTTTCCTCGGTGGAAAAAAGATGAATACAGGAGAAACAACAGATGTGTGAAATCCTACTACTAAGAAACCTTTACCAACATGAAGAGGACGGCAAGATAAAATTCACTTTACAGGTATGTGTTATATGACACTTTCAGTCAGTGGGATTTTTATTTCACTTTGGTGAATCACGTTCACTTTGCAGTTCATGACAAATAAATTTCTGGTCATCTTTCACACAACTTCATCAACTGCACATTGCAATGTTTAGGACTGTGTATTTGCTTTGCATTTAATTTGGTTTCTAGTTTTGTGCTGTGTTTTTTCTTTGTTGCTAATATTTTTTTAAAATTAATTTTGTTCACCAGCTCCTGAAAGGTCATTTCAATTTACTATCATGCAAACAAGAAAGAGAAAGTTAAAAGTGGTTGCAGACTCAGCTGAAAAAGGTACTTTCACCCAGTTTGGGCTAAAAAAATTAATAATGAATACATGTCCCTCCAAGCCCCGTTGTCAAAATATTCCCCACCAACCCACTACTTCTTACCAAATAATATGGTATATAGTGCATATATTCTCTACAAATATACCAGAATGACGAAATACACACTCATAGCCTGCGAGCAGACTCCTTTGTTGGGAAAGAAATGGATATAATGGGACAGAAAATAATCCTGGCAAGGCTTGAATTAACGGCCGGTCAACGGACAATGTCCCGTCAAAAATAGGTTTTGTCCGGTCAAATCCTTAGATGGCCAGACATTTTGTGCGCTCTTGTATGCTTGTAATGTACAGTGTAATTCAGACCTTCACTTTTTTTAAATACGATTGGTCAAGATTGGACATAAATTGAAGTTTGTGGAGGAAAAAAGTGGAGGGGGGGGGGAGAGAGAAAAAGACGACCAGACCGGATCAAGAACTTTTATAACATAAACTATTCATAACACAGGGCCTCTGATAGGTCACTGAAAAAAAGTCAAATTTCGTTGGATTTTCAGAGACAAATTCACAGAAAAAATGGCTGATTTTGCAGGAATTTTGCTGAAAAATTTGGGACAAATTTCGCCAGAATATGATCGGTAAAAAAGCCCATTTCGCAGAAATTTCCTGCAAATTTAGCTGGAAAGCGATTCGTTTTGCGCTGTTTTCATGAACGTTTTTAATGAAACAAAACAGCAATTTTTTATTGTTTTCTTTTTTTTGGGGGGGGGGGGGGGAATGATGAGCGTTAGCCTGTGCAATAACAACAACAACAAAAGAAATATCGACTTCTTATAAATATAAATGTTGCCTTTTTAAAACCACCGATTTTGTGCTTGAATCCCCCGCTTGCTTTGCAATCTCATTTGGTCTTGGTATTGTCTAGCACAAGGTTTTTTTTTAATCAGAGATCATCATTTGCTTTTTTAACAACAGTGAGCTCAGCTGAATGCGCCAATGGCAAAGCTTTTTATATCACGCACTGGCCAGTGCCCAGTTTTTCCGATAATAATCTAACAACCCCTGGTTATAAGATTTGAGACGTTTTCTCGCTGCAGTGATGAAGTTTCAAGTTGAATTTGCAAGTTTATGGCAAAAACAGCCCCATTAGCCAAAAGAAGTCTCAAATATGTTGAACTGACATGTATTTGGTAAGATTTCTACCGAATTTTACGGATTTACCTGAATTTCATGGCTCTGCGACCACATGAAATTTCTGAAGCACTGCGCAGCAGTGGTTTTTCATTTTCCAGGAGTTGCGAGTTAAAAACTTATTGCTTTGTCCTCTATAAAGTCGTAACTGCAAATTCAGGAGAGTGTGTGTAGTGTTGGAAAGTATTTTTAATAGTCCGAATGTATTTTACTGTAAAGTGCAATCAGATAATCCTAGGTGAAAGACATTTGTCCGGCCAAAAACGGGTTGTTTCCGAGCAAAAATAGGTTTGACCGGACAACTTGACTGGCGCCAGCCGGGAAATTATTTCAAGCCCTGCCTGGAGTGAAGCAAGTCAAGTAAGGGGCTGGGGAAGGGGGAAGAGGGGCAGAGTCTTGAGGCATGTCTGTGATGCAGCCGAATGAGACAATTCTGGTATCATGCTTTGATTGGTCAATTGTCTTAACATGAACAGATGTACAGTATTGTTGTCAGATTTCTCTTCACTTGGTTGTTGTCAGCGGTGATAGTCCCAAATATTTCACTTTTCCAAAGGTCTCACTGGTTGGTGATCTGAGGGTAGCAGAACATTTTGTCTTTGAATAAAGACTTTCTTTCTAAAAAGAGACACCAGCCTATAAAGTGATGCTTTAGCTTGGTCCATTTTTAGTGGCCCATTATTGCATCAGCTTGCAATTTTAATTAAGACGGGAGCCATAGTTCAACAACTTGTTTGACACAAGAAAGGCACCAGATACACTCTATCTTTTATTATTTGCTAGCCCAAGCCGTTTATAGATTGTAGCTTATCATGGCCTTTCCATATCCATATTAGAAGTGTTAATTTTGATATGAATGGTGTGGTTCCAGATAATATCCAGACCTCCACCACGGAGGGAATTGGAAATTCCAGGGGGGTGGGGGGGTCAGAGGCC